>NC_064048.1:859339-1459339 GCF_932526225.1 Nematostella vectensis
ACGATTTGGAGTGGCCCCCTCTCTCTAAAAGGCGCCAGGATGCCAGGCTTACATTATTTTACAAGGCTGTTAACAAAAAATCAGCACTTAAGATACCAGACAATATTGATAGACGCACCCGCCAATTACGCAGCTCTCATCCAGATAAATTTATTGAGTTATGTCCAAGAACAGAAGCTTATAAGAACTCGTTTTTCTGTAGGACAATAAAAGAATGGAACAAGCTGCCCCGCCTTACCCTGGATTCCACTAGTGCAGATATTTTTAGAGAACGAATAAAATAAAATTAAATTAATAAAATTATATTAATACCAATAATGCTGTTTAAACGATTTTTATCTTTTTACTTTATTTCACCTTTTTTTATTATGCCTTATTATTATTTTTATTCTGCCTTATTATTATTTGTATTATTATTTATTTATTATTATTATTATTATTATTATTTCTATTATTATTTTATTTTATGTTTTTTATTTTTTATTTATTTATTTATTTTTTTATTTTTATTTTTTAATTTTTTAATTTATTTTTTTTTATTTATTTTAGTTAATTAATTAATAAATGTATTTATTTATACAATTAATTTATATCCACAGTGATGGTAACCCCTTTGTGGATTAACAATGTAGATGTAGATGTGTTCGTTGCTAACGTGAACTTTACACCACAGCCCGTACATGTGTCTGGACTGTTTTAAATATTCTACTAAATTCTACTAAAACATTGTTTGTTAGACCTTTTGGCATTCGCTTTAAAGCAAATATCTTCTATTGACGCGAAGTAGGATAGAAATTCGAATTCATAAACGACAAATATTTTGCAAATGTATGACAAATACATGGGTTTCCTGTGGATTTATAATCTTCCGCTGACCAGCATTTCGTAGGCTAAGGTTGGGAGACGATGATTAGCAGTCTGTTGCCCATAAACACCTATTTTGATGAGTGAATATGATTTAATGAGCGATATCCATGAGCTGGTGTCAATACCAGATGGGTGTGTAGAGTCTGCTGTCGTCCGAGGGAGCTACGAGTATTATCATTACATTTGCGATGGGCTCAATGATAAGGTAATAATAATTCGATTAGTTTATTTGAGTCGAATAATAAGTTACTCACACCTTGTTAAGTAGATCAATATCTCAATAGAAGAAGATTTTTCATTTGCCCATAATCTCGGTCATTATTTAACATGTTATGTTTGGGGGGGGGGGGGGGGGGGGCTTGCGTTTTCTTTTCTTTTTTTTTTTTTTTGCTCCAATTTGGAGGAAGGCATCAAATTTTAATACAGTGTTTAGGAGAGGACCTTGATTTTTAAAAGGTATTTTGATCAATTTTCAAGCCTCCTTATAGTCTGGGATTTCAAACAAATTTCTGGGGAGAACCCCAGAAAATTTTTACCCCCTATACAATGTTATTTACACCCCTGGAGTATGGGCTCAAAATCAACACTGCTCCTGGCTACTGGCTTGCTGGTTTAAAGCCAGCTCCCCTGCATAGACATTCCTAATAAGACAGTGCCCCCTCCCCACCTCACACAAAATGAGGGACTTAAGATTCATGATGGCGGATGGAAGACAGCGGCACACACATTGTATTTCTCAGTGCGCTTAAAGAAAAATGTGTTAGGGCTCACTGAAATCTTATGTGTGCACCATCATCAACTCTCTGCCTTCCTGAATACTAAGGTCCCTAATAATTTGGGGGCCTGACATTTTGCCTCTTTACAATTTTGCTGAAAACAGCTGTTCTTCATTTTTGGTCACCTGTTCTGAGGGAGGAGGATCTTTATTTTTGGTCATCTGTTTGGGGAAGGGTCATCATTTTTGTGCATTAGATTGGGGTGGGTTGAAATTTTAAAACAGAAAAAAATTCAACCAGGCAGCCCCCCCCCCCCCCCCCCCCCCTCACTGAAAGTTGACCTTTCCCTTAGCTATGGTAAATCAAAGGGTATGCCACAGGATTTATCATTCACACAATCCGCAGGTTCACTTGAAGCAAAGAATACGGGAAGCTTGACCCAAGTTTGCAAAATTTGGTTCCTTTTCTGTGATCAAATTGTCTATCCTTACCAAAGCCCTCTAAAGATAACAAGAACTGTAGGGTTTTGAAAAGTCCAGTTTTCACTGATCTACAAAAGTGCATTGCACTACTAATGCCAAAAGTGTTTTTTATCACTGCAGCTGTTTTTTAATATTCACTGAGCTCTTGCTGACGATATTTCAACAGCTAAATCCCCTTCTGGCTTTTTGTCACTCAAAATCCTTGAAGTAAAAACATTGGCCAGCACTGGTGGTTTCCAACCACACCACCATGCACAAGTTGCTGCTCAGTCAAAAATAACCAAATACAATTCCATTAGTTTAAATAATGGAAGCCAGAAGGGGGTTTAGAAAGTTAGAGATTATTGATAAGAGTTCACTATTGGAAGCCAAAGTAAGAAGATTTTACTCTACAATGCACTCTGTGTTTCAGTCATACAGTAGTTCGACCCTCTTTTTGCTAATAAAATCAAGCAGAGTTCAGTACTTACATAGGGACTGTCTTGGTAGTCAGCTAATATTAATCTAGATATTATCATAAAGTTCATTCATATTTTTCTGTCAGCTACTAAATTACTATATCCACAGGGCTGGGGATGTGGCTATCGCTCTCTACAGACTCTCTGCTCTTGGGTGCGTCATCAGCTGAATGAGGATGCTCCTCAACCTGTCCCAGACTTGCATCAAATACAGCAGACTCTAGTGGGAATTGGTGATAAACCTACGAGTTTTGTCAAGTCCAGAGAATGGATAGGGTCCTATGAGTCCTGCTTATGCATTGACCAGCTGTACAATGTAAGATTGGAGGCCTTTCTATTGGAGGCTTTTCTACTCTGTCGCATAAGAGTCAGATGCAGGGTTTTTTTAGGCTGGGGGGATGAGGAAGAGGGTAAGGTCCTATGGCACATCTTGGATTCTCAAATGGTGGTTGCATTTATAAATTGATTATTTATTTTATGCTCCCACTCAATGTTGAGTCATCCATTTCCATCAGCTAATTCAAGCAATACGAGATGTTTTTAATCAAATATTGTCAATAATGTATCAGACTTAATTCCAAGTATTTTCAATTATAAAAATAACATAGGTGTGGATGATCAACATTCTTTAAAGATGGCATTGTTTTGACATATTTAATGTTTCAAAGCCAAACATTTTATTCCACATTAGTCAATAACCACATATTACTTAGTAGAAAACAAGGTATTGTTCTTATGCTATGATGTAACATGCTGTGCTATGGACTAAATGGCATTGCAGCACTTGGCATTGAGCTGAAAACTTTCATAGATTTATTTCACTGAATTTTAATTCACTACTTTTATTTTACTAATTTATGTGTAGTTGTATTTCATCATCATCATCATCATCATCATCATCATTATTATTATTATTATTATCTATGATTATTTTATTGTTGTTAGGTTTGTTGCAAAATTCTTCATGTCACCACTGGAGCTGAAGTTCAAGACAAAGCCCTTGAAATACTGATGCACTTTAAGTCTTTCGGTTCTCCTGTGATGATCGGTAAATCTAGGCACTATAATCTCAAAGACTATAAACTGTTGATAAACTACTTCCAAGCACTTTCCATTATTGTGTGTAAACACTAACTAACAGTCATTGCTGTCCCAGCTTGCTTGCATAGGGCTTAAGCAGCATTTCCTCTAGGGGGGGGAGGGAAGGGAGATTAGGGTTCGAATGGGTTGGTTCCCTACCCCTTAATAATATTTGAATTAGTCCTGACCCTTGACTCAGTTTCAGTTTATTTTTCGCCACAATTATATTGCTATGTATTAACAAGGTTATACTAAAATAATGTAAGTGACAGGAAGGCCCATCCGAGATGGAACCCCTTACGCATACGCATCTTAGCCTGAACTCCCACTCTCCCACATTTTATGGGAAATCCCCCTCATTTTCACATAAATTTTACTTAATAGTTATAGAAATATGCTTCAAGTGTGAATGGCGAATGTCAATTGCTAAATGGCAGTTCTACGACAGAAAGGTGTTGACGGGTATCAATAATTTGGTGATAAAAAACTCAAGCAATGACAGAACCATATATTAATTATATTAAATGAAAAGCCGTATGTTTTATTTATATTTTTCTGAAGTTGGAACAAATTTTTTGGGATCCATGTGACCTTTTGGTTGTAGAACTGTCATTTGCCATTTGCACTGACAACGTTTTTTGAAATAGGTATATTTTGATGGTGCAATTGTGGTCATTTCAGGAGGAGATACAGATTGCTCTTCTAAGACGCTGCTGGGCATTTGCAAGGTTCAAAATGATAAATTTTACTTTCTCATATCGGTAAGAATTAGATAACAATTTTCAAGAACACTAATGACAAATCATTGACAAGTTTGATTAAAAGTATCTTAATTACTCACTTGAATTAGCCAATGGAAATGGATACTGCATGCAATGGCAGGATGTTTGGTAGCCGCCTGTCATTTTGGAATTATTTCATTTTCGAAATGCGACAAAAAGAAACTGCTGTTGAAGAACACACTTTTACAAGTGTACTTACCGCACCCTGTTGTCTCACATGCCATAGTCTTGTAAAATAGCATTACCGAACAGCCTCATCAAATGAGAAACTTGCCTGTTGTTTCAGAGGGAAGGGAGATGGTTTCCGTACCCATCCCTTTCCACTTACAGTAGAACCTGGTTCATAAGGAGACTTTTAGGACACTTAAAACTATCCACATGCAGTAAAACCTCGGTAATAAGGACACTTTAGGGACCCATAAAACTGTCCACATACAGTACAGTAGAACCTTGTAAATAAGGACACTTTAGGGACCCATTAAACTATCCACATGCAGTAAAACCTCGGTAATAAGGACACTTTAGGGACCCATTAAACTATCCACATGCAGTAAAACCTCGGTAATAAGGACACTTTAGGGACCCATTAAACTATCCACATGCAGTAGAACCAGGTTAAAAAGGACAACTTTGCGTCTTCAGGATCCTCATTTCGTCGGAGTGGCCAGCCCACGGGTGTTACTGGATGATGGCTGGTTAAAGTGGAGGAAACTAGAAGATGTCTTCGACAAGAACTCCTTCTACAACTTCTGTCTGCCTCAGCTAAGGAAGCTTTAAGTTTAAGCATGTGCTTTTATTCTTAGTTTTCATTAGTTACAGGTGGTGAAGTTGGCAAAACGTTTGGCTCTCTAGTTAAGTGCGCCGATGTTTAGAGAATATTTCCTCCAAGGAGAGTTCATGAGGTTATGAGCGTGAAAAAGAACAAAATACAAATTAAGATGTATAATATGTGCCGATATTCCCACCAGATAAACAATAGTTTTTTTGGCTGCCTTATTTGAAGGCTAAGATCACTGATTGGGAAACAGAGGAAAATTATAACTGTTTTTAAGAGTTAGCTACGGGAAGCTTTAATATCGCCTTAAAGGAATGGATAGTCTTATGCACTCAAGACAATGGTAATAAGATTATTTTAATAATCTTTAAAAAGAGTGCCATGATTTAGACGAAGGCATTTGTATTGGGAAAGGAAAATGTAATAAGATTATAACTCGAAGTTTTTATCATGTTTTAATTTCTTAATGGAAGTGCTTTCGGTTTCTCATCCCTAAAGGAATTAGATAATATGATGAAGACACACAGTTGATGAAGTTGATTAATGGCTGTCTTGCACTAACCATGTGTAAACAGACGGAGGGAGTACCTATTACTTTAGTCACTCAGATTCGCCAATGCAGACGATTTTTCTTGTTTTGTTTTTTTATTTGGGTGTTACCCCAACTAGGCGTCGTACCTATTACTTTAGTCACTCAGATTCGCCAATGCAGACGATTTTTCTTGTTTTGTTTTTTTATTTGGGTGTTACCCCAACTAGGCAACTTTTTAAACTGCTCATCTAATTTTATTTTATGGCATTTCGATATTTATTACATGTTTTTGCTTTTCCTTAAGTTTTTGAACAATGACACTGAATGTTCATACACTAGCTACCACTATTCCCTTGCCCTCTAGCAATTCGCTGTGTTTTTCCTTAGGGAATGACCATATGACATCTGATTTACCCTCTTTTCCAACACTCCAACAACTTTGGTCTTGAAGGCGAGCGTTGATCCAGAGGGAAAATAACGAGCAACCCAACTTCTGGCCTGGTTACCTCGACGTGAGTGCGCATGCGTCTAATAGTTACCAACGTTAAGTTGTAGTTTACGCAGTTCTACTGCGCATGCGTACCGCTTGACTTTTCTTTTCCTCCAACCGCTGAAGAAAAGTCCCTTGAAAGTTTGACGGTAGCCCTCACTGAAGAACATGTAAATGCAAGGATTCAACGCGCTGTTCACGTGACCTAGGAAGTAGCCAATAAAATCCAAGGATGTGGGCAACCCACATGGGTAACTGTCTTTGTCGAAGAAGTACAGAAATGAGCGGACGTGCATTGGTATCCAGCACAGCGCAAACACGACCACCACTGTCACTAGCATTTTGAGCACAAGTTTCTTGGACCGCGATGTCCGAAGCACCTCTTCTACGTTTGGTCGGTTGATGCTTAATATGTCCTCGGATTGTCTTCGGCTTTCATTCGGGATGCCTTCGGAGGGGCAACGGAACCACAGATTGAATATCAGGATACCGTAGAGTACAGCCATGATCAGAAGTGGCGAAGCGTATAACAGAACGAATAGTACGACGGTGTAGGTCCTAGGGGCGAGCTCCTCGTCAAACAGAGGTCCCCATTTTTCGTCACATATGTAAACCCCATCATAGCTCACAACGTTCAACGCGTAGAGCAAAGGAGACATAAACAGCAGCGAAGATAACCATATACCAACGATCGCATACTTGACGTTATAGCGGTTGAGGAGCTTTTTCAACGGATGCATCACGCTAAGATAACGGTGGATGGCGAGTACTGTAAGACTCAAGACCGAGCAGGAGACAGACACGCCTTGTATAAACAGGACAAGCTTACAGAGGAACACTCCGAGGCTTCCAGCAATCCAGTCCACGTTCCGCGTTATCAGGATTTCTATATACGTTGGCATGTTAAACACCGTTATAAACAAATCGCTCGCTGCCATGTTGACAATGAGGAAGTTTGTCACACTACGCATGCGTCGATGGCGTTTAACCGCGTATATCAGCATCGTGTTGCCTACGAAGGAAATCACCATGGCAACGAAGTACAGCAGAAGCTTGATGACGTATACGGAATCTGAGTCGATGTTTTTCGGGCATTGGTCCCTTAACCCACTTTCTGTTGATGTGTTCATTGTGATGTTGATTGTTGTATAGTTTAACGGTAACTTGCTCGGTTTAACCGTGAAGTTGTGAGACTGGTGATGCGTGCTCATTTGCAATTACGCCCAGACTTTTCGATGTTGTTATTGGTAAATTGTCCACCGGATTTACCTGAAATGGCTGCAATAGGTGTCAAATAATGGTGCGCAACGATGTTCAAAAAGGTTGAAATGATGTTTGAAGGCTTCGCAAAAAGAAGTCTGTTGAGCAAATAGAACGTCTGGTCTTACCTTTCCTTCACAGTTTATTCGGCGGCTTGTCTGTAAGATGTATCGCCGCCTAATCTGCGAGTTTATATAACAAGCGATGCTAAGATGATGAAACTTGACGTGTGTAGATGCTTGTTACGCTTCTTTGGGAATGGTTGTATAGCAGGTTTAACGCGCTCTCTTACCGAAGTCGAAGGTTTCAACGCGTGTAAATTGCTTACATTCCAGAAGTGTTGGTTTTGTTAATTGTTTCCTTGAAGTTCAATTAAGTTCTCGAGATTTTATCGTCCTGTTCCTTTTCTCTGGTGCTAACTTTGTTGCCCCTGTAGTGATGAAGTAATGAAAGCGATATCTCCTGATGTTTATGGGGCCCTGTTTTGTCCTCGAGTCAGAATATTCGCCCGTCTGTTGTCTCAACCATTTACTAATGAATAATGTTTATGTTGTCCAATCTTTGTCTTAAGTGTCTCTCAGTAGTCTCTTTTAAACCTCTTCCAACGCGGTATCCCTCATCTAAATAGCAAGAAAACGAGACGTTAGGTTTTTATGCACTATACTTTCTCAGACAGGATGTCAGTCTTAGCCTTAATAATCTACTTGTGCCAATAATGTTCTGGAGTGGATTTAAAACATTAGACCCTTCCGCCCTCCAGTCTCATTACAAACTACTTGCACACGAAGTAGGCCCTAAAAGCTCTCAGCATGCCATCCGACACTACTTTTCTATCTTTTTCTATTTAGACTAGAATATATCAAGCAACCCACCTTATTTCAAAAAGGAATATGTGACCGGCGCTTAGAAATCACGTGACGTTTTGAGTATCAAACTCGGGCCAATATAGACACTCAAATCACACACAAGATAACGACAATAGAATAAAATATTTCAATAAAAATCAGCCCTTTTTGAGAAAGAAATTCTGGCTGAACAGAATACAATTCACATGTGACTTGGCACGTCAGTGTGTAGACGCGGCCTCGTTTATCATAAACGAACGACTGACGTATTTTCTCATAGCTTTCGACTTGGTTGATGTATTGCCTCGCATTTCGATGTACTACATGTTCTACAGGATATATGTTTTCGAGAGGTTTTTGTCTTCATAGTACGTGTTGCCCAAAGTAGATAAAAATAATAAAAGTTATTAGCGAAAATGTTAGACGTTCAAAATAAAGATGGGAAGCGGGGGAGGGGGGACCTGTCTAAGTTATGCTTTCAATTAAGAAACGAAAAAAAGGGGAATGTTGCTGGATTCTTTGATTATACCAGGGAAGTATACACTGATTATACAATTCACTTTCAGCCAAACCATCAAAAATCCAGCAGATCCACTCAGAATTTTAAGAGATTTTAGATTGACTGGCTAAAGGAGTAGTGTTGGCAGATTTCTATGGAAACCGTTTCATTGACGTCCACCGAAAATAATTTCGAAAGCGAAGTTTTCGTCTCGACTTGCGTGGGGAGAACATAGGATTTAGTAACCAATGATAAAGCTTGTTTTTGGGTGGCAACTTTATCTCCAAATAATCTAATGGTAATGGTAAACAATGGACCTTCTTTCGTTGTGTCTTTAAGATGTCGAGAATGCTGCTAATATGTCAGAGATTCTCCCAATGGGAGCAAAGAACCCCCTTAACCACCTGTTGGTTTATGGTTGATCTGTCAATCCACAAATGTATCCCAAAATGCTTTCTACCATATATAAGATTACCCATCTGACAACGCGCTCGCGGCTTGCTCGCTAGAGCAGTACATTTTACACTCCGCCATTTTACACTCCGCCATTTTACACTCCGCCATTTTACACTCCGCCATTTTACACTTCGCCATTTTACACTCCACCATTTTACACTCCGCCATTTTACACTCCGCCATTTTACACTTCGCCATTTTACACTCCACCATTTTACACTCCGCCATTTTACACTCCGCCATTTTACACTCCGCCATTTTACACTCCGCCATTTTACACTTCGCCATTTTACACTCCACCATTTTACACGCCGCCATTTTACACCGCCGTTTTACACTCCGTCGTTTTACACTCAGCACTCCGTCAATGCCGATGAACATCCATTTCCATCGGCTAATCCAAGCGAGAATCTGAGACATTTCCAATCAAATATCGTCCTTTCAAGTATGACTTTTTTTTTATTTTTTGCAAATAGACCGTCGTATTTTCAGACGTGAATAAAGGAGTGGTTGATCCACATTCTTAAAAAGACCAAGACCTCTAGTCTAGCACCCGCGGTATAAAAAGACCAAGACCTCTAGTCTAGCACCCGCGGTATAAAAAGACCAAGACCTGAAGTCTAGCACCCGCGGTATAAAAAGACCAAGACCTGAAGTCTAGCACCCGCGGTATAAAAAGACCAAGACCTGAAATCTAGCACCCGCGGTATAAAAAGACCAAGACCTGAAGTCTAGCACACGCGGTATAAAAGGCGCGTGCCTGGTCTGAGTAGTCGATTTCGCTATTCTTGTCGAGGGCGGAGCTCTATGACAAGAAGGAAAAAAATATGATAAATTCGAAATAATGTCTAAAAATATAAATAGTGCAAAAGCAATCAAATTTCTTTGATAACTGGACGGATAATAAATAGGGTATGGAAATATTTGGAAAAGGAAAAGTTGTCAGGTTTCGTTATTTTCACGCTCAAGCACTAGAAAAGTGTCATTTTAAAGAATTATATTCGAAATCGCATTTTTGTCGTTGTTAGTGAAGAAAACAAAGTCCAAGAAGCTCGTCGTTATTGCCTTGTGTGTATAAAACATTCTTGTCAACTTAGAAATGATCCAAGTCGATTTGCGGCTAGGCTCGATATTTACGGAGCTCTGCACTTGGCGTGGTCTAGCAGGAATGACGACTTGGACCAGGTCCGCGCCTTTTATACCGCGTGTCTTTCTTTAAACATTATGCAACGACACTCGGTAATGGCGCCCATGTGTTATTAACATGGCGCCAGCATGCGCGCGCGCTCACCAAAACTGGATTGTAACGTAATAAAAATTTTAATTGTTGTATAAAACATAAAGATTTTTTTTGTGCGTCTGTCCTCTGATAGATGCACGGCAAAAGCCACAGCCTGTCGACGGCGTTTCGTTCCTGTTTTTTTTTTTTTTTTTGTTCATGACAAGCTGTGATGTCATCCGTGCATCTATTTGAGGACAGACGCACGCAAAAATGAGATCTTTTTGTTAATTCTGTGTTTATCTTAACCGAAACTGTTTGGGTTTTATTTGGAATATCAAAATAATATGCTTAGATTTCATATACTGCGCTACTTTCAAAATGAAGTCGTTTTATTGTTTCATTGAAGAATGAATTTTATGGCGGATTTATTAGCTTACTATTGAAAATCCCATTTTTATAGATTTTATTTAGGCACATCTTCACAGAGGTCAGGCGGAACGTTTTAAAATACCTTGTCATGAGCGTGTTACTCACTTTATCAAACGGTTTCCAACAGTCTATTATATCTTAACGAGTAAGTCAGTGAGATTCGAGTCGATTCCTTCCCGACTCCGACTAAATTATTCGGTTCATGAGAATCTCTATTACTATAACCTCAGGCCCTTCCGGGAAACTGGTTTCGTTTACTTAGATATCTACGCGGAGTAAATGGACTCCTTTTAAGATAACAAATGAAAAACAAGTTTCTACAATTGCATTTTTGACGGATAGATGCTTAACAGCATCCCCTCATAGATCACTTTAAGATTTGTCACTATTAAACTGTTTCCAGTAGAAATGACATGAAAGCTTTACGACTTTCTTGCCTCTCAGGACTTAAAAACTATCTAATCAGGGTCGTAGTTAGAAACAAGTAGTATAGGAGTGGCGAGCTTCAGTCATTTTGTATCCTGTGCTGCGGTCCTGGCCCATAATGCAAGGTTTAATTGATAGCGATATAGATCAACAATAACAATCTTTTATTAGCAAGTTTTCTCATGTTAAAGATTTTCAGAAAAGTCCTAAATTTTCAGAAATGTTATAAAAGAATAACAAAGACAATAGCAACAATTGGAATAATAATTGAAACATGAATTAAAAAAAAAAGATAGATGAATGTTCCTATCCGGATGCAGAGGTTCCACATAAGGTCCCCAAAATCCCATTATCCCGATAGAAAAGTCACGCTATCGTGCTACATTGCTATCCCAATTTTCGTCGAGTTCCCGTATCCCGATCACTAAAAAAGCTAAATCCCGCATCCCCCCAAAAAATCATATTGTAGACCCTCGATGCATCTTGGTACCGTTCCAACAAACGGCTTAGAGCCTGATTATCTGTCAGTAACACGATCTTGATTGCCATCTGACATTCATTTTAACGTTTTCTATGCGCCAGATATGCTATCTTGCTAACTTGTTATCCGTTTGTTTTAAGTAGGCTAGTGTGAAAAGGTGTTCTATTTAAAATATGGCACTTCGCTGGTAAAAGTTTGATGGAAGCCTGACTGTCAGTAAAAAGAATTAAGCTAAGGTTTGAACTTTGTCACTACGTCGCTATTGGGTTTTATTTCAAAATAGAACAATTTAATTTGCATGAAAAACTCAAATTGACCCTTCGCTTGTCTGTTTGCTTGAAAATTTTGTCTAACATATATTTTAAAAAAACGTTGAAATATTATAATATTTAAAGGCAAATACTTATACGCCAAACTACATGTACATAATGGAAATGCCAAATAGATATTGTATTGTACTGTGTTGCTTGACCAGCGATATTATATTCTTTTGCTCAAAGTGTCTCAGCCTGGGTCGCTTGAATTAAACGATGGAAATGAGTGATTCACCAGACCTTTCTCTTACTCGGTAGGATTGGAGCCGTAATTATTAAAAAAAAACATATTTTAGAAGACATTATTTTGGCTTTAAAAGTCTTGATTGATGTATGGCTTACATCTTGTTGAGAGCATAAATTATTTTAACAGAAGTCAAGTCATTCAAGTTATGTATTGATTATCTTCGATGCGCAGTCGTAGTTTTGAGCTTTGCCAAAGAAAATAATCAAACAGCTTGTCTGTAGTCTTTCAGTCAGACCACCTAGTTAGTCTACAGCTTGTCTGTAGTCTTTCTAGTCATACCACCTAGTTATTCTACAGCTTGTATGTAGTAGTCTTTCTAGTCATACCACCTAGTTATTCTACAGCTTGTCTGTAGTCTTTCTACTTATACCACCTAGTTATTCTACAGCTTGTCTGTAGTCTTTCTACTTATACCACCTAGTTAGTCTACAACTTGTCTGTAGTTTTTCTAGCCTAACTATTCCTCTATTAGTAGATGTCTTTTCTCTTTACGTTGGGCTGGCTTAGAGAAAATATGTTCTGAGCATGTAATTAAATGAATTCAAGTTTTTTTACGATATGAAAAAAAAAACAGTATATTCAATAGCATACCCAAACTCTTTGTGATCTTGTCTTTGTTCACTGACACTCATAGTGGCTGAAATTCATTTCACCTTAATGAAAATGCATTGAAATCGCTACCGTGCTCGCTGTCTTGCTTATCCCTCGTGTGATTTTTTTATGGAGTTTTCTGGATTTGTAATGGAATTAATAATAGACTCAACATTTTAGCATTTGTCAAGCGCTAAGGCGATCTAACAGGTCTAAGTGAACCTGATTTGGCAAATGTTGCAGACTGATTCAAATACCTCAATATCATAATCAATATCGGTCGATTGTTTATGTCTATTTTACGTCTTGGCTGGATCAAGAAGGAGATTTTTGATAAATTTCAGACCTTAGCAATTATGTTTAACAAGTTAGTGTTAGTGTTTTATAGCAAAACTATGTAGTATACTTTTCATAATAATAACTTGTGAATACCACAGACAGCCCATCATCTCCCCTTCTCTTCTATTCTCTACTTGTGAATATCACAGACAGCCCATCATCCCCCCTCCTCTTCTATTCTCTGGTTGTGAATACCACAGACAGCCCATCATCCCCCATCCTCTTCTATTCTCTAGTTGTGAATACCACAGACAGCCCATCATCTCCCCATCCTCTTCTATTCTCTACTTGTGAATACCACAGACAGCCCATCATCCCCCCTTCTCTTCTATTCTCTAGTTGTGAATACCACAGACAGCCCATCATCCCCCCTTCTCTTCTATTCTCTAGTTGTGAATACCACAGACAGCCCATCATCTCCCCATCCTCTTCTATTCTCTACTTGTGAATACCACAGACAGCCCAACATCTCCCCCTTCTCTTCTATTCTCTAGATGCGAATACCACAGACAGCCCAACATCTCCCCATCCTCTTCTATTCTCTAGTTGTGAATACCACAGACAGCCCATCATCCCCCCTTCTCTTCTATTCTCTACTTGTGAATACCACAGACAGCCCATCATCCCCCCTTCTCTTCTATTCTCTAGTTGTGAATACCACAGACAGCCCATCATCTCCCCATCCTCTTCTATTCTCTACTTGTGAATACCACAGACAGCCCAACATCTCCCCCTTCTCTTCTATTCTCTAGATGCGAATACCACAGACAGCCCATCATCCCCCCATCCTCTTCTATTCTCTAGTTGTGAATACCACAGACAGCCCATCATCTCCCCATCCTCTTCTATTCTCTACTTGTGAATACCACAGACAGCCCAACATCTCCCCCTTCTCTTCTATTCTCTAGATGCGAATACCACAGACAGCCCAACATCTCCCCATCCTCTTCTATTCTCTAGTTGTGAATACCACAGACAGCCCATCATCCCCCCTTCTCTTCTATTCTCTAGTTGTGAATACCACAGACAGCCCATCATCCCCCCTTCTCTTCTATTCTCTAGTTGTGAATACCACAGACAACCCATCATCCCCCCTTCTCTTCTATTCTCTAGTTGTGAATACCACAGACAGCCCATCATCTCCCCATCCTCTTCTATTCTCTACTTGTGAATACCACAGACAGCCCATCATCCCCCATCCTCTTCTATTCTCTACTTGCGAATACCACAGACAGCCCATCATCCCCCCTTCTCTTCTATTCTCTACTTGTGAATACCACAGACAGCCCATCATCTCCCCTTCTCTTCTATTCTCTACTTGTGAATACCACAGACAGCCCATCATCCCCCCTTCTCTTCCATTCTCTAGTTGTGAATACCACAGACAGCCCATCATCCCCCATCCTCTTCTATTCTCTAGATATGAATACCACAGACAACCCATCATCCCCCCTTCTCTTCTATTTTCTACTTGTGAATACCACAGACAGCCCATCATCCCCCCTTCCTTTCCCATTCTCTAGTTGTGAATACCACAGACAGCCCATCATCCCCCATCCTCTTCTATTCTCTAGTTGTGAATACCACAGACAGCCCATCATCTCCCCATCCTCTTCTATTCTCTACTTGTGAATACCACAGACAGCCCAACATCTCCCCTTCTCTTCTATTCTCTACTTGTGAATAACACAGACAGTCCATCATCCCCCCTTCTCTTCTATTCTCTACTTGTGAATACCACAGACAGCCCATCATCTCCCCATCCTCTTCTATTCTCTACTTGTGAATACCACAGACAGTCCATCATCCCCCCTTCTCTTCTATTCTCTACTTGTGAATACCACAGACAGCCCATCATCCCCCCTTCTCTTCTTTTCTCTACTTGTGAATACCACAGACAGCCCATCATCTCCCCATCCTCTTCTATTCTCTACTTGTGAATATCACAGACAGCCCATCATCCCCCCTCCTCTTCTATTCTCTGGTTGTGAATACCGCAGACAGCTCACCTTTTCGATTAAAGTTAGAATTGGTTCCAGCTACGCTGAAGTTCATATTTTTTGTCTACCCTTGATGGCAGATAAGCTCAATGATTAAATACTTAAGAGAGGTGGAAAACCCTCGGATGATGAGCAGATACAAAAGCGAGGGATAAATATACTTAAAAGAAGATTTATGCGACGAATTGTTGAGTTTGTGACGCTTTCTATGCCCTTTACCTTTAAGAAGATTTGATAATCATGATAAAACCGTGATGCAGCTAACTAATCGATAAGTATACAGAGTGAATTGGAGATTCGTAGGGAACAAATGCAAAAACGCATATAATAAAAGCACTCGGATGTTGTAGGATTTTAGAGTCTGTGCCATATCCACGTTCTTGAAATAAATATTCTTTCTTTATCCAAAGCAACAATAGGAGATATTAGCGTTGATGTAACCGTTTCTTTTTCTACCGTTTCTAGAGGAAACTTTATACAAGCATTGATTTCAAATATTATTTTTTTTCGTTAAAAAAATATACCTTCGCTTTTCGCTGTTCATTAGTGCCATTAGTGCATTTTCGACAATAACTGATCTTCGAGTCTTTTTCCCGCCTTTTCTCTCAGTATAACGCGTGCGCCTTGCACGACACAGGGATCCCATAGACTAATGTGTAGTTTTCAGCGAAAAGTAGAGAGACCACACAGTGGGTTCAATCGGTTGCATAGTCCACACAAAGCGACTGTGACACCTACAACGTGTGAAGTTCTTGCGTTTTATTTCGTTTTAGCGCCTTTCTGCGTAGTCATTCAAACCGATTTTAGCCAATCACATTTCGTGCATTGAGCAGTAGGATGCCTTCTATGATGCAAGCCAATGACATTGCCAAATAACTTGCTATCCATTACAGATTACTAAAAAGAAATGTCAAATAAATATTTTGGGTGATTTTAGACTTGATCGCTAGCGAGAGTTTTCCACCGAATTACGTAACCATCCTGCATTTTCGTCATTCACCGAACTCTATTTTTCCTGTTGAACTCTCTGAGTGACTCATACGCCTATTTCAAAAACCGTTGTCAGTGCAAACGGCAAATCGCGATTGAGAAATGGCAGTTTTACGACCAAAAGGACCCACGGATCCCAAAATATCTGTTCCAAATTCAGAATACAAAATAAAACATACGACTATACATTTAATATAATTCGTATATGGTTCTGACATCCCTTGAATTTATTTATCACCTTAATTTTTACAAATAATTACTACCCATAAACACCTTTTGGTTGTAGAACTGCCATTCGGCAAATGCCATTCTCGTTCGCGGTGACAAACTTCATTGAAATAGGTTACACCATTATAGAAAGAAAACAATTGTATTTTGTTATATAATTTTTTTCATTTGTCTTGTATGTTTATTCGCTTTTCTTGAGTGTAAAAATTAGTTAGACTAGCATAACACTTTCAAACCATACTTTTATGCTTTCAAGGAGACTAAAAAAAGCATGATATTGTACAGATATTACATCCTAAATGGCTCCTTTATGCCATGAAAAATGTTTTAATAATCATGTTTTTATTTAAACTGACCCAAGCGGCTAACATTTGTCGATTCAAATTTCTCTTGTTTAATTAGCTTTTTTTCTAGAAATGCTTATAGCATTTGTTTGCTATCCAAAATGAAATCGAACACGAATGAGTTACATTAAAGGCTTCAGGTCGTTTTGCACAAGTCAATTCACCTATACAGTATTTGTTTAAAACATAAGCATATATACATAGCTGAATGAAAGCCTACGTTAGAAACATCAATGTCATCTCCATTACATTTTCTCTCTTACTCTTTTTGTTACAAAAAAACCGTATACAAATAAAACCCTAGGGGGTATTAAGATGCACTTTCGCGAACTGCTGGAGATTATGATTCGATTTCCACTTTCCTTAGCTAAACAGATCTGGCAATCTTCGCCAAATCTATCAATTAGTTACGAGAAATGGGAAAAATTGAACAAGCACTTAGAGGGGAAATCCTTCCATCCTTGGCAATTTTTTAGGTATATATTTTTTGTACAGTACCCTTGGCATGACGATCTTACTTGCAAGTAAATGTTACATCCAAGAGGCTGAAATGTATTCTTTATTTTTTCGCACATTTGGTAATTACCGCTACAAAATTGAACTAAAACTGTATTTTTTCACAGGATATTTCTTTGCAATTCAAAAGAAATTACACCGTCCTATAGATACTGTACTTTTGTAAGTCAAGTTGAATTCGTTTATGCGCTATTGGCTATCCCTATTTGAGATGAAACCGAATTTAAGAGACTTGTATCATTTCGTCTGAAACGTCTAAGAGTGCTTCTCGTGTGATCAAGCCGGGACGATAGGAATTGAGTCTTTCGATAATGGGACTCGAATGGGACAACGAAATACTAATTTGTTTAGCGAGTGTAAAAAAAACAAGATATATATTGAATAAAAAAGAAAACACGACAAGCATATATAAGCTTTGTTTACCTTTGTGTCCCCTTCTAGTGTTGGTTTCCTTCTTTTGTTGGCTTAAGCGCTGCAAAAACAAGCGAGAGATTGTCCCGTCGACCTATGCTCTATCGGGAATCGTATGCGTTGGTGGTGGAACAAAGCTAGCTGTCCTCGACTCGCAGCACGAAATCAAACCTGCAAGTTTTGAAACCAGCCCTACATATTAATCCGCCGCTCATCAATTTGAATATATAATGTCTCATACACGTCGTCCCGCTAAAATCTCCCTCGAAGACTAGGTTTGTGATGTACTGAATTTCATTCTTTGAAAATGCTTCAGGCGGTTTTGTACGTGTGAGCTTCTTTTTAGGGATTTCTAATGGTTTTTACGTCGGTATAGTTCTTAGATATTATTATTAAGCTCATTTAGTATTTTATTTACAAATTGTGCAATATTCGCCACGTCAGGGTTGTAATACATCACATTGTGTAATTATTTCATTGTAAATATTTTTCAATCCGAATTCCTATGAATTCAATTTACTACCACTAATATCATTCAAACCTTAAGTTAACTTTCCAATAATCAAAATTAAATGTTTTCTGTTTTTGTGGTCACTCTTCCGTTTTCCTTGGCTGATAAAAAGTTTATCTGTTTTATATATGTATTTATAATGAATATTGAGAGTCTCTATAACTCAACACAAACACTACCGTAACATATAGACCGCAAATTCTCAACTCGATGCCCAAACTCCGCGGTTATTGTGGTGGTTTTGATAAAAAACATCAGATATGTTTTTTTTTTTTGCGGTTTTCAGTTGACTTATTAATTAAAACATTATTTTGAGTCAAAATGACTTCGAAAACCATATTTTTCATCTTTTTTGATTTTTACTGTCAAATGATGAACGTCGGTGAACGTTTTTTTTGTGTGTGAAATAGTTAAATAACTAAAAAACATTTTTACTGAAATTGGTGTCAAATAGATCTTTTCAATGCTCTCATATTTGAGTCTAACTTTGTTTTTTTAAATATTAGAAGTACTTAAACCATTATTTTTTTTTATGGTAATGGAGGATAAACAAGGATAATGTTTGTAATATAGTGGACTTCATGGAAACATGACATTTCCGAAAAAAAATTAAATTGATCGACAGTCTTACCAACATGGTGATCTTCCGTCAGACCAACAGATCCACTTTTTAATTGATAACACCATCATTACCTTATAACCTACAATCATCTGCTTGCCTTGCGACTGCGCAACTTTCTAGCGCAGGGGTTTTCATAAAGGGTTACATCGTCAACTGCGCAACTTTCTAGCGCAGGGGTTTTCATAAAGGGTTACATCGTCAACTGCGCAACTTTCTAGCGCAGGGGTTTTCATAAAGGGTTACATCGTCAACTGCGCAACTTTCTAGCGCAGGGGTTTTCAGTTGCTGACTCAGGCGCGGTTATTCTAGCAGATGAATCAACAGGAGAACAGTGAAAACTCGTTGGCATATCAAATGATCTTGTTTTCAAATCCGTAGTTTTTCCACCTCACTCGGTCAAAGTTATATACCATATTTGGGATTTTTGAAATCTTTGTTTTGATTTCTATTATTACACAAGAACTGTGAATTTCAAGAATTCACACAAAACACGAATCGTCAACTTGGAAAAGAGGCCTTGGCCCCAACGGTTTGTATTATCACAGGTTTCCCGCGCACTTGACCCAGGCCCTTTCAGACCATTTAGCTAAACGAGAGGAATGGGCTGACCTGATTCTTCAGGCTAATCGCCTGTCGGAGTATCGAGTAAATCGGACTCCATAAAAACAATCCATACGCACCCTTTTTCGCAGGCAACGCCATACACTTGGAGTGACAGAGAAAGAGTATGGCGTTAATGGTAATTAAGACCGAGGTATGTTTTTAAAAATCCTAACCATTCTAACAAAGTATTTTTATAGTGCTCCTTTCGGTAATGATAATTGCTAGTGAGTTTTGACTTGGTAAATCTAAGGATAGCAAACGATAAAGGGAAACTCCTACAATTTAAAAAAAAAAACTTAAGAAGCAACTTATCGAAACCTGCATCTGAGCGGAAATAGCTCAATATCTGAAAATGGAGATAGTCCATAGTGTATTTGAATAGGAATATTACCTTTTGAATGGATATCACTTTACCGCGCGCTACCATCAGGGCCAAGCTTGACAATCTTCCCTGACGCGTCAGTGCGCATGAGAACACGGTGCCACCGCCTAGCTATGAAGGACCAATCCATTTCAAACCAGGTAAGTTGCGAAATGATTTTTAGAACTTATGCTTGCCTTTATTTGAAATAGGATAAAGAAACTTTTGGTAAAATGTAAGCGTGCATTTCTAAGCATTTATTAACTTATTCTAGCGCGCCAGCACCTGCTTAATCTCATTGTATGACCGCTGGATAAAACAGTGTGTGTTAAAATCGAAAAGTTCGAGTTCAATTTCGAAATAATTTGCACGCGAGTGAGTTTTTTTAAAGCCGTCGGCGAGTGCATCCCTCTTGAATTATTTTCCATTTGAAGAAGAAATCGTATGATTACCTTTTTATGATGTACATGGCAAAAAAATATAGAAACAGATCTATCATTTGTGTCTATAAAATTGTCGTTTGGAGAAAAACGGTTGAAACATAGTAGAGTCCATTATTTCAGAATACATTCCACGTCTGGCCTTTTTAGTATTCTATTGTTCATTTGTTTGTAAGCCAATCAGCGTCCATTGACATTGCACTACCTTTTCCTACATGAATCACCTCAAACTGGACTACTCTCAGCCAATCAGATCGAGCAAAATTGACATGTATATTATAAGCGCTTATACCATCGTCAAATTCCTGTTTATATCAACGACACGGGCAGTAGATTTTATATTTCGAGAATATAGTACAGTACAGAGCTCACCACACAATGCGCTTTCGTTGTCTAACTCAAGGTCACATGGTTCATATAGATATTTCCTGTTCGGTCGTTATTTAAAAAAAAATTGTTGACCGACTGGGGAATATTGCTTTCGTGTGCGAAGCATAATTGAGTAGAGGGGGATTTGGCGGGAAATGTATTTTAGCGCGTTGCGTTAAGAGCGGGAAAAAATGGCGGGAAATGTGGTGGCCGCGCGTACAGCTTTTTCATTTAAAGCGATATTGTAGAGCAATATGGAACCACCGGAGAAGCGGTTTGCTAATCTTTAAGAGGCAGAAGGTGCCTATCTAAAGAAAGAAAAAAAAAGAAAATCCCAAAGCACAGACAAGTTCACGAAGACAGCAGTTTCAACTCTTCCGCTTTTGTTCAAGAGACCGGGGTAGAGTAAAAAGCAAAAACTAAATGTAAAACTCATTTTGGTTTGCGCAAACGCCAGCCTTCCATTTTTATCTGTCTCAGCCTAAATTTATTTAACCTTTTTCATTCTCCAAATACATTTTTTTATTAATAATTATATTATTTTTCCTATAAAAAAGACCTCGACTTCGTCCCGGAAAACATCAAAATTCTCGGAAAACAAAACTGATGTTTCTCTCCGGAGCAGTCATTATGTGTATGATTTGAGAAACATGAGCAAACAGAAACCAAGATTCAAGGGATTCAAACACCCTTTCTTCGCTACCTTTCCTTCGTTCCCCTATGACGTTATCTTTGCAGAATCAAACTAAATATGATATTGAGACTCCTGGTGCGCGCACCCCCCCTCCCTTGGCTGATATGATACCTATGACTGCGCAGACCCCCCCTCCCCTCGGCCATACCTGGGTACGCGCCCGAAAATTGAATATTGCGAAATATCGTGGCTAAGGTAATTCCGATGCATTGCGCATCGAGTTCTGAACACAAGTGATATTACCTTGCTTTGCCTTGAAAATGAAGAAAATCATAAAATGTTTATATATATTTTTTTTTCGCTAGAACCGATCTGGTCACCCATACTTTTTCTTATTTTAAATATCGTCGTTCTACGCTATAAAACACTCTAAATATCGTCTTTCTACGGAAGCTATAAAGCACTCTAAAGATTCCTGACCCAAGTGGTTTAAGCAATTTATTTAAAAAAGCTTTGAGGATTGTCATCTCAGGCCCCAAATCCCTTGGATTATGAAAAGCCGCGCGCGAAGCTCCAAAGGTATAGAAATTTGTTACAAATATGTGACTTGGTTTTTGTGGTCATCGCACGGGTACCCTGTGGTGTCACTTTCCAGCCAGTCAGCCGCGCAACTCCCAGGCCCCACTCGACCTCATCTACATTGTAGCCAGGCAATCTCGCTTACTGACATGCGTTAGACCCAGTTGATTGAGAAATCACAGCGAGAAAAAGTAAACAGTTTTAGCTGTTTGACGTTTTTCTTTGTGTAATGAAATTTTTTCTTTGTGTAAATAAATATGCCCTTTTTATCCGAGGAGAGGATATTTAAAAAAGGAACGAATTTTCAAAAGGAAATTTTAATTGCAAAAAAGTGCTGATTGTGATACCATGGATTTCAAAAGTTACTTTTTGCTCCGACGAAAGACTAACGCTCGAAACGTCAGCGCAACTAGTTTGTTTCACAGAGGCGTTTAACATACCTTTTCAACCTTGTGGTGATTCATACCTTGTCTTCACCACGCCTACGCAGACCATCTAGTTTTTCTACAGCTTGCCTGTAGTCTTTCTAGTTATATCATTTGTCAGAATGTAGCTTTGAAGCAAATATACATTAATGGCACTTATGTGAAGGGGAGGGGTTTTTAGAGCAATAGACAAAGCAACAACATGGTGTTATTTAAATTATAAATTTTTAAAGAAAGCAGTTATTTCTATCAATTCAAAATAATAAGGAAAGGGGAATATCAGGTAACGAACTTGTGCTTTTGAAAAAATAAGTTATTTGAGGAAAGGTTAATTTTTATGAAACATCTCAAGTAGTCAATTTCTTCCTTTTCTCTCCATGTTGACTATTTTTCTTGCAATTGATATTCTTTGGTGTTTCAATTCTACCCCGCGTTTTCAAAACACGATTTGTTTTGGTTTTCTGTTCCGTCAGTAAAACCATTCTGAGCCAATCAGAGTCTCGCTGTGTGCACTTCCCTGGCTATCCTCTGGACGAAAACCAGACAGTGTCGCGACGGAAAGACAGGCAACTGCACTTAGGCGAGAGATGGCAAGAGTCAGATTGGCTTAGAATAATTTGACTGGCGGAACAGAAAATCCCAAAAGACACAAACAAATTTATTTTTTTGAAAATGCGGCGTCGCGATATAACGGATTCGACAGTAATGATCAGGTTTTGTCTGAAATTAGAAATGTAGGACTTTCATTAGTGTCTTCCATTTTTAAGCCAATCTGTGTTTCTCCATTGCATTTATTTTTAATTAGCACTAGTATGGGTGGGCAAGTTAAAACAGGCTACCATATGCCAATAAAGGACGCCCGGTGAATCAATATGTAATGTGATGACAGGAAGTACATTTGTGGATTTTAATTTTAACATTTGTTTCTGAATAATCAGACCAATGAAGGGAGGAATCGTCATGAAATCCTTACATAAAAACCACAGTATCATCTAAACTTGTGTCCAACTATATATATATATATATATATATAGTTTAAACCTTTGAAATGCTATTACATTTATGACATATTCTTTACAAGGACAAAGCTTATCAGAATGTTGTTTTGATAAAAAAAAAGAATTTACCATTAGTCTCTTGATAAAAATTTTCTATGAACTAAGACACCTTGAACTATGACAGTCTTCTCGCACCAGGGGTTGTGTTTGTTGCCTTTAATGTACTGGATAATTTATGAGGGCTGGATCCATTTGTAGGGGCCATAATAAAATTTATAAATTTAGGTATTTTAGATCTCATTAAGATTTAAATTCTAAAGATGAGGAGAGCAGAATCCTGGACGCCTAGATCCCCATAACACTACTTCAGTCAGTCAACGCAAAAGGTGTTTAATGGTGGCTCCGCTTTTAGGCAGTGCCTAAACCTATATATTAAATTTGTCAAAACTATCAAGATCTTTAGGTTTTATCGCTCGTTGCTCGATTTCTTTTTTCCTTGACTTGATTTTGCCCCAAACAAACGACTCAGGCACACTATTTATCCTTCTAGGAGTGAATTGCCTTTGGCACGATACGCGATAACCAAAATGACTTCGTTTTGCCTTATCGAGTTTAGGATAAGTACAAATGTGTTACTGCAACGAAAAAAGGAAGCTAACTTTGATGCGTGCCTAATCTCACATTTTCCTTTCTTCTTTATGCTTGGATGATGTGATTGCACGTAATGCGAGGCTAGTGCCTTAAATATAATGCTTCCTCCATCACTTTGATAACACTCTTCTTGTTTTATAAGAGTCTTCTTTTTATGAAAGTCCAGCCTGGGATTTCGCCAAATTTTAAGAACATGCCAAGAACATGCCGAGGCTCAGAATCAAATTGTTTTGACAATAAAAACCTTAAAAACTATTTTTATTGATCAATTGTGTAATCATCTAGTAATAGTTTATGGGTGAAATATATTCATACTCTATAGCGCTTAGAGTCCATAATCGATTTCATGAACTATTACACATATATAGAAAAGAAAATTATTACTTGAAGCACTAAATCTGAATCCGGAAAACTTGTTTGCAAATCTAATCCAAGATGGCGGCTGTGATCGCCCACTAAACGCGTGAATGTAGGCTAAGTCAAGGGCATGATTTTTGGTTTTTTGATCTTCATGTATTTCGTAGAAGTTGTAAGGCAACGATTGGTGCTTCTACTTGGACTCCTAGAGATATAAAAACTATTACTTACCTTAAATGCTAAAGAAATATAGAACTCCAACCTGCAATACGATTGCCGACCTTCAGCCTATCTATACTTGTATTGGGTCCTCGGATGTCTACAAACTAAACTGGTAGTATTTACATGGTCAAATAGAACTGGGAAAAATCTTTCAAGATGCTCTAGGTATACCCGATGCTGTCCTTGTCTGGTATCCGGAGTAGTCAATCAATCATATCACATGATCATATTGACCAATCAATGACTTACATATAGCCCCATAAACCCATTTGACTGCACACAGCAAAGGAATTTATTGGTCAATATGTCATGATTGACAACGTTAACGAATTCAGCCGTAACATGTCTTCCCAGACATTACGTGTGATTCTGCATGTGACGCTTCATACGTTAGTTGTGAACATCAACAGGATTTTATATAAGCGTTTTTATTCAGCTCTTTTCCGCGTTAGACATAACTATTCGATTCATAAATACCGCTTGAACCCTAATTAGAATTTAATTTAATTTACACTTCAGCACTTTGAACACTCGGAAAGAATACACAGACTTGTAGACTGCACTCTTTTTTAATGAGAACCTTTTCTATAAAAATGTCCTGCCTGAGATTTCACCAAATTTTAGGATGATGCTAAAAAATTGTCAAGGCTGAGGTAGCAGCTAAATATTACTTTGTTAGTCTGAAGCGTGGTAAAGTGCAGAATCAAATTGTGTTCAGTGTGTTCATAATAACAACCTTGAATATTATTGCTATTCATCATTTCTATAGTTCTCTTCCTAATTCTTCTCTTCCTAGTTCTCTTTCTGTTCTCTTCCTAATAATTCAATGGGTATTATATTCTTATATTTACTGAAATTTAAGAATATCGTTATCTTCAGCCTTGAATTGCTCCAAAAATAAGAACGGCCCAGCCTCAACTGAAAATTAGACGTCTTATAAAAAAGAGTGTATTTTTCATTCAAACATGTGTCCTTAGTATTGAAGCTGAGATGGGAAGTCATTATTAGAACCGACCTTCAGCCTATCTATACTTGTATTGGATCCTCGGATGTCTACAAACTAAACTGGTAGTATTTACATGGTCAAATAGAACTGGGAAAAATCTTTCAAGATGCTCTAGGTATACCCGATGCTTTCCTTGTCTGGTATCCGGAGTAGTCAATCAATCATATCACATGATCATATTGACCAATCAATGACTTACATATAGCCCCATAAACCCATTTGACTGCACACAGCAAAGGAATTTATTGGTCAATATGTCATGATTGACAACGTTAACGAATTCAGCCGTAACATGTCTTCCCAGACATTACGTGTGATTCTGCATGTGACGCTTCATACGTGAGTTGTGAACATCAACAGGATCTTATATAAGCGTTTTTATTCAGCTCTTTTCCGCGTTAGACATAACTATTCGATTCATAAATACCGCTTGAACCCTAATTAGAATTTAATTTAATTTACACTTCAGCACTTTGAACACTCGGAAAGAATACACAGACTTGTAGACTGCACTCTTTTTTTATGAGAACCTTTTCTATAAAAATGTCTTGCCTGAGATTTCACCAAATTTTAGGGTAATGCTAAGAAATTGTCAAGGCCCAGGTAGCAGCTAAATATTACTTTGTTAGTCTGAAGCGTGGTAAAGTGCAGAATCAAATTGTGTTCAGTGTGTTCATAATAACAACCTTGAATATTATTGCTATTCATCATTTCTATAGTTCTCTTCCTAATTCTTCTCTTCCTAGTTCTCTTTCTGTTCTCTTCCTAATAATTCATTGGGTATTATATTCTAATATTTACTGAAATTTAAGAATATCGTTATCTTCAGCCTTGAATTGCTCCAAAAATAAGAACGGCCCAGCCTCAACTGAAAATTAGACGTCTTATAAAAAAGAGTGTATTTTTCATTCAAACATGTGTCCTTAGTATTGAAGCTTAGATGGGAAGTCATTATTAGAACTCTTGAGATATAGAGCTTTCCTTCACGAGTCCAGGTATGTTGGTGTCAGATTTCTCTTCTAATTATATCTTCAATAAGAACTGAATATTCCGCAAGCTTAGGATATTCCTATCTCTAGCCCCGAGGGCCGGAACAGTATCATCACGTACTCATACTCGGGTGTGGATAGATAGCATGATAAAATCTACACTGCATTGATATGTGTCTAGTCATAAAATTTAGTAGAGGCACTACTAAAAAACTATTCGCAAAACGTTGCGTGTTACCCTGCTAGCAGAGGCCTCTTTTCTCTGTATTTCGCTGTGCTGGAGTTCGCGAGGAAAAGATACCTCTGCCATGGGTCGAAACTGTTTCTGTTGCGCATGCGTGAGCGTTAATAAGCGACCGACGTGCCAAAACCCGTACCATCGCGCGAAAGCTGTCAATATGCTTTGCATGGGTTTAGTCGGAAATCATGAATCAAACTCCGGTTAGTTCTTCTCTTCGAAAAAAGAAAACAACTGTTCAATTTCAATCACCTAAAACGTCACTAAAAAGATTGAACAACAAACGCAGCAAAGACGAGTTTTGTCTTGTTTGTGGAATTAAAATTCAAGATATCTGGGCAGGCGAGTTTCTTCAATGTAAATATCGCACAGTTGGATTCGAAGAAAATGTTACAAAACTTTTTGGTAAACTTAGATCAGCTATTCCCAGAAGAATATGCAAAACCTGTAAACGGAAGATTGACTCGTTTGTCAAAAGAGAGAAAATTCTGAATGAAGATAAGGCATTGAATGGCTTCTTTTATAATTCGTCGCGTGATATTTCTACGGAGGACGCCTTTTCGAATGCGGGCTTATTATCCGGCAGCGGATATACGTTTTATGCATGCGCTAGTCATTGTGGGCTCAAATAGTGGCCAGTAATTAATGAACGGAGCATGCGCACTGGATCTCGTCCACGATCGTGGACGGCGGTTTGATTAAACGAACTTGCGACCCATGGCAGAGGTATCTTTTCCTCGCGAACTCCAGCCCAGCGAAATACAGAGAAAAGAGGCCTCTGCTAGCAGAGAAGTTGCGTGTTGGCTTTGATAGCAAAGACCCGCCTCTTTCTAATTGTTTATCTTGGAGTTCTGCTGAGGTAGTAGCCTGTATAGTTTGTGGTTGGGATTCGCCATGAATTCGCTGAAGAGTCTGTTTGTTGCAACCTCACGCCTTTCGTGTAGTGGTAAATGGTCGTCTACGCATTTTAATATGAATAATACATATTATGGGATCACGAGATGAGGGTTTTTGGATATATTACTGTGTTCTAAACCCGAGATCAAGAAATTAAAAGAATACGGGACTGTACTTATGATTATTTTTTCGATAACGTTGTTAAAACTTGAAAAACCGCTCCTCAAGATTTCATATTTTCAAAAACTAATTTCGTTGCTTTGCCTTTGCCGCCCTTTTGTTGTATTACTTTTTACAATAATTCTACAATAAGTTCAATTGATTCTTTTGCTCCTTCTTTTGCTCGTTTCTATTTTACTCAAAGGGTTCACACACGAAATTTCAGCGAGATAACTCTAATATTCAAAAAGGCGAGTGCGCAGACCACCTATCTACATCTTGATTGTAGTCTTTCTATTCAGACCACCTAGGTTACATGTATTTTATTGCCATAATTAATCCCTTTTTTAATTTCTAATTAACCCGTTAACACTATTTTTGAGCTGAATTTACAGAAAACAGGCCGACAACAGATACCTCCCCCTATTTTGATCTTTTTACCCTTCAAAGTGCATCACTGCTGTACCTAATCAGCAGAATCTAAGCTTTCCAACAGTGCTTTGCGTTCCCATCTCTAATCCCTAATCGCTATGCTAATTCGAGCACAAGTTGATGTCTTTTGTATTTTCCATAAAAAATACATTACATGAGTTAACTAACTGGATACAAGAGCAAAGCAATAGTTCATATGTGAGGAGGGGTCACTCCATGTGACCCACATATATATGACGATATATACTGTTGTTAAATATGTAACTAAAAATCCGAGTACATTATGCATTCCCTCACGGTTATAAGTTCTTTTGTGAAAAATTATGTGAGTTAAATGGTTGCATTAAAAAAAATTAAAGTACAGTGCTTGTGGAAGCTTATTGCAAAGATCGCTAAGAACAAGCACTTTGTGGATGAAATTCACTCGTTTATATATGGCCACATATTTGGTAAATATGTTATACAAGTAGTCCAAGTGCATTGCCTTGGTTAACCCCGTGGCTTCAATTACTGGCTTCAAGCGTTAAAAATAGTTCTCTGTGAACAAAAACACTTTAATATGCATGACAGTTCAAGTACAGATCCTTGAAGAACCCCGTGTGTCCAGCTAATGGCTACAAGCGTTAAAAACAAGTTCCTTCTGTAGGGGAACACCCTCATACGCATTTCCGATTCTCGTCTTCTCTTCCGACTTGATCCCAAGTGAGATCAGGAGAGGTGTCTTCGGAACAGGGAAAACAAGGACGCCTCCAAGGGCGTGCACGTGCAGGGGCGTGGGCTCCCAATCCAACGTCATACTCGCAATTCTCTCACCGTTCACCAAGTCCCATGCGTCAAACGTGTTACGGTGGAACGTGTAAGCTAACTTCTCTGATGGCTGCATGAGAATCTTGTGGGTTGGCGGTGTGTCGAAGACCGCAAGAAGGCTACCGCTGTCCATACTCCACATCTGCAGGCGGCAATCGTGGGCACCTTTGCACGTTATGATGACGTCACACCTTCGTGACACATTGGTTACTCTGACGTCATCAGTTTCAAGTAGAAGCTTCAATTTCCCGTCCGGTATGGACCATACTGTTGGCGTACCGTCCTTGGTAAGGGCGACGAGGACTTCACCTTCTCTTGATATCGAGGCCCCTTGTAGCTTCAGCTCTTCTCCCTTAATCTTCAGTACACGGTTCTTTCCTGATTTACAGTAAAATGACACAAGCGGTAGCGATCGTCTTTTCTTTGAATCGACAGCCAGCAACGCACAGATGATGACGGCGCCATTCTTGGACATGATAGCTTCAGAAATCGGTCGCTTCTTACCAATGTTGTATTTGTGAGAGACTCTACCCTTCTCGATGTTCCAGATCTTGATGAATCCTTTTTCTCGGGAAAATGCAACGAAATGATGCTGATCAAAGAAACCGATAGCCCAAAGTACTCCTGCATCCCCTGGTAGGAATCTCTCGATCTTGCCTGCCCTCAGATCAATAACACCAAACAGGAATGTTTGGTTGTGCTCATTGAAGACCTTTAGGACACCCCTCGTAGGGCTACACATTCGAAGCTCGTTCAACCCACACGAGTACCGTAAGCAACGCACCATTTTCGGGACCCCGTCACTTACGTACCACATTTGCAACTCCTTCTGCCCATTCATGATAGCTTTGGTTGCTAGGTAACAATCGTCGTTGCTAGGATACGAGCTACCGATGACGCTATCATCGGAATTTTGACTGGATCCGTAAGATTCTACTTTGGCGAGATTGTAAATTCGGAGGACTTTATCATGACATATGGCATAGAGTTTATTACCATCATCGGAGTACACATTTGTGCAATCAATGTTTTCTTGAAAAAGAGAGTGCTTAGGGATCTTCTTTACTTCATTGCGGCAGAGGTGGGTTATGATGATTTCTTTATCGATGAAACTGACTGCCTTGAGGCCATCCATTGTAATGTGCAACCTGTTTAACCCGAAGTACGCATCATAGCACTCAACGACGCGGAGCAAGTGCTGTGACGACAGATCAAAGATGTGCAAGTTCTTCGTCTTGGCTGTTAGAACGACGACTTCCCTCTGAGCAGAAATCCTTATTTCTTTGACCCTTTCATCCAGCTTGAAAACAGTTGACTCCTCACCGTTCTTAGCATTAAGGAGATGAAAGCCTTCTTCATGGGCACTATAAACGATGATGTCATCTTTTGCATCTAATGCCTTTAGCGTCTCTACTCCGATATCAGGCAAAGGCAATTCACGAACTAGCTCCTGGGTCTCTGTGCTAAAAATCTTTACTCCGGTATCGCCCATAGCTGCGACTAGTTTTTCATCATCTAGGAACGAGAAGGGGTAGACAACGTTTAGCATCGGCTGGCTAAGCACTTTGAAGCGGCGAATGATCTGTTTTATTTGGGTGTCGACAAGCATCAGATGCTGCGCCCCACCAACGAGAAGATGGCCGTCTTTCAATTCACTTGCTCGTAGCATCCAACGAAACGCTCTTTCGTCCTCAGGCAGCCTTAGGCTTACTCTTCCAACTATTTTCCCTGTTGCAGCAGCTAGAATTTGGATATCCAGACCTAGTTTGGAGGCCGAGCAAACAAAGACGGTTTCTCTGTCACAGCTGAACGCGCAGTATGCATTTTGATCATTTACAACAGTTGATGACATCAGCACACCGCCAGGGCAGGTCAAGCATTTTTGGCTTGAAACAAACGTGGGGACATCAGATAAACTGGCTTGACTGGCTTTAGAAGCAAGTTTGACGAGAAAAGGATATTTGTTGCTTTGGCTAGTCACGTGTGACAGACGTCCTAACACTTGGGCCGCAAACTGGTTCCCGTCATGCCTCAGTGCCATCGATGACAAATGCAAGAACTGTTCTATCAGAAGAAGCTCCTTGTCATTGGTGAAAACGCTGGTAGCCATGGAAACATCTTCAATGACATCATCTAAGGATGTGGCTCTTATCTTGGTAGCAAGGAAGTCGAAGTCGCATAGTGATTGAAGCTTAAGTTCTTCGACGTTTTTCGATCGAACCAAATGAAAAGGCAATTCATTCAGTTTTCGCCGGTTGAAAACAGGTTTGACAGGGTTCTCATCGAACATCAGTGGTTGCTTAGCAATAAGACGATCTTTAGCTACAGTTGTACCTTCTCTGGTCTTGTGTGGTTTCTTTTTCCCGTCGGACCATTTTCCACTAAAGAACTCAGCCATATTTGCGTGAAACCTCAAAACTTCGTCTTCCTTCAAGTACCGTTCCACAGCAGTCTCTATGAACTGCCTGTGGTACCAGTATACCACAGGTATCCCATCTGCCCCTCTTTCAATTAAGTAATCTTGCACGTCGGCATGTAAGCGGAACCATAGCAACGGGATCATTCTCCTGATTGGTGGAGTCCAGAATTGATAGATGTCATCCAGTACCGTGTCATCTAGCGATAGCAGATCGTCGAGCTCGGGTTGTGTTAGACCAGACCTTGACGCAGTGATGTAACCAAAGACTTTACTAACTAAAACCCTTCCATGTAGCCTTTCAAGCCTATCAAACAACGCATTGATGATTCCTTTCACGTCTTTTTTCACAATTGTCTCGCTCTTATCCGTATAGGACCTCCATCGGATTGCCTCGTCAAACGCAAGTTTCAAGTACAGAGGAAGCTGACACGATTTGAAGGCTTCAAGTACTGCACTCTTTTGATGAGGCTGAAGGCAGCGACCCGCTTCCTGCAGCCAGCCTTCGAGGATGACGTCAGCCTCGTGAAATGATAGCACTGGGACCTCCATAAAGCACGTCTCCGGTAAGAGGGCCTGGGGAAGAGCGACCAGATTCGAATTTAATAAATGGTCTTTGTCAGCCGCCATTTGTCAACCTAGTTAAACACCAAGTATCACAAAGCAGCCATTTGTCAACCTAGTTAAACACCAAGTATCACAAATGCAGCCATTTGTCAACCTAGTTAAACACCAAGTATAACAAAGCAGCCATTTGTCAACCTAGTTAAACACCAAGTATGACAAAGCAGCCATTTGTCAAACTAGTTAAACACCAAGTATGACAAAGCAGCCATTTGTCAAACTAGTTAAACACCAAGTATAACAAAGCCGCCATTTGTCAACCTAGTTAAACACCAAGTATGACAAAGCAGCCATTTGTCAACCTAGTTAAACACCAAGTATGACAAAGCAGCCATTTACATTACTTTGTCTTTTGATAATAATTCGGGATATTTATAGTATTTACATGTCTTGTGCTAGCAGTATTTAGCCTGTTGCGTTTCCTGTTTGTATTTTCAAGCTTAAATTGAATTCAAGTGAATTGCTTGAATCGAGCCAATGGAAGGAGAGTTTGTTAGGCTAAATTCTATAAGAGTCATTTTCTTTCCTAATACATTGACTGCAATGTTCCTTCATGTCCGTGACGTAGAAAACTCGGGCAAGTAACTTTGCAAAATCTGGGCTAACAAACCCGACTTATGGTCGTTTTCGGTACCATAACGACCAGGCACAAAGAATGCGCAGGCAACACACAATTTAAGTTACATTTGGTACAAAGGAAACAGAAACCCGTTCCGTAAGTTATAGTTCAGAGAATCAACAGGCAAACTAATACCTTAAGTGGCGTCATGAAACCACAAGAACACATACCTCAAGATATTGTTAAAACTCCATAAATGCACAGGCAACCCGCACTTTAAGTTATGGTTTTGGCATTTTTAATCCAAAGGCAACCCATACCTTCAGATACGGCAAGCATCGGTATTCTTCCCCAGGGAGGGTAGACAGGACGGCAAACACGTTGTCCGGTAGCTGTTTTGGCCACCAGTCAAGCTCCTGTCCGAATGTGTCCCCGGTCAGCTGATCCAGCGAGTCGAGCACAAGAACGATCTTATGCTGCCGTGAAGCGCGTGCGAGGCATTCTGGGAGATATTCCGACAGTGATTTTAGATCCTGTTTAAAAAAAATGGATTGAGAATTCAATTTTGAAGCCCTTTGCAAGATATGATCAGATGCGCTTCACGTGCCCTTGTTTTCTATAAACATTGAGAGGCAGGACCTCTGGCTTGGTGTCCTCAACCGAGAAGGCGAGGGATTCACAGTCCCAATGTTGAGATTCATGTTTTTTGTACCTAACACATCCCAAAGGTATCCTGACCCTGGTTCGCGAGGATAACATTGCACACTTCATCTTAGAGGTTTCAAATAAAACCAGACCATGTCTTATTACACCGGAATAGTACTTTAATAAATGTCTTTTTACCTCAGGTACTCGTGCAAGGGTAACTCCCGCGATCCGACAGAGTTGAGAGCAAATGCTATGAAGAAGCAACCGTGTACTGGATGAGTCGGGGGATGTCCCAAGGAAACGATACACGACAGCACAAGACTCGGGATCACTTGCCTGAAACCGATACACGACAACATTAGATGCACGATTTACGACATTAAATACACGACAATAAAAGACAACCCTAGACTCGAGATCAAAGACAAGCGACAAAAAGGCAAAATTACATTAAAGATAAAATAACACACTCACCTCGAGTGATGACGTCATCCACGATCTCATCACCATAGCGACCTTGGCCATGATTGACGTTTTACCACACCCCGATTCTCCATGTATAACCACAATCCTTCGCGGGTTCTGAATCCTTTCCCTAATGGAGCCAAGAAATTGTTTCCTCCCCTGAAAAGTCTTGCACTTCTTTTGACAAAACGTCCCTTGGTCAAATAACTCTTTCGCAAGGGAGTCTCTCTCAATGGTTTTCTCCTTTTCGGCTATCGATAGATAAGAAAATATAGTTTATAATAGTAATGGGCGATACTAGGTGATATCAGAATGACATTCGTTGTATCATATTTATCAGCACATGTAGTGATAGGAAATTTTAACGAATAGGATTTCAGTATTTTCGCTGGCATTAAATCTTAAATATATTTTATTCATAAGGATTTAATACAATAAACAAAATATTACATGGCCACTAGCGAATAGGCAGATAATATCTATCACTCGTTTGCTCACAGGCTTCCCACCCGCGTCAGTGAAGGATTTCTAAGGACATACAAATTCACGCGAATAATTATCTATGAGTTATATCTTCATTCTCTTATTCATGAAATAAACTTAGTTGGGATGTAAATGTATACGTCTTAGGTGGTTTTTCATCCCTAGAAGCTCAAATTTACGATTTTAGAGTGACAAGTTTGTCTCTTATTTTGTGTCGATACTAAGTATGTTAATGACACAAGGCTGGAAACTTAATTTTGACTGCTTCAGCTTCAGTGGCGCAACAAGGTGGAATAATCCGCCCCCCCCCCCTCCCCCCCCCGTCCGCTGCCTTGTTGCGCCTCGTTCTCGTGCTTCGTTCCGCTGACCTATGCCCTGGTTTTACGGGGAGGAACATAATTTACGCGCATTTTTACCAAGTTTCATAAGAGGTAATTTTTAAAGACAATTCTCTATTGCCCAACCCACCGTAGACACCGTAGGTCCTCAAAATTTGCTGACACAGAGTGACTAAATGAAGGAAAATGAGTTTTTTTTTTCGCCCATGAAAATCGCAAACGCCCATTCCATTTTCCCCCGATGGATAGCTACAATCTGATGGTGGATTGTTCAATGTTAACGTGGGAATTTCAGAGCCCGTAAATTTTGACCTTGTTGCGAAAAATTGATACTACACGAAAATAAAAAGCTCTTATTTACTTGTCTAGCATTTTTTTAAATGCGCAAAAATGAAAATTTGTTTACATGCTATTTTTTTAAATGAAATTAGTGAACCCTACCGATAGCATCTTGTATAGATCCTTTCAGAGTGTCATAAAAATGATCACACAATTCCTTGATGTAATTCTGATGTTCCTCGCAAGACTCTGGGTCTATCCCTTCGTCCGACCAATGGACATTGTACGTAATCACATTATCACGTGGCAGCCTCGTGGCGATCTCATCCTGTGAAACACAAACAATAACATTATCACGTGGCAGCCTCGTGGCTGTCTCATCCTGTGTAACACAAACAAACATTATCACGTGGCAGCCTCGTGGCGATATCATCCTGTGTAACACAAACAACATTATCACGTGGTAGCCTCGTGACGATATCATCCTGTGTAACTCAAACAACATTATCACGTGGCGATATCATCCTGTGTAACACAAACAACATTATCACGTGGTAGCCTCGTGGCGATATCATCCTGTGTAACACAAACTACAACATTATCACGTGGCTAACCTCGTGGCGATTCCAACTTCATGCTTTTTAGATCATATAGAAAATGAAATTTATAAAAAAAACGCTATATAGATCATAAAATGTTCAAATTATTATTATTTTACTCCTCTAAGAACTGTGATTAATTACATGTAAATTTGCAGGAAATATTATTCAATGGAAAGGAAATTTGAACAATAAACAGGAGTTCTCGCTCATTTAGAAAAATAAGAAAGTATTGATAGCTAAGCTTATTCATCACAGACGGGGAAGTACTTTTTGTAATTAATGACTTTTCAAAAATCTCGTCTGTACCTGCTTAAGCACTTCTAGGAGATTCTGTGCGACCTCATCAATAGCTTGGTCCATTCTGTTCTGATCGATGTAAAGAGGTGCTTTGGGTTTGGTGGAATTCTCGCGTAGGTCGTTAATAACGCGCTTGAACCAGAAGCACTGCTTGTCGGGGTGTGTCGACTCGAGCACGCCAGCCCGCACTTCCTCCTCCGTGACTTTACGAAGAGAAAGTAGAAATGATCAGCTAAGAGCCGTACCACGGGCGGCAGGATAGTTTTCTAGAAACTATCCGAACCCTAACCAATGAATGTTGAAACTTAAATGTACGGAAAGGGCGGTGTTATCCCTTTAAATCCAAGAACCTCGTGTTTAAGGCCGCATTACCTGACATGTGATATTTCCTAGCGGCACTCTCGCTCAAAGCCTTGTCCGCGGCCACGCGCAATATCCCATGAATCCTTTCGTACGCGGCCCACCATTTATCCGACGCATCTCGACGCAACTGCGCATGCTCGGCGTCACGAAAGTGAGGCAGCCTGGAGCTGATTGGCTGTAAAATGTATTCCGGGGGGACGTTATTGTCGTCCCGCCAGTACCAGTACTTCACGAGGTCGAGGTCTTCGGCGGAGGTAATGACGGAAAGAAGTTTCTCGAACTCTCTGGAATCTATCTTGTGGGGCAGGGGACGGTAGCCGTACTTCTGACCCAGAAATGTCTACCAAAAAATATAACTTAACGTCTATACTTTCAAGAAGGCAATCGCGCCGCAGTTTTATCCTCCCGCACAATGGTATCTTCAATAGTAAACAATAACAAAGGAGTTGATCGCTGACGGACCAGTAGAAAACAAGGTTAGATTTAAGCACAAAGCGTACAGGTCACGCTCTCCCATCCCCGTGCGTTATTGCGCCAAGTCTTTAGCGATGAAATACTTACGATAAAGTTGGGTCCAGTCGATAGTTTCTGACACTCTTTTATCTCCTTCATGCAAAGCTCAGTGAGGATATGATCATCGACAGCCTCTTCGCGGATCCCCCATCGAAGGTCTACTACTTGGAAATCGTAGCCTCGTTCTCGACAAAACGACTGCAGTCGGGGATAGACGCGGGACATGAGAGCATTTCTCTCAACCGACGTATCTAGAAAATCAATATAGGAAAATTCCTTTATATGGAAATGGTGGAATCCTGAATGGTGGGGTCCTAAATGGTCGGGTCCTGAATGGTGGGGTCCTGAATGGTCCGTAAAGTGTTCTTGCCTGCTTGCAGTTAATAAATTGTGGAGGTGCGTGCAATACCAAGGGCCAGCGGATAATTAATTCCCAAACAGGCGGTCGGAAAGTGCGCCAACTGCAAGAACGCTGCAAACCATTACAATAAGAAGTCCAATTCTCGCTTGTTTGTCATCGTTTGTTCAGTGCTTGTTTATCAGGTTTTAGAAATACACGAGAGATTATAACGCGACGCGCGCTACGGTGCCCACCAATATACAGATATAATGCGCTCCCCCTAGTAATGGGTTCGTGTCAATCAAAGTGATTCTCGCATGATGATTGGCTCATTTTTTAAAACACTATCACTATGATGAATGAATGGCAACAAACAATATAAAGGGAGCTCGCCTTTCTATAAATTTTTATTTCACAGACAGATCTATAGATCTATAGCTTACTTAAAATTTTACAAAATTTCAAAGGATAGAAAATTAGATTTAATTTTGCGAGAATTTTATATTTGATCAATTCAAAATTTATTTTTGTGTAAAGTCCTTATTTTAGGTTGCACCTCAAGCCAAAACTAAAACTCCTTGTTAGTTTTTGTACATTTATAGATTAGCCATATCAAAAACTTTTACAAATCTGGTTTTGGGGGCCGTTTCAGCAATGTTTGAGAGTTATATGTAATGCCTGGTGCACACTAGTGACATAACGACATTGGCGCGAGCACTCTTATCTGCGTGTGTTCAAGTGTGAATGGCTCGACATTTTGACATAAGCCCGAAATAACGACATGGACATAGTGACATAAAAGAAAAAAACATGTTTTTTCATGTTCACGTCGTTATGTCAGGCTAAACAGAGTGCGCGCGCTCATGTCGTTATGCCACTAGTGTGCACCAGGCATAACACCTCTTGAATTTTGATCATAAAGACCCCATAATACTGACCTGTGAAGGTGGAACTTGTAAAGATCCGGACGATCTTTACGTCCTCGGCAAACTGCACACTGAGATCCCCAAACACCGCTCTCTGCATGACTTCACTCATTGGTGGACCCAGTTCTTGACTCATGTCCTGCCGGTGCTCCATAAGTGATTCTTGATCAAGTGCTCTAGAACTCGGAAGGTCACGTGTCGGGAAACTCTCACCTTCGTCCTCACCGTCGCTTGAGACAGGTATGTCAATAGTACGGCAACTCTGATTGGTTACTGGGCGAACGTCGACCAATTGGGAGGTGGCTTTTATAGAAGCCCCGCAGCCCATCAGAGAAATGCAGCTAAGCCACAAAAATAGTTAGAAAGTTCAAACGGTTCACCCTCTGAGATTTTTTACTTGATTTAGATTTAGGCCGCGTTATTATCATCGGATTTATATACATTAGGGACTGTGCAATAATTATCAGGGAGGGGCGTTAAAAAGCTTCGAACAATGAAAAGGGACCCCCTCCAACACCATCAAGTTTACCTCTGACCCCCTCCTGTTCTTTAAAAATTACGAAGACCCCCCCCTCCTACATTCTACCTGAAGTCACTTGCTTCCTAATTCATTCTACTTTGGTATTAGTATAAACATCAGCATCGCATAGCTTAGTTTGACTAAACTGCCATGTCCTGGATGCAGTTGTTGAACAATTTTATTACACGTATAACATATTACATATATTTATTACGTAAAGATCCATTGTAGAAACCAGTATGCTATATTTTTTCATGTGAAAAAGAGCTTTACAGTCAATCCGGATACCGTAAGCTTTTAACTGCTTACGGGAGCCCGCTATCTGAGTTTGGGCTCAGGCGACTGGGAAACATAAAGAGAAAAAGACGAGCTCATTTTGCCGATAAAGGTTGAGAGATATAGAGTTTTATAGAACAGAGCTGTCTACGGTGAGATTGCAAAGAGGTTCTAAAAGTTTGCGTCGATTCTGTGTTTCAAGGCGATATTTTTAACCATAATATTGTACAGTCTTAAGAGGTGTACGGCTTTTCTTGTATCTGGCTTTTTTCTGGTTATTTCTAAAATATTCAAATTGAAAAACAGTTTATCTGTTTATGCTTTACCGATAATGCATGACATGTGCTGATTTGCATAATCACGCATAAAACTTTGCTGAATGAAAAATATTTCACAATAACATGATATTTAGTTACCACCTATAGCAGCGTAATAGCAGTATGTATCAATGTGTAGCTTTGTTAAAGTTTTTGTAATCAATAGTTTACATATCGAAGAAAGATCGTACTGGATTCGCTATATTCATGGTATTCAAGCCGGTTGTTAACATTCCAAAAGCAATCCAGCGAACTTTTAGATCTAGACTAAGTCAACGTGAGTGGACTTCCAAAGTTCGCAGAGATTTCGTTTCACCCAACAGTTTACAGGAAGGCAAGATAATAAAATTTAACGAGAAATCATAACAACAGTGTCATCAGAGCCTACAGATTTTATTTTACTTTGCTCTACTTGTTCAACCTAATATGACACGACAGCCCAATGACTGTCAGCCAGGGGGGAATCATTTGGTATATGTATACTCATGTATATTACTGCGGCTTTACTCGTGAAGTTAGATAAATGCCGCCAAATAAAGTCTCTAATCGGATGAAGTTCGAGCGCTAGTAACAAGATAAACTTGTAAAGATAAACTGTTAAATATTCTCACCTGAAATCACATTCGCATTCCAAACCTCGAAGCTAGTTTTTCTACTCCATATTTAGCGCCTCGTGCAAATCAATGTGCTAGAATGAACTGCCTTGGATCTCTGAGCGACATGGTCGAGATACGCTTGATATTGAACCTGTCCTTCTGTGGGGGGAGGTGTGATCAAAATGCATTTGGAATACGCCATCTTGGATTTGTTTTGTTTATAAGTAGGAACCATGGTTACGTGACGTCGTATCTAACGAAAACAATATTTTGTGAGCTGCATCTAAACGCAATGACTTAAAATAGCATAAAATACATAAGCTTTCTATTAAACATAAATCATTTGATATAAGTGGATAAAAATGCAGTTCTCGCAATCAACGCCATGATATTCTTCAGTTATATCAACGGCAGAGTTCTTCAGTTCTATCAACGGCAGAGTTCTTCAGTTATATCAACGGCAGAGTTCTTCAGTTATATCAACGGCATGATTTTTTAGTTGATCAACGGCATGATTCGGAGTCGCAAAGAGGGGTCCTTCAAAGTTAAGAAATACTTGGATATTTTTGCCCTAATCACCGAATACGGATTGCTTGGGTCTTTTCAGTTTCGGAGGCTTGAAAGTATAGTTTGAAATTTGCAATTCATGTTTTAAATATATTTGATTATTTACGCGCATTAATCTAATGTAATAATTATTATGGTGGCAAGCGGATGGAATTAGAAACACTACAGCGCAACCAGATAGGAAAGTGTATGTTTTTTTTTTTATTAAAGTGACAACACAGACCTTTCGAGTGAGATACTGAGCACTGATAATCAGGTTTAAAGCGCACATAGGCGTAGCCAGGGGATGGCCTAGGGGGGCCGCCCCACCCCTCTTAGCAGCGAAAAATAAGTAAATGTATGAGACAATCTAAAATACAGAAGAAAATGCCTTGAAAGTCCCTTTTGGGCCCCCTCCTGTAAAAAATCCTGGCTACGCCGCTTGCGCACATGTTCCCATCTTTTTTCGATACTAAAACTTGAAGTTTTTACGTTGTAGTTTTGGGGAAATTACTCAAATGTATCAAAGAAAGTGTATACATTTTACGTGTGGCTAATTTTTTTCAATTGTCTTTTCGTTACTTGGGTCCTTGCCAGCCTCTGTCTGCCTCATTTTGTCATCTTATCAAAGTACCAAGAGTGAAAAAGCATCCATTCCATCGGCTATTTGGGGAAGCCGATGCGATATCTTTAATTCACCTCCCAACATCGTCCCACAACTCTTTGCGACGCGGTCAGGCGTCAGAATTGTAAACAAGATGGCAAAGTTTGTTTTTAGATTGTTATTTCGAGGTTTTAACACATTATGCTCCGAGCAATATGAAATAGTAACAAAGGTGTCGCTGACAAGGGCTTATATCATCAGCCTATATTGTTATGGCTGGGTACGGGGCCTGTGTTGGCCCTCGTTATAGTCGCAACACTCACCGTAAGGTCTGAAGCCATAATCGTCTGGAGTACCGCCTCCAGAGCTTCTCAGGAAGATTACCACGGATTCACCAATGAATTTAACAACAGAAACGTTAAAGATGCACGAAACATGACATCTTGTGTGAGCTCATGATCACGCGTCTAATCTCCATAGTGCAAATGACGTAAGGAAGGTAGAACACCAGGAGAGTCAGCGAAACCACGAGGGGCGTGTGCAGGCCTCGCTTGTCGCGCACTCAGCCGTCGCCAACGGGAAAAGTAAAATGTAGTGCTCTGATCTTGTTGGCATGGCGACGCGAGATGATGTAAAACCCGCGGCAGTGAATAGCGACGATTAGGCCTGATGCACACTGGCGATATAACGACATAACAACATAAGAATTTGACATAATGGCATAAGGGGAAAAACATGTTTTTTCTTTTATGTCGTTATCTCCACGTTATCATGTCGACGTTATTGCCATAAGTCGCACCCTTCACACTTGAAAATAAGGACATATGAATGCGGTCGCCTATCTTGTTATGTCATTATATTGCCAGTGTGCATCAGGTTTAATTGCGCATGCGCCGATTACATAAGTCTACCACATCGCTTCCTCGATATACGGCGACGATAGCCGAGTCCCTGTCACCAGCATCACGCTCAATACCCATACCATCAAGATGACGATCCTCGCCCGGCGTGCTGTCATGATCACGTGGTACCGCAGAGGCTCCCGGAGAGCAATGCAGCGATCGATAGTCAGCAGACACAGGGAACCCAAACTTGCTGTGATATTAATACCGCCTAATATTTCCATGACGGTACGCCCATGCGTAGTGCAGTCTTTCCCTGAAGCACCTTTAGACCTTTAGTAGGCTAAACGCAAAGGATGGCTGGACAACTGAGCCGACGACCAGACCAGACGTTGCGAGACTTACAATAAAGTAGTTCGACGGGACTCTCAACTCTCTGAATTTGAAGATCGTTGCTATTACTAGCGTGTTTGTGAAGAGAGAAAAAAGCGGGAAAATATATTTAGACTGGTAAGAAGATCACCCTCGTAGCTGAAGCTTGCGAATCTTTGCTTGCTTTCAATGGTATTTGATCCAAGAACTTGGAAGCCTTCCGCGAACGATTCGCATTCACGAGTGGTGCTAGTTCTGTTGCTCATCATTTCTAATTGAATTTAGCGGGTTTCAACCGACAAGTCGTTCACTTCTGATAAATTGGTTCTTGTTAGTCTTGGTGATAAATTCCTCAAGTAAAACTGAAATTGAATGTCGAGTCCTTTTCCAAAGGCAATGATATTACTTTTTCTTTCCTCGTGACAGTTTGTTGTTATAGTCTTAACATCCAGGCGTTGAGATGTGATGAATTAAACCCTTGCCGTACAAAAATGTCAATAAGAACTCGGCCTGTACAACATCCACGTCTTCCCAAACTCAACTAACAATTGTGCTTCTCCTTGGAGCGTTTGCTTGGATTTTTTTGATAATCAAACATCTAGTCGTTGAGATGTGATGTATGGACCTTGAATTCTTGCTGTAGATGAGTTATTACTGGAAGGGATTGGAAATCCGAAAAGATTACGCGCAAGGCAACAAGAAAGCCCTCTTGTCCGTTGGCGAATTATCACGGTATCAACAAGTTTTGAAGCATAGATTCTCCTTTCCAAACTTGTTCGCAAAAAAACAGTTGGGCTCAGTTGACCCGACGCTGGACGAGATAAAAAGAAAATCATGCGACTCTGATCACTTGCTAAAAATAACCACCTGGAAGAATCAAGAAGAGGTTTATTTTGTCTTCTCGTTAACAGAAGCAACCAATAGACGCACGACGAAGAGTAATAGCGCATATCTCGTGAGGAGGCATTGTGATTATGCTAATGAAGAAGCAAATCTTTATAAAGATGCCGCGAAGTTTGAACATGGAGACTTCAAGTGAAAAGGCGCATTCAGTGTCTAGTACTGATCTTTGAAACACACAAAGATTGTGCTGAAAAAAAAACTAACAAAAAAATCCCTAGTTATAAATGCTGGTTAGAATTTTGTTTTGTGTTTGTAGATTTGTAGATGTTTGGCCAGATGCATACGTCGCGCTTTTGCCGGCCGAATCTAATTGTCTTATTTACTACTAGTATCGACACAAATACATTGGTCTCAGGTCTCGCTGTTTCAGACGTCTCACTAAATAACTCGCGCTAAATCGATTGCGAGTAGTCAAAGTTCCGGATGTGGAACAAAAAAAATATGGTATCTCATTCTGCACATCATAAGCTCGACGCTTGAATCGGCCTCCTTCGATCAGCGCCGTGCAGAACTTGCGAGTCGAACGTCGATCTGTTCATGTGCCCAATCAAAACAAATAGATTCGGGAGCGCGACGTATGAATCGGGCCTAAGTCTAATTCGTTAATTCGCAGATTTCACTCGCGCGTACGAGAATGGTTTCGTCTCAAACAAGCGCGCGCTATATTTTTGTTTCCGCGTTCCCGAGGTTGAGCTGCAGCTGTGCTTTTCCCTATTTACTGGCTCTTCACTTAACAAAGTCATTTGCGATGCCTTTTACATGCGCGAGCTCGTGTAACGACTTCCGTCCAAAGAGGTCTGAAATCTGACTGATGTAACCATCGTGAACTGGAATCGAGAGCGGAGTCTCCTTGTGCGCTTCTCTGCTTTTATTTTGTCAAAGATAATCAGCATTCAAGGTCTATTCACATGACAACAGTAAGTATACCGCGTGTCTCGGACCACTGGACCCGTCAGTATCATCGCCGTAACGCGAATAAAGCTATCATGTAGATGATAACAGTAGCACCCTCTGTCTAGTTATGTTAGCACCCGTGCTTTCCTATTTTCTTGGGTAAAGCATGTGAGTGAAGCCACAATTTCTATGTCGCACTGCTCTAGCCTGAAATAATAAAATTGAGCTGGCAACCGGTTTTTCCACAACCCTTAAGCAGCCAACCCGAGGAACAGCAATATATAGAAAACTTTTTACCATTCACTTTAGAATTCGAAGATCAGGGATTTAAAGCACACTGTCTAATACGTCCCCCATCGGATTGACTTAAAATTCTACGACTAATTGAACGATATCACGCTGAAACACTTAAAATCCGTACAATTTTCCATCGCCATTTTAATGTAAGCAAAATTGTCTTGTATTTCTTGTCTAGTTGCGCCATTCAAGATCAACACACCATCTAAACACAGAGGCACCCTTACCGCCGCACGATTTCCCCCCCCCCCTCCTATTCGCCGTGTTACTATGGTGATAAGCATACTTGCACCGTGGAGAAATACGCCGGCGGACGTGACGTCACACACACGGACATCTCTCCAGCGGTCAGCTTTACAAGGCGGGAGAAGTCATCAGCAGATTACAAGTGGACTTCACCAGCGTTGATGACTTCCGGTGGAAGTACCCTTTATACCCACTTGACTATTGGCCGTGTCAAGTCAACGCCCTCGTACTCATGTCGTGGAGATTACGGGATCCTCGCGGGTCTACCCGTAGAGAAAGATCGCTACATTGAGCTAGGTAAGCAGGTAAAAGGGGTTGTTGTCGGGATTATAGCAGCTTTACTGCGCCAAGTAGTGTTGTGGTGTTTGCAAGTCACATGGTATGATCTTGCGCGTCACGCTACACTAACGCTCTAAACGTCGCGCTGTGCCAGTAAAACCTCGTCTTACTGGTTTTAAGTACTTGTCTTACTGGTTTAAGAAGTTACACGAAATTAAGCAGGAATGAATGAAAAAAGAAGAAATAAAACAATCACCACAGATTACCACATGCATGTTGGTTTATCCCTACATATGCGTAATAGAAAAAAGTAGTGCCAATTGCCCGGGGATCGAGCTTCCTCAGATCAGATGAAGCGAGAGAAAAATTAGACCATACTTCCAGACATAAGCTGAAACGCCGTATGGCAGCTAAAGCTCTACGGCTAGGCTAAAGATTTCGGCCCCAGCACCGCTATCTAGCGAACTGTACAACACAAAGGAGCCTGAGGTACTCGCGCATTAGATCCCAGTCCTATCTTAGTCGGTTACGCCACGCATAGCTCGGTGAGACGTACACTGAAAAATATCGGGGTCTTTTTCACGCTTGCATCTCTTTGGAATTAGCGTGATGCTATAGTAGTAAGGCATTACAAAGTGTGTCAGGTATTACAAAGTGTGTCAGGTATTACAAAGTGTGTCAGGTATTACAAAGTGGGTTATGTATTACAAAGTGCGTCAGGTATTACAAAGTGCGTCAGGTATTACAAAGTGTGTCAAGTATTACAAAGTGTGTCAGGTATTACAAAGTGGGTCAGGTATTACAAAGTGTGTCAGGTATTTCAAAATGCGTCAGGTATTCCAAAATGCGTCAGGTATTACAAAGTGCGTCAGGTATTACAAAGTGCGTCAGGTATTACAAAAAGCGTCAGGTATTACAAAGTGCGTCAGGTATTACAAAGTGCGTCAGGTATTATAAAGTGTGTCAGGTATTACAAAGTGCGTCAGGTATTACAAAGTGTGTCAGGTATTACAAAGTGTGTCAGGTACTCCAAAATGCGTCAGGTATTACAAAGTGTGTCAGGTATTACAAAGTGTGTCTGGCATTACAAAGTGCGTCAGGTATTACAAAGTGTGTCAGGTATTTCAAAATGCGTCAGGTATTCCAAAATGCGTCAGGTATTACAAAGTGCGTCAGGTATTACAAAGTGCGTCAGGTATTACAAAAAGCGTCAGGTATTACAAAGTGCGTCAGGTATTACAAAGTGCGTCAGGTATTATAAAGTGTGTCAGGTATTACAAAGTGTGTCAGGTATTACAAAGTGTGTCAGGTATTACAAAGTGTGTCAGGTACTCCAAAATGCGTCAGGTATTACAAAGTGTGTCAGGTATTACAAAGTGTGTCTGGCATTACAAAGTGCGTCAGGTATTACAAAGTGTGTCTGGTATGACAAAGTGTGTCAGGTATTACAAAGTGTGTCTGGTATTACAAAGTGTGTCAGGTATTACAGAATGTGTCTGGTATTACAAAGTGCGTCAGGTAATACAAAGTGTGTCTGGTATTACAAAGTGTGTCAGGTATTACAAAGTGCGTCAGGTATTACAAAATGCGTCAGGTATTACAAAGTGTGTCTGGTATTACAAAGTGCGTCAGGTAATACAAAGTGTGTCTGGTATTACAAAATGCGTCAGGTATTACAAAGTGCGTCAGGTATTACAAAGTGCGTCAGGTATTACAAAGTGTGTCAGGTATTACAAAGTGTGTCAGGTATTACAAAGTGCGTCAGGTATTACAAAGTGCGTCAGGTATTACAAAGTGCGTCAGGTATTACAAAGTGTGTCAGGTATTACAAAGTGCGTCAGGTATTGCAAAGTGTGTCAGGTATTACAAAGTGTTCCCCCCTCCGCCAAGTAAGATGCAGCATGGGAACAGGATTTTATTTTTATTCAAAGAAACTGAAAGAGCGACAACTCCAACGATAATTAAAACTGAAAACATATATAAAGACAAAGTTTGCAGGCTTACACAAACGAGCTATGAAATTCAGCCCCAAAAAAGCATAACAAATATTCTAATGCTCTGATGATATTGCCTCTTGCGGTCTTCTCTTCCCTTTATCATTCACCGCTCTAGGGTTATAGGGATAAGGCCATTTGCGATTGCTTTCTAGAAAATAAACAGCTATAATATGCGTTATCTAATTTAAACTGAATGTTCTAGACTTGGGAGTATTTTCCTTGTAGGCAATTTTAGCTCTTAGTTATCGGTGCGATTAGTTAACGAAGTCTGGAGTCTTCCCGCGTGGCACTCACTAAGCACTTGGACCTCTCAAGCCCATTAATACCCACGTCGTCGAGTTTATTGGAATCTTGTTTATTAAGGCCATTATCACGACAATTTGGCAAGCTTCCTGAGTATTTAGATGAATGCTGCAAAACACTTTTTTTTTCTTATTTGCTTAATGCTTTTTCGGGAGGGTGTACTCGCTGTCGATAAAGTCAAGCTGTTTGATAATCAAAGCTGCAAATTGGAGTAGGAAGGTATACCAATACCAACTCGTAGAATCTACGGGGAAGCACGTCTTTTAGTCCTTGAAAAACCGACAGGTTGGTTGCTCCTTCACCAAGTAATGCGGTAGTTGGGCCTATTCTCTTGAATTTTTACTTTCTTTTTCTAAATAGACAACACCCCAATTCTAATACATTTGGTAAAAATACCTGCCACTATATTTAACCATACAGCTGCTCTCGTATCCCCAATTTCTGTTCTCTGATTTCTAGACATTTTTGCACGAATAGCTTTCCTAGAAAAACAGGCACTAAGCGTGTGTTTCATCAGTGCTTCTGCCTTATTGCTTTCACCCCTTTTGTGTGCGAACATAGGACATATTAGGATGCAATAGGAAGTCGAATGGAAATGAGCAGTCAGCCAAGTCAAACATATCGTTGTTGTTGTTTTTACAGGATCCATTTAAGCCAATTGCCAATTATCTTTGGCTAACAGAAAAAATAGATATTTGAGGATAAAGTTCGCCTCGGGCTAGTAAAGTCTGGTTTATAGGGGCGACAGAAGGAGACGCGAACCCCAAAGGTAATAAAAAACCCCGGATGACTAGAATTCCCCGTTAACCCAAACCTAGTTTGATGTCCTGTGGATTTGAACGCAATTTTCAATCACCTTTACTTTGATAGCTCAAACATATACTGGAATCCCGAAAAATCGAGCCCCGCGATTAATGGACGACTTGCGCATAAAGTAGTCATGCCACAGACCCTACTGGAAATTCGTAATCGATTATTCAATTCCACAGAGAATTTCACACAAAAAATGATATCGAGTGAGCCTTAAGCAACATGTGCGATATCATTTTTCGATTGAATGTTTGCCACCCAAAAAGTTTTTTTTAGTGCAAGTGCCTATCGTTTCCTCTCGGATTATTCTATATGGACCTAGATATAAACCTAGATATAGACCTATGGACCTAGATTATATATAGACCTTGATAAAGACCTAGATACCACCGATCTAGGCTGACGCCGCTGCTAGAGGTCGCAAGTAATTAAAACAACGTTGCAGCGTCTTCACGAGTAGCAAGTTTCGTTGCGCGACAAGTGCTGCGATATTTAGGGCGATTTTTACCGCACCAAGATCGCATCAAGATCGCACCAAGATCGCACCAAGATGGCACCAAGACCGCAACAATATCGCACCAAGACCGCGCAGGTACACGGCCCCAAAATAGCGGCAATTTTAAGCCAAAAGTCACAAATGTGTCGCAGATAATTCGAGCATGCTCGAAACTTTGAGCAAATATCTGCAGATTTTAAACAAAGCTATTAGGATAATCAAAATTATGCTTTTTTAACCCAATAGGCAAAAAATATTGCAAGAAGTTAAAAATTGCGTTGTTTGGAATGATTTGGCGCTATGTGCGATCTGTCGGGCGATAAAGTTTGCTAGTGTAAACATACCTTAAATGAGGTATTTAGAGAGGCTAACTTTGAGGTGTTAGTGAAGGTGAATAAAATACTGGTGTTAGAATGCAGCTGGATAAAACGTTTTCTCAAAAGTTTGCCAAAACTTGTCATATTGAATTATTTGTTTTCACTTTCCCGTGTTACGGCTTTATATAGAATTGAAATAAATCCGTAATTGCAATTCGAGCTTCTCAGCACATATAAACAAATATGCATAATTTAAGTCATATTCTTTTGGGCTCATTTTGGAGCCCTATAAGGCCTGAGTTTATTGCGTACGTGAGATGTTATTTTGATATCAATCTCATGTTTGCAATGTCATTTCCTGCAACCAATTCTAGTCTTCTTTAGGGCACCTGATATGTTTGATAAGACTGGCGCCTTTTCCAGCTGCAAAGAACTAATTGAAATCTACCTGGGGAGGTGTTTTTATCAAAACAAATTCTCATTTCTTGATTCGATTTTAACAACAACAAAATATTGCCCAAGCTAAGTATCATTGATCGAAACCAATATTCAACGGGGGGTTACTGTCCCCTCCCCCCTGCTTTTGTGTTTGCTTGTTTATTGTTTTTTAAGGCAGTCTGGTTGTTTGGTTATTTTCACATGAAATGACTCGCCCATAAGAAAGCGAAGCCTATAGCCCCTTCACCTGTACTTGTCTTGAGCTCCAAATTAATGAGCTCAAGGATTTGTCTACTTGACAATGACGCCAGCGCGCTAATGACGTCACAGAGAAGGTCCATCCAATTGCCCCAGTAGTTCTCGTTAAGATAAGAATTCGCATCCAAAACAATTCTCGCCATGCGTTACTTCTATGAACACTTATTCACTTATTGCTCGCGATTTCAGAGCAAAATTCTCTGATTCTTGCATTGTTTTCCTGTGCTTGCATGTGCTCACAAATCTGGTGACGCCATTTAATGACGCAACAAAGTCGCACAAAGTTGACACATTTAAATTTTTATGGTTAGACATCCTTATCTCGGAATAGATTTAACCCTTGCGCTGCCGAACATGGTATCATTGAATGGGTTGTTTATAGTAATGGTTAGTTAGCTGTCACGTGTCCTTCTCGTGCCTGGTGGTACTGGTTAAGAATTGTGAATTATTTGTTGTGGCGCTTAATCGCAGGAAAGTTAAAACACTTTTAGATGGGAAGACTGAAAACAAAGAAGCCTCTAAAACTTGCACTTGAACACTTGTTTGAATATACTTTTAAAGGATTCAGCAAGTTTCCGCTTTTGATTTTATTTACATCTTTTAGATGTACTTTAATAAAGTAAGGTAAGGTTGTGTAGGCTTATTTTTGGTTTATATTTTGCCTAGGGGTTCCTTGCATAATATAAAACAAAATTAGCTTTAGTATTTTTTGGTAGATGATCCATTCTTGAGATAAGATTGAGCAAAGTTGCCATAAATAAAAAAAGTAGCCATTTCGCCCAAATTGGGCATTTTCAGACAAATCAAGAGCCTTACAATTTGCAATATTTCTAGAACCACCACAAAAATGGCAAAAAAAGCAAGCCGCTGTAGCGGGTTGACCAACCGGCTAGAAGCCAACCCAATGAATCAGGCTGAGCGTCAATCCGTTACGGCGGGTTGAGAACCTTCACGTTCCTATAGTATACTATGGTCCCCAAGCCGCTGTAGCGGGTTGACCAATTGGTTAGAAGCCAACCCACTAAATCAGGCTGAGCGTCAATCCGTTACGGCAGGTTGAGAACCTTCAAGCTCCTAAAGTATACTATGGTCTTCAAGCCGCTGTGGCGGGTTGACCAATTGGTTAGAAGCCAACTCGCTATAGAGAATGAAGACGATTTTTGTTTTTGTATTTTACTCTAGTGACTCAATCCAATACAGTATTCAGCCTATGTAAATACGGGACATACCGTACATACGGTAATTGTTCGAATGTTTTGATATGGTTTTGGAAGGATTTTACTCATTTAACGAGCTGAGAGGCATTTTTTAAAGATAAGAGGAATTTTGAAATAAACGCTTCCCTGAATAAGCGCCTCGCCCAGAACATGAAAAATTAAGTAAGCGCTGCAGCGCTTATTCGGGCGATTGCGATATCTTTGTGCTTTCATTCTTTTGTACTCTTCCTTTATTCCCACATGTCCAAACGTATTCCCGTATTTCCATCGGTCCAAACGTATTCCCATCAGTCCAAACGTATTACCGTATGTCCAAACGTATTCCCGTGTATCCAAACGTATTCCCATGTGTCCAAACGTATTCCCGTATGTCCAAACGTATTCCCGTGTATCTAAACGTATTCCCGTGTGTCCAAACGTATTCCCGTGTATCCAAACGTATTCCCGTATGTCCAAAAGTATTCCGTGTATTCAAACGTATTTCCGTGTGTCCAAATGTATTCCCGAATGACCAAACATATTCCCGTGGGTCCAAACGTATTCCCGTGTATCCAAACGTATTCCCGTATGTCCAAAAGTATTCCGTGTATTCAAACGTATTTCCGTGTATCCAAATGTATTCCCGAATGACCAAACATATTCCCGTGTATCCAAACGTGTTTTCATCGGTACAAACGTATTCCCGTGTGTCCAAACGTATTCCCGTGTATCCAAACGTATTTCCGTGTGTCCAAACGTATTCCCGTGTATCCAAACGTATTCCCGTATGTCCAAAAGTATTCCGTGTATTCAAACGTATTTCCGTGTGTCCAAATGTATTCCCGAATGACCAAACATATTCCCGTGGGTCCAAACGTATTCCCGTGTATCCAAACGTATTTAAGTATGTCCAAAAGTATTCCGTGTATTCAAACGTATTTCCGTGTATCCAAATGTATTCCCGAATGACCAAACGTATTCCCGTGTATGCAAACGTGTTTTCATCGCTTCAAACTTATTCCCGTGTGTCCAAACGTATTCCCGTGTGTCCAAACATATTCCCGTATGTTCAAACGTATTCCCGTATGTTCAAACGTATTCCCGTGTGTCCAAACGTATTCTCGTGTGTCCGAGGCACGCGTTTTCAATGACTTAGAAGCCCTTGTTTATCCGAGAAACAAAACGTTCAAAAAACATCTTCAGTACAGAGCTTATTTTGGGATATTCCAGTTTCCAAGAGCAGGCGACTTTGTTGAGCATGCGTATTTAATTTTATGAGTACAATTTATGAGTAAAAGGTCGAGAACCGATTGTGGGTTTTTTTTTTCGGATTCTTTTATGTAACATCATGTCTCATGGTGCGGCGTGGAGATGCTACACACGTCAAGTATCTTCTGCATGATCGACCCAGGGGCGTTACTCCGTTACCTAAAATAGATGCGTCATTTACGTCGAGCTTTATAACGTACGTGCCTAAATCTGTGTGTACGACCTACAACCTCCTGCTATTAGACATTATTTTCCGGCAAGAAAACCCCGGAAACGCGGAGTTCCCATTTCGTGGACGCCATCTTGGATTATGCACTGCGCAGGGAAGGTGGGTTTTAGGGGGGAGGGGTGCCCATAGCAGTTTGACTTTTTGTCGCGAGTAGTGAGCGTTTTGGAACCAAAAATTAAAGGATTTTGGGTCTTGTGTGAAGGGAGGGGTGGATGGGGGTGTTGGGGGGGGAGGTTGTGTGAAGGTGGGTTACGCTTTGCCCTGCTTGCTTACACTGTATCATGTCACGTGACGGAGTAAATTACATACATACTAGCAGAAGAAAAAGTGAGTCATACTAAAAAAAAACAAGCATTCGAGCATTTCTCAATGGATTCTAGTTTAATTCTGGGAGCATTCGAAATCAGGGTCCATTTGCTTCCCCTGCTATTGACTACGAGTAAACTGTTTCTCGTAAATCCGTTATTCTGCACGTATTGGTGACTTTTTTGGCGTTCTATCTCGCCTTTGGGAATAAGTAAATTGAACAAGCAATTTTTCCCTTAGGGGTGGACCATTAGAAATTTGGAGAGGGGGGTGGCAATTGTTTTGTGTATGTCTTTTTTCGTGGGCCCGAAGTGTTTAAGATTTTTTTTTTTACCAGAAAGCTTTATTATTGCTTGGAGTTCTGCAAGTTTTTTTTTGTTTTGAAGAATCGGCCATGCACGTTTTTCTTTAATTGCCGCCTTATTCGCATGCGTTTAAATGTTCCACAAAGGCGTACGCGTGACTGGCCAGTGTGTCAAACACAGGTGATCGTATAATCTGTGAGTTAATTTCAGCTGATACACACTCCCTTGTGATTAGAAGAGCATTGCCTTTATGAAGTATTCCAACATCTTATACCTCTTTCCCCTATAGTATTTATATATTTACTGTCTTCCTAATTTCTCTTTTTATGTGAACTTCTTTCTAGCCGTTTTTGTGGCACGAGGGTAGCTGATCGTTTTTTTCTCGCTAATCGTTCTGACATTCAATTCAAGAGAACCGCCAGAGAGCCTCCGCTTTCTAATTAGCCGTAGGTGTAATGTGTTTTTAGAGAGTGACTCAAGTGCTTTGTTTGTCTAGCTGCGAAATACTGCTCCCTCCAATAGATTTCCCGCCTAAAAATTTTGAACTTCATGGATGATCACGCGCACGCTCAAACGAGTCACTAAATGAGATGAGTAAGAATTTGGCAGACGGAGGAAGACTCTATTACCATTCATACACAAAATAATACTTGTAGTAAGTTCATGCTTTCAGACATAGACTAATAGAAGCTTTAAATTCTTGCATTTTGCATCTTTTATCTTCAAAGAGAGACGTTCAAGTCGAAAAGAGTACTACACATATTTGAGTCTAGCCAAAAGAATAAACTCGCAGCGAAGGTGAGTGAATTTTGTGTGTTGGTGATCCGCTTTTATGGCGAATATTCGCTCAAAGCTTTTCGTTTTGAATTAATGGTTTAAAATTAATGATATAAAAGTAAAAATGCATTGATTTATTCTTTTTTTATCTAGCATCCTTTCTGTTATTTTTTAGAGCTTGTTTTCTTAAACAACATATTATCTGCTTGGTATATTGCGCGGGAATAAATATATTTCCAGCATGCCTGGCCAAAAGGATTTTACGTTGACGCCCTTACATAATAAGGGGTTAATATAACACAGGTCTATACCGATAATTCACTCTTGCTAATCAGAAGAGGGCTGTGGTGGTTTAGGAACCCCGAAAAAGTTAAGCAAGGCGAAATCTCCCGAACAATTATAAGAAGCAAAAGATAAAAAGATAATCTTAACAATCTGCGTGCCAAAAGATCACATCTCCCCGACAGTACATAGAATTGTCCTTAAGCAATTTCTGAGTATAAAAATATTTAATTTCTACCTGTTTCTGTTTTGAAAACTTCTCACATAAATTCCAATTTCGTTGTCGAGCAAAACAATTTTAAATTGAAGTCGAACCGATCAAAGGCTATGAATGTACATTAATTTCTCTTGCTATAGAATAAAAAATTGTTAGACATTTTCAGGGACACAGATCATGGATATAGCTGAAACAAAGTCCGCCTATAGATACAATTATGTTAGCAATTAGAACATTTAAACCTTATCCTAGCTCTTGATAAATTTGTCTAGATTGATATATAAAAAGAAGTGATAAACATCTTTTTGATGTCTGCATTTGAATACCGACCTTATGATTGGAAAAAAATATTTTTTCGTTTTTACATTAAAAATCAATTTCAAAATTTTCACAATATCAACTAGTATCAGGATATACATATTTATTTAGAATTATCATAACACTAACACAAGGCTTAAAATAATAATAATACTAAAAGAGCAAATGAAAATTAAGGTACATGGTTAAAAGTATTGAAAGCATTAGCAAGTCAATTTAAAATCTTATTTGTTCAGTGAGGAAGAAAGTCATTACAGAGAGTACTGCACTTTCACAAATTCACCTTCAAGTGACAACCTGACTGCGTAGGAAAACTAGGACAGACCGTTATATATTCACCCATTAACGCGTCCTTATGCTTAGCCCCTGGCACAATTCACTTTCAAATTGTCCTGCAGCCCTCGATGGATGCTACTCCCACCCAATCCTGCAGCCCGTGTTCGATCTCTGTAGAAGTGTTTCCTATTGCCAAAGGCGAAGGTGATTAACCGTGCGCCTGTGGGCAAAGTCATTATAAAGTCATCTTGTACCTATTGGCGTATTGAGAAAAAAATATATATCGCACCCACTTTACGTATTAACTGATCTGTGGCTGATAATGTTTTGTTTGCTTTCGCTATAGGTTCAAACGAGCTTTTCAAATAAACTTTTTCGTGATGTGTTTAGTGATTTTTATTGATATGTGAAGGCGAGTATGGGATGCTGGGGATGAGGCGTGGTGAATTTGACTGCTTTTTCTATCGATTTGAAATACTTAACAGTATAGAGAAGCATGAGGATAACAAGATATAAAGGAGTGTTGATTATTCACAGTTAGTGGAATCGGTATTGTGTGCATCTTGACACGCCCCCTTCTTTCTCCACTTTTCTGCATTAATCGGGTACTTCCTAGACTTTCTCTTCCTTTCGTATTTATACATCGGGCACTTCCTAGACTTTCTCTTCCTTTCGTATTTATACATCGGGCACTTCCTAGACTTTCTCTACCTTTTGTATTAGACCATCGGGTACTTCCTAGACTTTCTCTTCCTTTCGTATTTATACATCGGGCACTTTCTAGACTTTCTCGACCTTTTGTATTAGACCATCGGGTACTTCCTAGACTTTCTCTTCCTTTCGTATTTATACATCGGGTACTCCCTAGACTTTCTTTACCTTTTGTAATAGACCATCGGGTACTTTCTAGACTTTCTCTTCCTTTCGCATTAGACCATCGGGCATTTCCTAGACTTTCTCTACCTTTCGCATTAGACAATCGGGCACTTCCTAGACTTTCTCTATTTCTCGCATTAGACCTTCGAGGACTTCCTAGACTTTCTCTACCTTTTGCATTAGACCAGTGGGCACTTCCTAGACTTTCTCTATTTTTCGCATTAGACCATTGTGTACTTCCTAGACTTTCTCTACCTTTCGTATTAATACATCGGGCACTTCCTAGAATTTTTCTATTTCTCGCATTAAATCATCGGGCACTTCCTTGGCACTTCCTAAACCTTGTTTTTTAAGGATGTCTTAGGAATTATCAGAATTTCTGCTATAAGGGCTTTAGTTAAATGCAGTTAAATGACGAAAAAGCGGCGAACTTGCGCTGTAAAACGGCACGCAGATTGAATTTTCGTGAGAATAATCAACCAAAAATTACCATATACGTATTAGCTAAACGATCCTAAGACCGTCGGACTTCTGAAAATTATTAACCGTTCGGCTTTGCGGATTGCTAGAGGTATTGTACATAAGGAGTGAAATTCATGTTTTGTTTTTTTTGTGTGTGTAAAGAATATCAGAAGTAGTCTCTAGCTTTACTAGTTTGAACCATCTGAATGGAAAAGCTCTGATCAATTAAAGCTATACCTGTTTACATTTGCAACCTTTGAAACAAGCCCAAACCAAAGCCCGGGCAAGTGCCGAAAATGTATCAAAACAGGTTTTTATTTCATTATTATTTTTCAGAAATGGAAATCACCTTTTCAGTTGAAATTTTGTGCATAAGAAGTAATTGCCATCTATTGCACTTCCTGTATAAAACATGTTTTTATCTGTTCAATATAATCTTTCATAAGGAAATACTTCAATTCACTTCTTTATCTATTGATGTTGACTAGTTCATCGTGCAAACACGATAAAGCTTTGAGCATTGCTCAATCCTTTTGCATAGTACGTGTTATCCTTTCAAATGTCTACTCTAGGGATATACTTTTTATTAATCCTAAAATTAATATGGAACCCCATTAATTGGATCCCTCAAGGGTGAGTTAGCAGAGAGCTCGAGCTATCCTTGTAAAAAATTCATCTAAAATAGTAAGCGAAAATAGTAAAGTAATAAATAACTCAAAGTGAGTTCGGGTTTGTGGTGAAATCGAGCTTTCCTCGTAAACATTACTCTAAAATAGCAAACTAAAATTCGACTTACCGGCTCTAGTGTATCCACCCAATCGTACGCACAAAGGTTATTATAAACACATCGACATTGCCCGACTTTTTTATTTCCTATTTGTTTTTAAAAGTCGTATTACTAAGCCTTCGGAATAAAAAGTCCTAGATCAATATTCCAACACGGAAGATCAGTTTTCTTTGTTGTCCACAAGAATGGATTAGACATACAGTAGACGAAAAGAAGACCGTCTAGCGCGTCTTTCGTTCTGTGCTAAGTTTAATCCTTTCGATTTTAAAATGCAGTTTAGAAAAGGGAAATACTTTAGCTGTAGATATCTGATCGACTGCTTGCCACAAGTGGGATTTAGTGAGATTTCGGATCTGTTTTCAGGTTTATCTTTAATATCCATCACGATTTCCTTTCTTGCGCTCAATATGTGACTGTGAGATCTAGCTTGACCTTCCAATTTCACATTCAACTCTGATTTAAATTTAACTTTAAATGATATAGGATAAACAGTAGCCGAATAAAAACCACGAGGTCAATAGAAACGAAGTATTCAGTTCTTGAAGGTTGGAATATATAAAAAAAAGAGGAAGTAAGGAAATATGATATAACTAGAAAGACTACACGCTCGAAACGTCAGCGCAACTACTCTGACTGTTTCACAGAGGCGTTTAACATACATTTTCAACCTTGTGTTGATTTATGCCTTAACTTTAAGAAATAGCACAAGGTTTAGAATTTATCATGGTCTCACCAAGTATTGGGAATACTTTTCACTGTAAGAGTTCAATTATGTAATATACATTAGGATTTGGTATAAATTACAGAATGGTTGGAGGGATTGTTCGTTGCGAAATATCATATTCAGTGAGGAAATGTCATTACCAGTCTTCCGATCTGATCAGATGCGTAAAAAATAAGGAGCATCTTAAGCCTGTTTCTCCCACCGCGCAGGCGCATATGTTGTAGTGCGATTGGCTGTTGACGTTAAGTGCTTATATAGAGATGCCATGGTTCATGAACGTAGTTATACAACAAATCATTTTAGCCTATACCACTCAAGCGTCTAACCCATGGCGATACCGTTTCTTACAAACGAGGTAAGCTAAGGCTGAAAAAAGAATCAACTTGACCTGGTTGCAGGCTTTTGAAGTGATAATCAAAGGCACATACATTTGTTTAAAGAATATTGAATGGTCACTTTAAGTCAAACTAAACAGCTTAAGTTTACGAGCATCGAGTCCAAAAGAAACTAACAAATGGTACCAAAAACAACTCGTTCATTTGTGCTGTCATTGTCTGGTTAGCCAGATCAAATATATTCCATTGGTTACAAGGCCAACAACAACAACAACAACAACAACAGAAATGCAAATACCCTTGGTCCCTTATAGTAAATTTTTTATTTAGATTTAAAGTTTTTATTTTTTTAAATTCTAGCAATTCCTTTGTACTATCCTTTCATTGTTTCTTAAAATCCATTTATTATCGAGCCCCTAACTCAGACCTAATCATTTTTTTTTGTTTTATTCATTTTCTAGGGTATAACGAAATTATTGATTATCGACCCTTTAGACCATATACTAGAAATTCCTTAGTGTTTTCAATTTTTTTAAATTATTTACAAGGCTATTATAAGAAAAATATAGTAAAGTACAATGCAATAATAGGTTGACTTCCTAGCATAGACGTAAAACAAATAAATCATCGAGTTGCATTTGTTTCGAATCTAAAATTCCTTCCTTTTTTAAAAAAAGATGATAAAGCTAGGCAATTATGGATTTCCCCAGCCTTCTCCGTCTTTTCTAATTGATGACTTCCTTTCAAAATGAGCTGGGCTTTCATTATGAAATCCATATTTTGATTAAAAAAATTGAGACGATTGTCTCAAGGATGTGGCATCAGTTATAGAAGAATATACGCCTACTCACGTTTTTCCTTGTTTCCGCGTGACAAAAAAACTTATCAAGAAAAACCGCTCTTGTTTAAGCGCCAAAGGCTTTTTTTGTGAAATTTGTTAAGACCTTTAAGGTATTAAAATAAATGAGCTTTCAGTATGTAACTCTTGTTTAAACAAACATGAGTCAGCAAGCTAGTTTTGGAAATTCAAATTGTTGACGAAAAAACTAACTATGATATAATAATAAAGCAACAAACATTGCTGCAGAGAATTATTTATCCTGTCTTCTGTTATTCAATCAAACTTATTTAAATGCCCACTCGAGAGAGAGTAGAGAAAAATGGGAAACGATAGGAAAAAAATGCCTAAAATAGAATGGGCTTAATTGAAAATTGCTAAACACTCTTAAGATGATTTCAGTGTCTAATCCGAATGTATATTGGTCCTAAGAGTATTCAATTGTGAACTTTTGAAGTGGTTTAATGGAGACCTTAAATTCAAATAGAGAAATCTCGCACGCAAGCTAGATTGGTATGGCAAAAACGCATAAATCAAGTAAATATCAATTGCATAAAAGCGTCAATATCACTATGTTAAATAAAAGTGTCAATTAATCAGCCAGCTCGCACGCAGTCGTTATCGTATCCGTTTAGCCTGTCGCGCGAAAAAGACCACAGCGCATGCGTTTATTTTGTGATATTCGCCAAAACTAGTTTCGAGTCGCGGCCCGTCCTCCATCTTTTTTTTGCCGCGTGCGAGCTGGAAAGTTAACCCCAGGTTAACCCACCACTAAGGGGATCGTTATATGACCAACAGTTTCTCTACGCTTCCACTACGCGAAGTAGCCGTTGCGGCATTCTTCTTCATCCTTTTCCAATTAAAGGAAACCCTACATTATCTCCAGGACTAGCGTCTGGTATTTTTACTATTACGATCCTGAAAAAAAGCGCAATAAAAACGAGCTTTCTTCATCAAGCACCCGTCGCAGTAGCGTGGTTGCCCTAGTAGGAAATAAAAACTAGGTTTTTTCACCAAGCACCCGTCGTAGTTGCGTAGTAGCCGTAGTAGGAAATAAAAACGAGGTTTTTTCACCAAGCACCCGTCGTAGTTGCGTAGTAGCCGTAGTAGGAAATAAAAACGAGGTTTTTTCACCAAGCACCCGTCGTAGTAGCGTAGTGTCGTAGTAGGAAATAAAAGCGAGGTTTTTCCACCAAGCACCCGTCGTAGAAGCGTAGTTGCCTAGTAAAAACCCATCACATGTGAATCATTGGTTAAATTAATGTTAACCTGTGCATTATTGGCCAGTGCCCGCTGTTTAATATGAAAGTTTTGAACATGTGCCGTGGAAATATCAGGTAAACTGTAAGCTGCATTTGCATTTTTGGGGGTTTTCATTGAAAGGAGTCTTGAGCCTGCGACTGCATTCACTCGGTGTTTAGATTTGCTATTGTTGTGCGGGTGCCATCTTTTTGCCGTTTTCAGTATTATGCAACTGTCGTCGACAATGTCCAACAGCTAAATCGCCTTCTGACATCCGTCAATCAGAATTTTTGGAAAGTTTTGATTGGCCAGCAATTATGAAATGGTCTCAGTCACGCCACCTCTCCACATTGCACTTACCAACAAAAAGCCACAAATGTAATTCCGTTTGTTTGAATGATGGAAACCAAAAAGCGGTTTAGCAGTTGAAACTTGCCGGGGAGAGTTTGCCGAATAGTTACAGGGATACCTGTGGTAGCCCAGTCATAAAATGCAGCTGCTTTTTTTTCCTGTCGTCTCGCGATTTGCACAATGCAATTCCCAAGAACCCTTGCGCCACAGGCGATACTTCTTATTTTAGTGTATTGATTGCGACCTTACTAAAGCCTTTTTCTTACACGAAGTTTCTAGGCTACTGTCCTACGTCATCGCAACGCCTAGTTACCAGAACCTTTTGCAAATTTAAAACTGTGTCATGGCTGCCATCTTGAATTTGAGATTTTAGCTCTTAGATCCATGTTATTTGTGCAGTTGAAGGCCCGATTCGCGATTTAATAACTGCATATTTTACCATAGCCTTAATTTCTACCAAGTTATTTTGGAAAATCATCTCAGCTTGGATTGATTTCGCTGTATTTACTCGTTACATTTGCGAACCGAGTGCAAGACACGCGGCTCAAGATAAGAATTAAATTAAAGTCCATATAACCTTTCAGAGATGATAGATTTTGTCAATTCTTTATATTTTCATCTTCCAAATGGTATGTGGTTCGTATGGACCCTATAAAACACGCGTTCGCGCGAATAACTCAAATATATAATATTGAGGTATTTTGGTCAACCTTCGGAAAAAAGGCCGTAAACTGAAAGGCCCGGGTCCAGTCATTTGTGACGTAGATCGAGATGCCAATCAAACTATACATGTCGAGAAAACATATGCGCGCGCTTAACCGGTTCCGTCTTCATGTCATCTTAGTTATTGCTGAAGAACGTTGTGCGGTTACAACTTTTACCGTCTCTTTATATCTCAACCTGGTAGTCAAATGATTATTTAACTTCAGGAAACAAATATGCAAAATTTAGCAGATATTTTTTGTCTTTGAATTGTTTTTGCATTGTGCGCGAGCGCTGCATTCGCAATCAAGAATGGCGACATTCTCACGAGGGCGCGCTGTTTTTTGAAACCTACAACAAAACGATATTTTTTTTTTGCATACAATTCTCGACTTTAAATTATTCTTTGCTTAGTCGTGGGTAGCATTGCAATAGAAAACAATTCGCCAATATTTTGTGGTATTGCCGTCTCTAAATTTTAACGGATTTAAGGAAGATACGTTGTTTCAGATTTTCCCGCCAAAACTTGGAATTATTCACTCGATTCAATCTCCTTTCGCGCGGCCAGGAAAATTTTCAAAGATCTGTTGAAAATTCAAATTTCAATCAAATTCAATTCCTTTTTCAGAATTTAAAGTTTATCTATGCTTTCTTTTGGCTAGACTCATACAGCTTACTTTCAAGGCGTAATTAAATGTGCTCTGGACACTCATGAATGGACTCTCTGGACACTCATGAATGGACTCGAGGTATTTACCTTGATTGCTTAATCTATTTTGAAGTGGAAGTAGTTTGTAACAATTGATGGAAATCGTCTCCTACAAATCGCTTTGTCAATGAATCTACTTTACATTGGACACTTGACCGGCTACCCTAAGATGAATTTTATTTTCTTACTATAAAATATATATATCTCCCATTGAATGTCATCATTTGTTGTAAATCATGTAAGTGTAAAATATGTACTTAAATCTATGGAAATTATTTTGGTACTTTGGTGCTTCCTTTAGATAAGCTTAAGTTTTATTATTCCCCTAAAATACCTTTATCCCTCATTGAATGTCATTTTTTTATGGAACATTTTCAATAAAATCTTTGTAGTGTTGTTGTTAATGTTGTTGAAAATATGTTTATGCTATATAAATTTCAATCAAGTCTGGATATTCTATAGCCCTCTCATTTGACTTGACAAAATAAATAAATGTTGTTGTTTACCTGTTACTTACATAAATTTAAAAAAACATTTCAATAAAATTATATTGTTAGTACAATAGGACTTACTTTGGGTGTTAAAATTAATCCTATCTACTTTCATGGAGCACACCTCGAGTCCACCCCACACCTGAAGAGATGATGCTCTTACCTTGCCCCAATCAGTGTTGTGATATGGCATTTACAATAAGAAACAAGATTATGGAAATCACCTTGTACGATCGTGTACGATTATAATGAAACTACCCTACGATCTTGTGCGATTGTGTACGATTATATGGAAACTACCCTAGTGCCATCTGGTGCGATCATGTACGATGATATGGAGACTCACCCTTGTGCGATCTTGTGCGATTATATGAGAACTCACCCTTGTGCGATCTGGTGCGATCATGTACGATTATATGGAAACTCACCTTGCGATCTTTTGTGATCGTTTGCGATCAAATGGAAATCACTTTGTGATCGAAATGCAATCGAGTTCGTGTTTTGAATAATGGTTATATGTTACTCCAATCGCCTTTTTCTAAATGTCCTTTTTGTTTCACAACTTATCTCTATGATACCCATCTTCTGTTTTTATCAGTTAAGTTTAAAATTAGAATTCTTGTACCTGAATTTTTTGGATGATAGCTATAAGAAATAACAACACCCACCTAAAATCTAAATACCCCTGATAGCAAAATACTCGAAGCTCCGGGCTCGAAGCTCCGTGCACGTCTCAATAGAAACAAAACAAAAGAAAGAACAAAAGAAAAAAGAAACAACAAGCTAGAAAGGCCGGCCTAAATTTTCGCAAATTGTCTGACATTCACGTTATCCATCTCCCATGGGCGCATTAAGACCATTAGCGTCTTCTAATTGCAAACACCTTAACACAGTCAACGTGGTGTGTTTTGATTAAAACTATAAGGGCATTTATCATGCCTACCAAAAAAAATATAATAATAAATGTATAGTTAAAGGCTATGATGATGGAAAATACTGCAATATGAAGATTTAGCGATATTTTTCAAGATGGAAATATCAGGGTTGTAAAATTCGAGATCTCAAATTTCGATTACCGAGAACAAGAAAAAAAATTGTGTGACACTGATTCTGAGACAGTCTGAATAAAAAGACATTTGAGAATCAGAGATATAAAAAACCCTCGAGATTTCGAGGGACCACCCCTGTTACTTTTATAAAAAATTATCAAGACATTCTTAGTATCCTCAATTTAAAACACCTTTCCTTGCACAACAAACCCCTTTGATCAAACAATATTGATTTAGCATATAATAATTTGACATTATTTCTTGGAATTATCGCTGAAATTCATTATTCCTAGAACTAATTTCTAAGAAAAACGTGCTCTACTTTTACCAAAAAATAATCAGTGGCCGGTTTCTTGAAAGGTGGTGGAGGCGCAGTATGAGTTATTTAGGAGATAAAAAAATGGGTTATCAATACAGCAATAGTGTTAAATGGACTCTCGTCCTATTGGTAAATTACTAGCGTCATCCGGTCTAACAATATTATCTCCACTAGGCATGTGGTAAGAACTAATAGCATGCCCAGAATAGTTTGTTCTGATTACTAATAGTAACACACTAGATTAAGATTCTAGAACATTTTGACAGAGAAAACCTGATATTGCTGGTAGTTTGAAAAGGTGAGAGTTTTATTGGTGTAGCTATTTATGCCTTATTTTGTCCGCTTGATGACGGTAGTCATGCTCAAATACGAAATTGAGAAATTGAGAGGTCCGCAAGTTTTTTTTTATGAAAATATGTTATTTTAATGAAATGTTTTATAGACTTGCGTTAATTATATATATGGGGAACATTTTCATGGAACAATTTTAAAGAAAGTCTCATAGCTAAAAGTTTACTTCAAGTTTCTTTTGAAGAAATATTCCATTATTTCTATGTGGCAAAAAGGAAACCAAGATAACTTTTGTACTGCTACACTTACTGTACTGCTTACCGTAGTATAATAGAAAAAAAAGAAAATAAATCGAAATAGGTTTTAGGCTTCCACCATAACTATGTCAAACATAAAAAACACGATTTTCAAGGGTTTAAGCCTTAATCTTGAATTCTCTTGCTTAAATAGGAAATATTTGAAGGATTGGATGTTTGATGATTTTGATGCTTTTATGCAATGACATGCTTCCGACGCTGTGGTTTTTGCACTCGATATTGAGTTTATGCGATTGCAGAAGTAATTGTGAACATGGTTGTGACCTGAAAACTTTATTATTTTCGAGGGAGATTTAGGAGAGATATCAGTAATGGGAAAACTAAATGTTTGTTCACACGTTCCTTCCTTTTTTTCGACAAAAATATTGGCACATGTACAAAATGTAGCTGCGACACAGTTATTTCTTTTAAAAATTACAGAATTTTTTCTTATTACCACTACCAAGCTTATTATCGCTTGTGTTCGCTAAGCTATTTATCCGTTAATTCCGTTATTTGATTTTACTTCGTGCTTTAAACCCTTTTGGAAGATTTTTTTAATTAAAATAATATGAGATATTCCTGGTGCCTGGGGTGAAGTTTTCGGAGGAAAAGATTTCGAAAGGAATTCTCAGCGCAATATGTCTGATTTGCAAATCACGTTCAGTCACCGATGAATATCTTTGTATCTTTTCCAGGACATGCCGTCGCCGACACTTTCCGGGCCACTAATAAACTCCTCTTCCATTGCACCGAACTCTTTCGTCCCTACGAACTCGAGTTTTGACGTCAACGGCACAACACTGCCAGCATTGGATGGCGCATGCGCATTCAAACCTCTGCATAAGTCCTCCATCTTTCTGTTAACCATAGCATACTCGTCGATCATCGTGGTAGGTCAGGACAGACACGCATGCGTTAGGGGGACTTGTACTAAGAAATCACGTGACTTTTTGGGAGGCAAACTCGCGCGCGTTCGGCTTTTGGCGGCAAAATAACAACAACAAACAGCAACTTATTCAGCGCTAACGAGTCAGCCATTTTTTGTCGCCAATTTTCGCTTATTTCCGTTTAAATGTTTTATTTAACGTCGCTCTCTGGCTGGAAGACCGAAGCCATTTCTGTGTTTATTTTGTCTTTAGTTTGGCACTCAAAAAGTCACGTGATTTCTCAGTGAAAGTCGCCTAGTTCTATTTGTCTAGTTCCGAGGGCAGTGTTCCATGTTTTACCACATACCACCCACGTTTCAACCAAACAAAATTAACCTCTCCTGAAATACTACCATGACTACTATTATTTATGGCTATTCTCTTAGTGTTGGCATGGTAACCTACAGAGCCTGTCCTACTACCATGTGTTTTACCGGGATCCCTGTGCTGGTTTTTAATCCCTGTGAAATCGCAGTCTGGTATCGCATTTGATACCTATGACTGCGCATCCCCCAGCAAATCCTTGTCTCGCTCCTGGTCTGAGGTTCCCGTAGCATGACAAATGTTCATTTGATCAGGTTTTTATACGTTTTCACTTGCGTTACTTGCAGGTGTCAGCTATTGGTAACGCAATGGTGATTCGTCACGCGGTGGCCCGCCGTAAGCTCCGAAGATCTTTCGATCGGCTCATCATCAACATGGCCGTGGCCGACTTGCTCGATACCATATTCGGTGTCCCATATAACATTTCGTACTTTTATATCGGGCTGCGGTGGTTTCCTGGCACGCTTGGGGAATTCACGTGCAAGTTTTTAAACTTTGGGACTAATATTAGTATTACGGCAAGTGTGTTTACCCTCGCGGCAATCGCCGTGGACAGGTAAGTGAAACAACACAAAATGAAACGAGAGTCGCTATAGCTCACGGTTTCCATCAAACTGCCCCTTTGTGTGGTTACTATTTTTAAGACTCGCTGCGCGCTACTCCCGTGTATACGATGGATGGGGCTAAGTACCAGGCAGGGATGGGGATAAATACTAGGCAGGGGAGGGGCTAAAATTTTAAAGACACGTGAAAAGCATCTACACAGTTCAAGCCTATGTTGAAAATCTCCCTTCTCTTGACCACACTCAGTTGCCAGACGCCTTTAAAAGAATAAAAGAGCATAACAATCTTTGTTGCATTTCTCCCCTGTCCGCTTTCTTTGCCAGTGAAAAGCCGCTTTGTCTTTTTGTTTCTTCTCCGTCTACATGTAACGTTCGTATGGTTTTCACCGTCTCTTTTTTCCCTTCGCTATTGAAAACCCGACTTTAAACTTTAATTGTGTGTTCCAGGTACTTCGCCATTGCCCACTGTGCCAAGAGACCGCTCTCTCTGCGTAGCGTCCGCTACATCATCGCCACTATCTGGGTGATCGCGTGCATGGTCTTCTCAAGCGACTACTACAGATTCCGGGTCATTGACGGACCGAACGGCGACGTGTACTGCGTCCAAGACGCGAACGCTTGGGGCAAAAAAGCCGTCCAGATCGACTACATCGTCAAGTTTGTGCTTAACTACGCCTTTCCACTCTTTGCAATGGGAATATTGTACAGTATTATGATAAGGTACCTCTGGCAAACGCGTGGACCGGGCTACGCCAGTGATAGCATCGAACGAAGAGTCCACGAACAGAGAAAGCGATCTGTGAAGAAGCTTCTTGCTATCGTGATCGAGTTTGCCTTCTGCTGGTTCCCTATTCATGTGGTGCACTTCTTAGCCGCGTTCAACCCGAAACTGTTGTTTTGTACCTCAGTATACGTCCCGCTGACCTGTATATGGCTGGCTCACGCAAATAGCGCCATCAATCCGTGTCTGTACTTGTATTTGACCCACAAGAACAGGAAAGCAAACGTCAAACCAAGTGCTACCTTCTAAGCGAAAGGAAGCGAAAAAGAACAGAAAAGAAATGTCAAGCGAAGTGCTACCTTCTTAGGGAAAAGGAAGCGAAAGAGAATAGAAAAGAAACGTCAAACCAAGTGCTACCTTCTAGGGAAAAGGAAGCGAAAAATAACAGGGTTGGGGGGGGGGGGGGGGGAGGTAAAACTGATAGGGATGCTCGTCGGAAAATTAGAAAAATACCCCTAAAAAATAACTGCACGACCAAAAATTGCTAGACAATACCTCAAGAGCCTTAAAAAAACATTTCTAAGAAAAAAAGCCTTTTTTTCTCGGATACCCCCTAAAAATACCCGATTTTAACCCCTAAAAAATACGACAAGCATTCCTATAAGTTGACATGGGAAACCCCCCCGGGGGGGGGGGGGATCAACACATAAACTGTATAGTACCTCTTTATTCACAAGCGCCAAGCCTTGTACTAATATTGAAGAGCGTCCAGGGGATCCCCCTCCCCCTACGGACCGGTATGTTACAAGAAGTAAAATTGTATATTGGTGCCCCCTCTTTTGTGTCGGAACCTCCCTCCCCCCCCCTCCCCCCCCCCTTTGGTAATATCTCGATCGGACGCTGACTGCAAGCTCATGACATACGCTGTGCAAACATCAAGCCAAGAGCTGCTCTTGGGGGTACGAGTATATGGCGGGAGGAGATTGTAACTCCCATACTGTTCTTCTAAATCTTAAAGTAAAATTTTAAAAGAGGAGCGTTTTTTTAAAATCCCGTGAATCAAAATGTAGTTGTTAAAGTGTAATAGTCAAGCCAGAACAAAAAAGATTAAAGTCATTACAGTGTATTAGTATGAAATAAACTAAATAGTATTTCACGGGTTTTTGCAAACCACTCTAATATATAACAATAGATAGAGATAATTTGTTGACCCGACCTTACCAAAACGAAGAAAAAACATATCTGGCGCTGACATGTGCCGGAAAAAGTACCGCACCAAAAATTATATGCAAATACGATGTTTATTTCAAGTGCGGACTAAATCCAGTTGAAACACATTGAGATTAAGTCCATCCTACAACCATCCATCCTATACAATGTACAGCATTATAATATTCCAAAATAAAGAAAAAATTCCAATATTGAAATGAACGACACAACATTCATACAACACGGCACCTTGTGTTCAAATAAACGCAGCCGTCGCTGGAGCTCTGTTCGTTTTGTACAACAAGATGGCACATGAGAGTCCTCCTCTTTTCAACAATGTCCAACTGATCAAAATATCTTAACATGTGGTATCTATTTTTAGACTTATCAAGGCCTTCGATGCCATCAATCATAAAATGGAACTAGATAAGACGCTCAGACATGGCATTCGGGGACCCCTCTTGACTTGACCTACCAAACCACAAACAGCATGTCAAAATCGGAAATAAAGAAGCATCCCTACAGCCAATCAGTTGCGGAGTTCAGCAGAGATCTTCTCTTGGTCCATTATTATTTTTGATTATTTGCTGATGACACTAATATTTTTTATTCTGCTAACGACAGTGGTAATACAGAGCAAAGAGGAACTCACCAATTATTAATAAATAAAAAGGGAATCTCTACAGATCAGCTTCTAGGACAAACTATGGCATTTCTCAAGCATCTAGGAGACAGTCCCCACCAAAATAAGGATTTGCCTTTTATAATCGTCGAATCGTGTATTTGGCCCTCGTGTGAGTCTTTTTTATGAAGTACGGCTAGTATGGTTGGTAGCGCTTGGTAAATCACGTGTATTTAGCCCGCGTGTGGGTTTGGTTTAGGGTGATTAGGGTTATATGGTTGGTAGCGCTTGGTAAATCACGTGTATTTAGCCCGCGTGTGGGTTTGGTTTAGGGTGATTAGGGTTATATGGTTGGTAGCGCTTGGTAAATCACGTGTATCTAGCCCGCGTGTGAGTCTGGTTTATGAAGTAAGGTTAGTATGGTTAGTAGCTCTTGGTAAATCACGTGTATTTAGCCCGCGTGTGGGTTTGGATTAGGGTAATTAGGGTTAGTATGGCTGGTAGCGCTTGGTAAATCACGTGTATTTAGCGCGCGTGTGGATTTGGTTTAGGGTAGGTACGGTTAGTATGGTTGGTAGGGCTGGTTGGTAAATAAATACAAGAAGTTTTTATCGCAGTGACTATTTGTTCGTCGGTGATCCTTGGAAATGACCCGAGATGAGATTATTTGAGTTGGGTCTAATCTTGCTGGAGCAGACCATGTGGGAAGCATGTCCCAGACTAATGCCAACTCCTGTATAGCCCTCGCGTGCTGAATTCCGCGCCTTTTCCTTGTGTTTATTATTTACAAAAGTTTACCTACCAGAGGGTCGCCCCAAAGTACTTTTCAAGGTCAAACTCTTGTTCTTCTAATGAGATAATTCCGTACATGCAAGTACACACTGAATGTACTGGTAATTTATTGAATAAATTATAACTAGATGGTGATGGTGGTGGTGGTGATGGCGATGGTGACATTGATGGTGATGGTGATGATGATGGTGACATTGATGGTGATGGCGATGGTGATGATTGTGGCGATGGCGATGACGATGGTGATGGAGATCGAGATGGTGATGGTGATGGTGATGGTGATGGAGATGGTGATGGAGATGGCGATGGTGATGGTGATGGAGATGGAGATGGCGATGGTGATGGCGATGGTGATGGTGATGGTGATGGTGATGGTGATGGAGATGGAGATGGTGATGGTGATGGTGATGGAGATGTTGATGGTGATGGCGATGGTGATGGTGACATTGATGTTGATGGTGATGGAGATGGAGACATTGATGGTGATGGTGATGGAGATGGAGATGTTGATGTTGATGTTGATGTTGATGTTGATGTTGATGTTGATGTTGATGTTGATGGTGATGGTGATGTTGATGTTGATGGTGATGGTGATGGTGATGGTGATGGTACTACTGACAACATTTCATTTCCTGCGACCATTGCTACGATGTTTCTTCGTTGCATGAGTAGCTACGCGAGAAGCTTGGCTTCTGCTCATATGTTGTGGTCATTGACATCAGAAGATCTTCCATGATTTTGAACCCCTACAATGTGTGAAAAAAGTGGTTCAAATGGGAACTTAATGTAATAACCTAGTCAGTTAAAAAATAAAAATGTAAATATAGTTCTTAGTATTGTATTTCAAAATAAAGACAGATTTCATTGAGACAATATAGATTTTGGCAAAACTAAAAGCAGGGCCCAAAATGTCAACATGACATCATATATCATGACCATTTTATGTACCACTTTTGACACTACATGAAAGTAGAAGTTTCTTGCTTGAAACTGTTTATATCATGTAAATATTCTTGTTTTGATAGTTCGCGTGGTAGCTCCGCTAATAGTGAGCATTCTTCTTCAGCACTTACCCTATCTGCCCCATGTTGAAAAAACCTTATGGTAAACAACTCCAGCATACCACCAAGAGTGGGGCCCAGTCCGCAGACAGTGACCTTCCCCGTCTGATCCATCACCGTCCTGTAACAGATACACAGTCAGCCTATATACCCTGATAAACGATGACCTGATATATTTAGTTTTAGTGCAGCGCACTGGGTCAACAATGTTGAGAGTTTAAACACCAAACATCATGGTGGTGATGATGATTGTGGTGGTTGTGGTGTTGTTTGTAGCGGTTGTGGTGATGATGATGGTGGTTGATGGTGATGATGATGGTGGTGTTGATGATGATGGTGTTGGTTGTGGTACTGATGGTGGTGGTTGTGCTGATGATAATGATGTTGTTGGTTGTTGTGTTGATTATGATGGTGGTTGTTGACGATAGGGTTGGTGGTTGTGGTGTTGATGATGGTGGTGGTGGTTGTGTCGTTGATGGTGGTTGTGGTGTTGATGATGATGGTGGTGGTTGTGGTGTTGATGATGGTGGTGGTTGTGGTGTTGATGATGATGGTGGTGGTCGTGGTATTGATGATGGTGGTGGTTGTGGTGTTGATGATGGTGGTGGTGGTTGTGGTGATGATGATGATGGTGGTGGTTGTGTCGTTGATGGTGGTTGTGGTGTTGATGATGGTGGTGGTGGTTGTGGTGTTGATGATGATGGTGGTGGTTGTGGTGTTGATGATGATGGTGGTGGTTGTGTCGTTGATGGTGGTTGTGGTGTTGATGATGGTGGTGGTGGTTGTGGTGTTGATGATGATGGTGGTGGTTGTGGTGATGATGATGGTGGTTGTGGTGTTGATGATGGTGGTGGTCATGGTGTTGATGATGATGGTGGTGGTTGTGGTGATGATGATGATGGTGGTGGTTGTGTCGTTGATGGTGGTTGTGGTGTTGATGATGGTGGTGGTGGTTGTGGTGTTGATGATGATGGTGGTGGTTGTGGTGATGATGATGATGGTGGTGGTTGTGGTGTTGATGATGATGGTGGTGGTTGTGTCGTTGATGGTGGTTGTGGTGTTGATGATGGTGGTGGTGGTTGTGGTGTTGATGATGATGGTGGTGGTTGTGGTGATGATGATGGTGGTTGTGGTGTTGATGATGGTGGTGGTCATGGTGTTGATGATGATGGTGGTGGTCGTGGTATTGATGATGGTGGTGGTTGTTGTGTTGTTGATGATGATGGTGGTGGTTGTGGTGTTGAGGATGATGGTGGTGGTTGTGTTGTTGATGATGATGGTGGTGGTCATGGTGTTGAGGATGGTGGTGGTTGGGGTGATGATGATGGTGGTTGTGGTGTTGTTGAGGATGATGGTGGTGGTGGTGGTGTTGAGGATGGCGGTGGTTGTTGTGATGATGATGGTGGTGTTGATGATGGTGGTGGTGGTTGTGGTGTTGATGATGATGGTGGTGGTTGTGGTGTTGATGATGGTGGTGGTGGTTGTGGTGATGATGATGATGGTGGTGGTTGTGGTGTTGATGATGATGGTGGTGGTTGTGTTGTTGATGATGATGGTGGTGGTTGTGGTGATGATGATGATGGTGGTGGTTGGGGTGATGATGATGGTGGTGGTGGTGGTGTTGAGGATGATGGTGGTGGTGGTGGTGTTGAGGATGGCGGTGGTTGTTGTGATGATGATGGTGGTGTTGATGATGGTGGTGGTGGTTGTGGTGTTGATGATGATGGTGGTGGTTGTGGTGTTGATGATGGTGGTGGTGGTTGTGGTGTTGATGATGATGGTGGTGGTTGTGTTGTTGATGATGATGGTGGTGGTTGTGGTGATGATGATGATGGTGGTGGTTGTGGTGTTGATGATGATGGTGGTGGTTGTGGTGTTGAGGATGGTGGTGGTTGTTGTGATGATGATGGTGGTGTTGATGATGGTGGTGGTGGTCGTGGTGTTGATGATGATGGTGGTGGTTGTGGTGTTGATGATGGTTGTGGTTGTGGTGATGATGACATTGTTGCAATGCTTTTCTTATTTCTTTTTTTTGTGAAAGGGGGAGAGGCTTGATAAGTTTTTTTATTGTGGGCCCTTAATTGAAGAAAAAGACTACAGGCGCCAACGAAGGGCTAAACCTCAAATCATCTGCAAAAATACTCTGCTTTCACGAAGGCATTCAACATACCATTTCAAACTTGAGTTTATTTAAATCCCTGATTTCATTGCCCCAAAACAGACCACCTAGTTATTCTAAAGCTGTCAGCAGTTTTTCTTGTCATACCATAAAAAACTTAGTATACAAACATTACACACCAGCTCCTGTTGTATTGCGATGGTGCATAGATGCTGAACTCTTCCAGCTTGGCCAGGGATGCACCAGTGACATTATAGCTGTGTAGTCTCATGTATTGCTTGTCATGGTTAATCCACATTTCCTCTTCTATTTCTATGTCATACGGCCAAAACTGGGTAAAAAAACCCTCAATTAAAATAGTACACCTACAACACTTTTAGAAACAAGTAACTACAGAAGGTGAAAAAATACACTTTGGATCAAGGTAGATTTCTTCTTAGAAGTCTTGCTATAATTGTGGTAACAAAATATAACCTTGGGAGATATTGATACTTTAAAAATAATTATACAAGTTGCAAGCTTGGGTAAATAACTTTTATGCTTTTATCATAGTATCATTTTATTAGTGAGAAACACACTTGGGAATACCAACTGGAAACAAAGTGGGAAACACATGGGAATAACAAATGCACACAAAGTAAGAAACACATGGGGATACCAAATGGACACAAAGTGGGAAACACATGGGAATACCAAATGGAAACAAAGTGGGAAACACATGGGAATACCAAATGCACACAAAGTAAGAAACACATGGGGATACCAAATGCACACAAAGTGGGAAACACATGGGAATACCAAATACACACAAAGTGGGAAACACAAAGGAAAACCAAATGCACACAAAGTAAGAAACACATGGGAATACCATATGGAAACAAAGTGGGAAACACATGGGAACACTAAATACACACAAAGTGGGAAACACATGGGAACACTAAATACACACAAAGTGGGAAACACATGGGAATACCAAATGCATACAAAGTGGATCACACATGGGAATACCAAATGCACACAAAGTGGGAAACACATGGGAATACCAAATGCACACAAAGTGGGAAACACATGGGAATACCAAATGCATACAAAGTGTGAAACACATGAGAATACCAAATAGACACAAAGTGGGAAACACATGGGAATACCAAATAGACACAAAGTGGGAAACACATGGGAACACTAAATGCACACAAAGTGGATCACACATGGGGATACCAAATGGAAACAAAGTGGGAAACACATGGGAATACCAAATAGACACAAAGTGGGAAACACATGGGAACACTAAATGCACACAAAGTGGATCACACATGGGAATACCAAATGCACACAAAGTGGGAAACACATGGGAATACCAAATGCACACAAAGTGGATCACACATGGGAATACCAAATGCACACAAAGTAGGAAACACATGGGCATACCAAATGCACATAAAGTGGGAAACACATAGGAATACCAAATGGAAACAAAGTGAGAAACACATGGGAATACCAAATGCACACAAAGTGGGAAACACATGGGAATACCAAATGCACACAAAGTGGGAAACACATGGGAATACCAAATAGACACAAAGTGGGAAACACATGGGAATACCAAATGCACACAAAGTAGGAAACACATGGGCATACCAAATGCACATAAAGTGGGAAACACATAGGAATACCAAATGGAAACAAAGTGAGAAACACATGGGAATACCAAATGCACACAAAGTGGGAAACACATGGGAATACCAAATGCACACAAAGTGGGAAACACATGGGAATACCAAATAGACACAAAGTGGGAAACACATGTGAATACCAAATGGACACAAAGTGGGAAACACATGGGAACACTAAATGTACACAAAGTGGGAAACACATAGGAATACCAAATGTACACAAAGTGGGAAACACATAGGAATACCAAATGGAAACAAAGTGGATAACACATGGGAACACTAAATACACACAAAGTGGGAAACACATGGGAATACCAAATGCACACAAAGTAGGAAACACATGGGCATACCAAATGCACATAAAGTGGGAAACACATGGGAATACCAAATGGAAACAAAGTGAGAAACACATGGGAATACCAAATGCACACAAAGTGGGAAACACATGGGAATACCAAATGCACACAAAGTGGGAAACACATGGGAATACCAAATGCACACAAAGTGGGAAACACATGGGAATACCAAATGCATACAAAGTGTGAAACACATGAGAATACCAAATAGACACAAAGTGGGAAACACATGGGAATACCAAATAGACACAAAGTGGGAAACACATGGGAACACTAAATGCACACAAAGTGGATCACACATGGGGATACCAAATGGAAACAAAGTGGGAAACACATGGGAATACCAAATAGACACAAAGTGGGAAACACATGGGAACACTAAATGCACACAAAGTGGATCACACATGGGAATACCAAATGCACACAAAGTGGGAAACACATGGGAATACCAAATGCACACAAAGTGGATCACACATGGGAATACCAAATGCACACAAAGTAGGAAACACATGGGCATACCAAATGCACATAAAGTGGGAAACACATGGGAATACCAAATGCACACAAAGTGGATAACACATGGGAACACTAAATACACACAAAGTGAAAAATACATGGGAATACCAAATGCATACAAAGTGTGAAACACATGGGAATACCAAATGGAAACAAAGTGGATAACACATGGGAACACTAAATACACACAAAGTGGGAAACACATGGGAATACCAAATGCACACAAAGTGGATAACACATGGAAACACTAAATACACACAAAGTGGGAAATACATGGGAATACCAAATGCATACAAAGTGTGAAACACATGGGAATACCAAATGGAAACAAAGTGGATAACACATGGGAACACCAAATACACACAAAGTGGGAAACACATGGGAATACCAAATGCACACAAAGTGGATAACACATGGGAACACCAAATACACACAAAGTGGGAAACACATGGGAATACCAAATGCACACAAAGTGGATAACACATGGGAACACTAAATACACACAAAGTGGGAAACACATGGGAATACCAAATGCACACAAAGTGGATAACACATGGGAACACTAAATACACACAAAGTGGGAAACACATGGGAATACCAAATGCATACAAAGTGTGAAACACATGGGAATACCAAATGGAAACAAAGTGGATAACACATGGGAACACCAAATACACACAAAGTGGGAAACACATGGGAATACCAAATGCACACAAAGTGGATAACACATGGGAATACCAAATGGAAACAAAGTGGGAAACACATGGGAATACCAAATAGACACAAAGTGGGAAACACATGGGAATACCAAATAGACACAAAGTGGGAAACACATGGGAATACCAAATGCACACAAAGTGGGAAACACATGGGAATACCAAATGGAAACAAAGTAGATAACACATGGGAATACCAAATGGAAACAAAGTGGGAAACACATGGGAATACCAAATAGACACAAAGTGTGAAACACATGGGAATACCAAATAGACACAAAGTGGAAAACACATGGGAATACCAAATGCACACAAAGTGGGAAACACATGGGAATACCAAATAGACACAAAGTGGGAAACACATGGGAATACCAAATGCACACAAAGTAGGAAACACATGGGCATACCAAATGCACATAAAGTGGGAAACACATAGGAATACCAAATGGACACAAAGTGGATAACACATGGGAATACCAAATGCACACAAAGTGGGAAACACATGGGAATACCAAATGCACACAAAGTGGGAAACACATGGGAATACCAAATGGAAACAAAGTGGGAAACACATGTGAATACCAAATAGACACAAAGTGGGAAACACATGGGAATACCAAATAGACAGAAAGTGGATAACACATGGGAATACCAAATGCACACAAAGTGGGAAACACATGTGAATACCAAATGGACACAAAGTGGGAAACACATGGGAATACCAAATAGACACAAAGTGGATAACACATGGGAATACCAAATGCACACAAAGTGGGAAACACATGTGAATACCAAATGGACACAAAGTGGGAAACACATGGGAATACCAAATAGACACAAAGTGGATAACACATGGGAACACCAAATGGACACAAAGTGGGAAACACATGGGAATACCAAATGCATACAAAGTGTGAAACACATGGGAATACCAAATGGAAACAAAGTGGATAACACATGGGAACACTAAATACACACAAAGTGGGAAACACATGGGAATACCAAATGCATACAAAGTGGATAACACATGGGAACACTAAATACACACAAAGTGGGAAACACATGGGAATACCAAATGCACACAAAGTGGGAAACACATGGGAATACCAAATGCACACAAAGAGGGAAACACATGGGGATACCAAATAGACACAAAGTGGGAAACACATGTGGGGATACCAAATGCACACAAAGTGGGAAACACATGGGAATACCAAATGGACACAAAGTGGGAAACACATGTGGGGATACCAAATGCACACAAAGTGGGAAACACATGGGAATACCAAATGGACACAAAGTACAAACACATGGGAATACCAAATGCACACAAAGTGGGAAACACATGGGAATAACAAATGCGCACAAAGTGGGAAACACATGGGAATACCAAATGCACACAAAGTGGGAAACACATGGGAATAACAAATGCGCACAAAGTGGGAAACACATGGGAATACCATCAGTTTAAACAGTTTAAATCAGTTTAAATCAGTTTAAAATTGCAAAAACAATTCCAATTCATAAAAAAGATTCAGCTAGCTGCATGGATAATTATAGACCAATCTCGCTGCTTTCAATTTTTAACAAAATCTTGGAGAAACTAATGTATAAAAGACTTATTGCCTTTATTAACAAATATAATATTCTCTATGACAAGCAATTTGGATTCCGAGAGCATCACACTACTTTTCATGCAACACTCCTAATTGTAGACAAAATTCAAAGGGCTATAGAGGAGGGCCAGTATTCCTGTGGGATATTTCTCGACTTCTCAAAAGCATTTGACACAGTTGATCATAAAATTCTTATTAGCAAACTTGCTCACTACGGAATTCGTGGAATTGCAAATGAATGGTTTTCATCATACTTGTCAAATAGAAGGCAATTTGTGTCAGTTAATAATTCAGAATCTGATGAAGTTGTCCTCACTCATGGAGTCCCACAGTGTTCAGTACTTGGCCCCCTCTTATTTCTTATTTATATCAATGACTTTCATAGATGCAGTAGTATATTTGATTTTCATATCTTTGCTGATGACACTAACCTATTTTACTCGAACAGTAGTTTGCTTGCTCTGGAATCCTGTATCAACGAAAATCTTCTTCATGTTTCTAGCTGGCTTGCTGCCAATAAGCTCTCTCTAAATATCGATAAAACAAACTTCATCATTTTTCATCCACCACAGAAAATCTCTAATTATACTCTAAGTATTAAGATAAATGGCAAATGCATCAAGAAAGAGAAGTACATCAAATATCTAGGCATATATATTGACTCCCATCTTAGCTGGAAATATCAGATACTTCATATAGCTAAAAAGATTAAACGTTGCATTGGTGTTCTCTCAAAAATAAGACATTATGTAAATATTTCAGTCCTAAAAATGCTTTACTATACATTATTATTTCCATTTCTAACTTACTCAGTTGTGACCTGGGGCAACACCTATGCAACTACTCTTAAGCCCCTTTTTATACTTCAGAAAAGGGCAATTAGAATATTAACTTTTTCTGATTTTAGGACCCCTTCAAATCCATTATTCTACCAACTTAGTCTCCTCAAACTTCATGACATAATCTATCTTAACAATGCACTGTTTATGTATGACTTCCATTCAGATCATTTGCCATCTGTCTTCAAATCATTTTTCACAAATATTAACAGGATACATCAATATAATACAAGACTTGCTAGTAGGAAGACTTATTACCTGCCTAAGATACGCACAAACTATGGCAAATTTAATATTCGCTTTCTTGGTGTAAAAATCTGGAACGATATTCAGGATGATTATAAATCTGAATCTCGCTCCAGTTTCAAGACACTAATGATCAGCTCTCTTTTAGATCGTTACAAAAGCTAACTCTATTATTGTTGTAATTTACAAACTCAAGATTCTCTCCTATATATAAATGATCCCTATAATCGACCTCCCCTTGCTTGTGCGTGTTTTGTTCTTGTGCGTGCATCTATTGTCGTCTGTTTTTCGTTTCTGTTTGTATTGATATTATATTGATGTATCATGTTGTTTACCCATGCAATTTTCCGCTTGACCTAGCCGCTTAAGCTTGATTAGCTATGCTATTTCTTAATGCGGATGGTGCCCAATTATAAAAATTATAATTATTTTTCTCCTTTTCTTATTTAATAAGTAATATCTGTATAATAGAGGGTGCTAATAAATATGTTGTTGTTGTTGTTGTTATACCAAATGCACACAAAGTGGGAAACACATGGGAATACCAAATGCACACAAAGTGGGAAACACATGGGAATACCAAATGCACACAAAGTGGGAAACACATGGGAATACCAAATGCACACAAAGTGGGAAACACATGGGAATACCAAATGCACATAAAGTGGGAAACACATGGGAATACCAAATGGAAACAAAGTGAGAAACACATGGGAATACCAAATGTACACAAAGTGGGAAACACGTGGGAATACCAAATGCACACAAAGTGGGAAACACATATGGGAATACCAAATGCACACAAAGTGGGAAACACATGGGAATACCAAATGGACACAAAGTGGGAAACACGTGGAAATACCAAATGCACACAAAGTGGGAAACACATATGGGAATACCAAATGCACACAAAGTGGGAAACACATGTGGGAATACCAAATGCACACAAAGTGGGAAACACATGGGAATACCAAATGGACACAAAGTAGAAACACATGGGAATACCAAATGCACAAAAAAGTGGGAAACACATGGGAACACTAAATACACACAAAGTGGGAAACACATGGGAATACCAAATGCACACAAAGTGGGAAACATATGGGAATACCAAATGGACACAAAGTAAGAAACACATGGGAATACCATATGGAAACAAAGTGGGAAACACATGGGAATACCAAATAGACACAAAGTAGAAACACATGGGAATACCAAATGCACACAAAGTGGATCACACATGGGAATACCAAATGGAAACAAAGTGGGAAACACATGGGGGCACCAAATGCACACAAAGTGGAAAACACATGGGAACACTAAATGCACACAAAGTGGGAAACACATGGGAATACCAAATGCACACAAAGTGGGAAACACATGGGAATACCAAATAGACACAAAGTAAGAAACACATGGGAATACCAAATGCACACAAAGTGGGAAACACATGGGAATACCAAATGCACACAAAGTGGATCACACATGGGAATACCAAATGGAAACAAAGTGGATAACACATGGGAACACTAAATACACACAATGTGGGAAACACATGGGAATTCCCAAATGGGAATACCAACGTGGGAATAAGTACAAGGGATACAAATTAGTATGTGAGAAGCAAAAGTTTGACAGACTAAATAACTACATACCTTTCTAAAAATTGAAGGCAGAACATTGACACATTTTCCTCGTCTGAGGTAATACTCCTCGCCACTATTGGCATCTATATACCACACATGAGTGATATTGGATGATACCCATATTGCCACTATTGGCATTTTATATCACACATTAGTGAAATTTAATAATTTCTTCCAACTATTGGCATCTAATATACCACATGTTTTTATAATACCTCAGCTATCAGTATCTAATTTATTATATAACACACATGAGTAGTATTTGATCATTCCTTCCCACAATTGGCATTTATTATCACACATGTGATAATTAATAACACTTATCAGAAAAATAGAATCTGATGATGCTGATTGAATGATCATGCATCTGCATGTGGCAGTTATTAATTTCTATGATAACTGAAGGCTGTGCTGATCACATACCTCTGGTGCATTCCAAAATTGCCACAGACGTCACATTCTTGTCCTTGCCACAGCTATACTGCAATACCCAAAAAAACAAGGTTTTACCTCTCAGGATTAAAAAAAGGAAAACAAACTCAAATGTCATGAATCAGCACAGGGTGCGGCACACCCCTTGGTGGCCAAAAAATGGGTCATTTCTTATTAAGGAATCTTCAACTACTATGCTTTTTACATATGATACCTATGACTGCGCCTCCCCCCCTCCCCCCCCCCCTCTCTCCTCCCTTCACCAATCCTGGGAATGTGCCTGTCAGACACAAGCAAACAAAGGCGCGAAATAATTCTACACAGATAAGTGAGCTGCTAGAAACAAACAGGAGAAAAATCCTGACAGCAAAATACACGCGCATCCCCCTAAAAAGAGAAAGTGATATTTTCTTTATTTCCTCCCCTGTGAACAAATCTTTGCTAGAAGCGTCGGGCCAATATCAAACATCAATTTCAAACGTAATGCAATCGGAATAGTAGCTGAATTCGGTATTCAGCTAACGCAAGCTTGAGAAATATAAAATTTGAAGCAATTACTGTTTTTATTTGCTGAGCATGAAACAAGGCACGCTTCTAATTTAACTTATATCATGAAGGGAAATGTTCACACCACGCTAGCGTTAGAGCGCGCAATGATTTAGCAAAAATCTTACCTTTTGGAAATATGCCCTTACCACCGTCTCGAAGGGATATTTGAATAAATAGTGAAACTCCAAAGAACGCATTTCCGAGAGTCTACATCGCAAGAACACTCAAGGAAAAGTCTGGCATAATACAGACAATCTGATTGGTTTATCCAAATATTTTAATTCAACCAAAATATTTGACCAATCAAAAAGTACAAGAGAAAGACATGTCAAAATGGCGGACGGACTGTTGGAGATGACAAAGCACAAACGGAAAAACCTTGAAACTCCTAACTTAGGGTCTGTTTGCAAAGGTACAGGACATCATGTTACATTTATATGAATTTAGTATTTATATAGCGCTTATGCGGTGTCGACTATGTTAATATATATTAAGAATCGATGATCCTGGACTAGAGCTGTGGTCTGTGGAACACAATCTTTTTTTCTAGTAAGCCATCTATGCCTCGACCGGGATCGGGCCACTTGCGATTTTAACGAAGCTTTTGAAATTATTTACTATCCAATTGCGACGTATTGTCAGTTTACTCATAGGTCCAGTCATTTTAACCCAAAAGTTATGGCAACCCGGAATAATTCACTATCCTGCAAAATTATAACCGGTATGTACAGAGGTTTCAATCGATTCACAAGACCTTTTTCATGTGAATTCAATGCCTGTGTACCCCCTCCCCTAGTCCAAACCTGCAACGCAGGAAAGAGGGTCCAGTATTTATTGCATGCGCATGCGCGAAAATCACCAGATATATGCTGTGTGGCCTGGTTGTTTAGTTCAAGATGACTGCAAAAGGGACAAGCGAGGGTTTATTTCAGAAATAATATGCTAATTTTGGTTGTGGATAAATACTTGATTGTCAATCTTTTCTGAGAACAAGACAAATGATAATTAGAGTCAGAAAAAGTTATGAATCCATGAGCTTTTCAGTTTTCATTATTTTCTTACGCGCGCTTTAGTACAATAGCTTCATTTCAACAAGCACACATTTTTTAAAAATTTGATTTTCAGTCACATTTTATCACGTCTTTATAGAAAACAAGTCCCAAGCAGTTTGCTGTTATTCCTTCACATCTATAAAACTTTCTTTCAACTTATTTTGGAGCTCTGCACTCTACAAGGTATTGCAGGAATTGACTCACCTCTAGGCATTTTGTTATTGCACACGCTCATATTTCAATTTTTGCCACTGATTGGTCCATGTTCATGCATGCGCATGCAATAAATACTGAACCCTCTTTCTTGCGAGCCAGAATGTCGAGCACAAAGAGAGTCCCACGTCAGGACTACCCCTCCCCCAGAAAATGGTGGCTAAACACCTGTTACATTTCCTGTAGGTATTACATCATTGCTAATTACTGAAATTGCAGCAATTATTTTGATCACCTTATTTCTTTTCATAGTGCGACTTGTGCGTTCCATAAAGGGAGAGTGTCTTGAAGAAAATGAAAAAACCATAACCATTGGAGAAGGTACATATTAATACTTGAAATTTCCACCTATGGGAGGATGCAATGGTTTTAGTTTTAATGCCTAGAGTAATCAATTGATCAAACCAATAATAAATGAAAACCATTAAAGCAGCAATCGCACCAGTTTTCTTCCCGTCGGACCAATGAAAACCTCAACCAATAAAAGTCAAAAGAATCTTTTAGAATCTGCTCTATCTAACAGGCCATCTGCTCTAAATTATCAGTCGCACGCTCAAATAAACTTTAAAAAAACAATGTTTTTTTAAATATTTTTTTTGTTTTTCTTTAAATTGGAAAACATGACCTGAAGTAAATTTGTTATATTGCCCCTTTAACCTACATTAGTTGATACTTAGTGATGGTTTTGTTAAATAATTAACATTATTTTAGCGATTTTTATTGAATTCATCTAAGCGCAATCCTCACCAAAATCTTTAATGTTGTTGTGTAAAATTGTACAAATTTAAATTCTGGTTGTTGTGTGTAATTACTGTGTATTTCCCAGGTAACTGTGATTGGTCAGAAATGATAGATAGTTGCTTGGAATCCATGCACGCTGGGGAAACATGCACTGTTGAGGAAAGGCACCCACTGGAGAAAGATGAAACTTTACACCTTGAGCTCTTATCTTTCGAGAGGGTATGTAATCAGGTGTATCATGTACATGTACAAGGCGTAAATACAAAAGTAATGGCGGCACCACACTAGCAAGTCTCGATCCATGCAAGGGTGCATGGGTAACTATGATAACCGCTGACCACCAGATATGAAGTGCTTGGAAATAACAATTACAGTACACAATAAAAAATCACTAAATGATGATTATGCTAATTTAATAATGTTTTACATGAAGCACCTGATCAGCCATAATCTTTGTTTATTTGGCTCATGGATAACATACTGAAATATAATTATATAATTAATAATATAATTATAACAATCTATTACCGACAACTAATAGACCTTTTTAATATTTTTTTATTTCTCATTTATTTATATAACCCAGTTACACCAAGGCAATTTGTAAATAGCTTACACTTGGCATTGAATATTATTAACCCATAAAACTTAGTTTGGCTTGAGGGGCCTTATATTGAATATCTATCTAATACTAACTATCTTTCTGTTTGTTTTCTTTTTCAGGCAAAGGATGTTTGGAGACTTTCAGCATCAGAGCTGCTTCAACTTGCGGAATATCACAAAGTAAAGGGCACAGAATTCTTTAAAGTGAGTATTATATACTGAAATAGCAATAATTCAGAAAATCACCATCAAACTTCACCTTGCTCCTACTCCTATTGTGGTTGCCTGCAGTAGTAGCGTTGGGTACAGCTAGATCACTGGGTTATGTGTCCTCAATAAATTAGTGTCATTCCTAGCATAATTGGCTTGTAAGCCTTGTATTGCCAGGGCTTCACTTCAAACTCTAGCTTCAAGATGTTTACTTGGTTTTGATGTTTTAAACAGTTATATGAATACACAATTGTTATCTGTCAAGGACAATATCACCAGTGTTCAGAGCATGTATTGTCTAGCATCATTGTCAAGACAGTACTGCTATTAGCATAACCATTTTAATGTTCTTGACCAGGGGTTTCAGGTATCAATGAACCATTTTAAAACATGATGTTATGTGCAAGTGGATTTTTAGTTCGTTTCTGTGCAAACTCTTATTTGAAATGGGGTAATACAGAGCCACCATCTTGAAAGAGCTATGGAACAGATCTAAAAGTTACAGGGTTAGCTGCAAGCTTCAGCTTTTACAGTTTTTCTCCTAATATTTCTACTACTTTCACTTACAATGCATGCTATATATACCCCCCCCCCCCGCCTCTTAAGCCCTGGCTCCACCTTCTTGGTGCATCTATTGATTGTGTTCAGAATATGACATAATAGATAACAGTTATGTTGTCTTTAGACGGGTAATTGGTTGTGTGCAGCTAGATGCTATAGCAGAGCAGCAAAGATGTTGATAATCTCACAATATGACCTACAAGATGAACAGAAAACAAACTATGGTATAATTCTTACCTATACACCTATTTCTAAATAGTAATTAAATACTTATTCCAGTGACTCCTTTGAATTTTCCTGAATATAACTTTCACAAAAAGATTCATAGGGCAATCAAATTATTTTGACAAATGTTATGTGTTAAAATGTATGAGATGTTTTATAGCACAGTACCAACATTAAGGGTGTCATCAGAGTCAGCTGCTTTCTTTGTCACAAGTAAAACATTACCAAGATTGAACAAGGAAGTCTTTAATAATACGATTTTGGGCAAGGCAAACCTGCCTTAGGCAAGTTAGTTGACTCTATTTACCAAAAGGTTGGGAGAATTTATTCATTGTGACCATCTTTGCCTAGGTATCACAGAAATTGATGTAATCCAACACATCTAGAAGACTAAAACAGTAGGATCTTTTGAGCATTATGCGCTCTGGGCATCTGCAAAAAATACCAAAAAGAAAAATGTAACACAAATCAGAGGACCAAAGCTAATCTGATGAATCCACCCAGTTTTTTTATTAAAGTCACTGAAATTCTCATAAAAAGACATGTTAGTATTTGAGTAGAATTTGCGACTGGAACTTAGAAGTCACGTGACTTTTTGAAGTGGCAAATAGTAGTAAACGCTGATTAAGTTGCTTTTTGTTGTTGTTATTTGTCCACTAAAAGCCTGAGAGCATGCAAGAACTTGCTACCCGAAAATTCATGTGTTCTGTTAGGCCATGTCGCCTATTGTGCACATGAGAATACCCAAATACAGTCAAATGTGGTGATCCAATAACAATAACATAATAAAATTGATTTTTAGCGTTCCCTTCCATTTGAACAGATCAGCTCAGGAATGCTTGCTATTTGAATCTTGCTGCGTGTCAGGGAAAACTCCACCAAAACGAGCATGTCATTGCCAACTGCTCCAAGGTAAGATAGAGAAGAAACGGTGAGATAAACAAATGATAGATGATACCATTGTTTCTTCTAACAATTGTCATACTCTCTAAAGAATGTTGATCACATAGACAAGAAGAAATCTGTCAACTTACTGCCACTGCCTCACAGCTCGACCAATACTTTTATATTAGCACCAGCTAGCATCAGTGCTCTGCCAAGAACCTCCCTTAGCGGTTATTCAAATGCTCTGAAAAAGCGTTCCCACCAGCTCGTCTGTAAGGCGAATGTTCAGTCGTAAAATTTATTCCCGGGGATACTCCCATAATAACAGACCGGGGTGATAGTCGGTAAAATTTTAACCTTTTTATTCTTTAATTTTTTCACTTTGGGTGTGGTCAACAGCAATTCCTATGATAGTCCATAAGAAGTGGTCGAAGCAATTTCTAACTCTAAACACTAAGAGACTTGATTCCTCTTGACGTGACTTCACTTGCAACACTATCTAGATCTAACTCATTCCAAACAGTTCTCACAGCCTTGGCGTTATCAGATCATATTGTATTACACATACCGCGGCGATGGTCAAGAATTCATCCGCAGACACGCCATTCATAGGCTCCAAGTGAAGAATTCTTGAGAATGCACCGGCATACTTACGTCCAGTGTTTTCTTGCCTTTCTTTATGTACCGAGGGCCTCCAAAATCAACACCAACATGTACAGACGGCAAAAACGGCGATACTCTTTCGGTAGAGGACCCATCTTCTGACTGCATGCTTCTTCTGCTTTTGACATATGTCTGCTTTCGTAACTTTTGAATTCCATAACAATGTTCTTCCTTGAAGGCAGTAAGGATTATTCCTATCGGTGATGATTAAGATGACTGGCGCTGATCCCTCATTTGCTGAGGGGGGAGGATTGCGCAATCATAGATACCATATGAAAGAAGTATATTATTTGATGATTGATAATGGTCATAATGATGAGGGTTCTGCTGCTTTCAGGTTCTGCAGAGTGAAGATACAAACATAAAGGCCCTATATCGCCGAGCTCAGGTAAGAGAAACATGACAGGATGGAAGGGAGTAAGGTGCCATTCAACCCTAATTCTGATACTCATACTCTCCCACTCTAATGTTTGTTTGTCCTAGGCCTATTTGGAGTTGGACGAGATTGACAAATCAAGAGAGGACATCGAAAAGGTACACAAAACTACGCGAAAGATAAATAATTTAAGTTAAAGTATTGTCTTCTAGCTAAATCCTAGGTGAAAAAAGTTAAAAAAATGTTTCGCTTCAGTTTTTGAATAGCGACCTCCAAAAGGTGATTTATGTTTGATCGGATTTCAGATACTGTCTTCAATAAAAAATGATAATATTTTGCTGTACCAGGGCCACATATTTCCAGCAATTGACCATGTTGTAATTTTGTATCAATTTAATTGCCTATACAGTGTTCTCTAGCCGTATTAATCAATTCGTTAAAAAAAACTGGTATGCATAATGTTTTCCCTGAAAAATTGAGTGATTTTTTTTGAAGGCGCTGCAAGTGGATCCAGGTAACACCGCGGTTCGAGATTTAATGTCTACTCTCAAACAAAAGAAGCGGACTCAGGACGCAGTCTTGACGCGAGCATTAGCTCCAATGTTCCGTAGCGATGCACAAAACACACAGTGATGTCGTCCTGCGCTTCAAGACGAAGTCTCCCCTTTCTCCTGGACGCGGTGATCTCTTTACAAGACGCGGTGATGTCTACACAAGACGCGGAAATGTCTACACAAGACGCGGTAATGTCTTTACAAGACGCGGTGATGTCTACACAAGACGTGGTGATGTCTACACAAGACGCGGTGATGTCTACACAAGACGCGGTGATGTCTATGCAGACGGGGTGATGTCTATGCAGACGGGGTGATGTCTATACAAGACGCGGTGATGTCTATGCAGACGGGGTGATGTCTACACAAGACGCGGTGATGTCTACACAAGACGCGGTGATGTCTACACAAGACGCGGTGATGTCTACACAAGACGCGGTGATGTCTACACAAGACGCGGTGATGTCTATGCAGACGGGGTGATGTCTACACAAGACGCGATGATGTCTACACAAGACGCGGTGATGTCTACACAAGACGCGGTGATGTCTACACAAGACGCGGTGATGTCTACACAAGACGCGGTGATGTCTACACAAGACGCGGTGATGTCTACACAAGACGCGGTGATGTCTATGCAGACGGGGTGATGTCTACACAAGACGCGGTGATGTCTACACAAGACGCGGTGATGTCTATGCAGACGGGGTGATGTCTATGCAGACGGGGTGATGTCTACACAAGACGCGGTGATGTCTACACAAGACGCGATGATGTCTACACAAGACGCGGTGATGTCTACACAAGACGCGGTGATGTCTACACAAGACGCGGTGATGTCTACACAAGACGCGGTGATGTCTACACAAGACGCGGTGATGTCTACACAAGACGCGGTGATGTCTACACAAGACGCGGTGATGTCTACACAAGACGCGGTGATGTCTATACAAGACGCGGTGATGTCTATGCAGACGGGGTGATGTCTACACAAGACGTGATGATGTCTACACAAGACACGGTGATGTCTACACAAGACGTGGTAATGTATACAAAAAACGCGGCGATGTCTATGCAGACGCGTTGATGTCTACACAAGACGCGGTGATGTCAACACAAGACGCGTTGATGTCTATTGAAGACGCGATGACATCTTTACAAGACGCGGTGATGTGTATACAAAACGCGGTGATGTCTACACAAGACGCGGTGATGTCTACACAAGACGCGGTGATGTCTACACAAGACGTGGTAATGTTTACACAAGACGCGATGATGTCTCCATAAGACGCGGTGATGTCTACACAAGACGAAGTAATGTTTACACAAGACGAAGTAATGTTTACACGAGACGCGATGATGTCTCCATAAGACGCGGTGATGTCTCTACAAGACGCGGTGATGTCTATACAAGACGCGGTGATACGATAGATAGAAACATTTTTAGATGGACAACTCTAGGAATGATATTTATTTTGGTTTAAAATATGAAATTTGAATTCAGCGCTCTGGGGCCGGTTACACAAAGCCTGGATAAGTTATCCGCCGGATAGGCGCTAACCGCCGGATAAAATAAAGTAGCGTTGCACAAAGCCTGGATAGAAGTCTGCATAACTATCCGCTGAATAGCCATCATTACCACTAAATGGCTTCCTGTTTCCATGGTAAATATGCAGAGCGCGCGCTGTTTTTCCTACAAACAAAATGGCGACCGTTGAAAGAGCTACTAAAGATGTCAGAAAACAAACATTTTATCGAGGCAAAGTGCATGTAAATCATGGAATGATCACAGGAGATAGTGTTTAGCTTCTTCCACTCTTTTGGAGTCACATTTCTCGACAGAACGGACGATATAGTTTGATTTCAGTCCTGCCAAAGCTGCATGTAAGTTCGTAGTTCATTGTAAATTTACCAACAGTAAAATTCGACGTTTGCACGTGTTTCAACTTTCACTGCGTCTAAAACTAATCTTAATTCTGACAAATAATGTCGAAAACAAGACGCCATTTTGTTTTTTCTTCACATTTATTCGGTGGATAAGATTTTATCCGACCTTTATCATCCGGATAACTTTAACCGCTGGATAACTTTTATTCGGGCTTTGTGCAATCGAATCACGCCACTCGCATAACTTTTATACGCTGGATAAGGATTTAACCGGTGGATAAGACTTATTCAGGCTTTGTACAACCGGCCCCAGAGCCATTGTCCTGACATGTTGACTCATTGACGGCTGATTGATAACTGATTGTTCTTGAGCCCGGGGGTGGGAGGAGCTTTCCCTTTTATAGCGGAACCTCGTGTTTTCGGCGGAAACCCCAACTGACAAAGGAATCTGTTAGAATCTGCGCTATTTAATAGGCCATCCGCCCTCAATTATCAGTGGCATCCTCGAAGAAACTTCCAAAAGACACTTGCTTTTGCAATTTTGAAATACTTTTCGCGTTTCCCGTTTAAAATCATCGGAGATTGTTACGTAACTGACCGGAAGTAAACTGGTGCGTAGAAATCGTTACTGACATGCACAATAAGAGGAAGTAATAAATATTTAAATGTTTTGATTTTATTTTAGTTGTTTTTTTTATGCAATTGTGTCTGATAGTAGAACTTTAAATCACAACTCTGTTAGTTATGCGTGCGTTTATATGCTCCAGTCTTGATTAAGCACGGCCGTGGTTTAGTGGTGGTGGTGATGGCGGTGATGGTGTTTCTTTTCGATGTCGTGTGCCTTGGTCTCCTCTGGAGCAGGCGAGGCGACAGCTTCCCTGATACAGGCTTTGCGTCCAAAGAACCTACGACAGAAATTACATGAATGATACAGGTTAGGCAGCAGTCCACTTGGCAGCCGTCCCCTAGGCAACCGTCGTACGGACCTTCACAGCTATCGCATCGGCGGAAGGTAGCGTCAAATAAACAAAGCCGAAAACACATCTTATTTCAACTTCCTTTTTAGGGTATACTGTATACGCATTTTCCCTTGCGTAAAAGTGCGAACGAGGTATTATCTTAATTGTATATGCTCACAACACCCCTTTGTAAGGTGGTATCCTATTTTATACGTACTTAACAGCCTTGTGTAAGGTGGTATCCTATTGTATACGTACCCGACACCCTTGTGTAAGGTGATATCCTATTATATACGTACCCGACAGCCTTGTGTAAGGTGGTATCTTTTGTATACGTACCCGACACCCTTGTGTAAGGTGATATCCTATTATATACGTACCCGACACCCTTGTGTAAGGTGATATCCTATTGTATACGTACCCAACAGACTTGTGTAGTGATATCCTATTGTATACGTACCCGACACCCTTGTGTAAGGTGGTATCCTATTGTATATGTACCTGACACCCTTTTGTAAGGTGGTATCCTATTGTATACGTACCCGACACCCTTGTGTAAGGTGGTATCCTATTGTATATGTACCTGACACCCTTTTGTAAGGTGGTATCCTATTGTATACGTACTCAACACCCTTATGTAAGGTCGTCACCTATTGTATACGTACCCGACACCCTTGTGTAAGGTGATATCCTATTATATACGTACTCGACAGCCTTGTGTAAGGTGATATCCTATTACATACGTACCCGACACCCTTGTGTAGTGATATCCTATTATATACGTACCCGACACCCTTGTGTAAGGTGGTATCCTATTATATACGTACCCGACACCCTTGTGTAGTGATATCCTATTATATACGTACCCGACACCCTTTTGTAAGGTGGTATCCTATTATATACGTACCCGACAGCCTTGTGTAAGGTGGTATCTTTTGTATACGTACCCGACACCCTTGTGTAAGGTGGTATCCTATTATATACGTACCCCACACCCTTGTGTAAGGTGATATCCTATTGTATACGTACCCAACAGACTTGTGTAGAGATATCCTATTGTATACGTACCCGACAGCCTTGTGTAAGGTGGTATCCTATTGTATACGTACCCGACACCCTTGTGTAAGGTGGTATCCTATTATATACGTACCCCACACCCTTGTGTAAGGTGGTATCCTATTATATACGTACCCGACAGACTTGTGTAGAGATATCCTATTGTATACGTACCCGACACCTTGTGTAGTGATATCCTATTGTATACGTACCCGATACCCTTGTGTAGTGATATCCTATTACGTACCCGACACCCTTGTGTAGTGATAATATCCTATTATATAGGTACGCGACAGACTTGTGTAGTGATATCCTATTGTATACGTACCCGACACCCTTGTGTAGTGATATCCTATTATATACGATACCCGACAGACTTGTGTAGTGATATCCTATTGTATACGTACCCGACATCTTGTGTAGTGATATCCTATTGTATACGTACCCGACACCCTTGTGTAAGGTGGTATCCTATTGTATATGTACCCGACACCCTTTTGTAAGGTGGTATCCTATTGTATACGTACCCAACAGCCTTGTGTAGTGATATCCTATTGTATACGTACCCGACACCCTTGTGTAAGGTGGTATCCTATTGTATACGTACCCGACACCCTTGTGTAAGGTGGTATCCTATTGTATACGTACCCGACACCCTTGTGTAAGGTGGTATCCTATTGTATACGTACCCGACAGCCTTGCAGACGAGATCCTTGCGGCATCGGCTGCTCAGTTCGTCGTCTTGCTGAAACACGTCGAAGATTCCGAACCTTCCACATGTTGCGCCCTCACTCAGTTTGGGACTGCAGACCTACTCAGCAAAGAAAATTCCCTTATGAGGTACATGTAACAGGCACGTAAAGGGGGCAGTGCGTAGGGTGAGTCTCTCCTCTCCCCCCCCCCCCCCCCCCCCCCTACCCGCCAGGAAGTGGGTCATTCCCAATTGAAGGATCGTCCAATTTAAAATACTTCCAATTAATACCTATGACTCCGAACCTCCTACCCTTTGGCAAATCCTGCGTTAAGAGGGGAATAAGCAGTGTGTAAAGTCGCTCTTTAACTGCGCAGATGGAACAGATCACATTCATTAAATTCGCACGTTTTACCTTAGCGAATCTGCTGATGTCTGGCTGCTTAAAACAGCCGAGCTCTTCATCGGCAGATGCCCCGTGACACTCGGAATCCTGGTCGCAAAAGGTACCTAAGACAAGGGAGAGTATTGTGAGTACCAGACAAGGTGTAGTGAGTACCAGACAAGGTGTAGTGAGTACCAGACAAGGTGTAGTGAGCACCAGACAAGGTGTAGTGAGTACCAGACAAGGTGACGTAAGTACCAGACAAGGTGTAGTGAGTACCAGACAAGGTGTAGTGAGTACCAGACAAGGTTAGTGAGTACCAGACAAGGTGACGTAAGTACCAGACAAGGTGTAGTGAGTACCAGACAAGGTGTAGTGAGCACCAGACAAGGTGTAGTGAGTACCAGACAAGGTGACGTAAGTACCAGACAAGGTGTAGTGAGTACCAGACAAGGTGTAGTGAGTACTAGACAAGGTGTAGTGAGTACCAGACAAGGTGAAGTGAGTACCAGACAAGGTGTAGTGAGTACCAGACAAGGTGTAGTGAGCACCAGACAAGGTGTAGTGAGTACCAGACAAGGTGTAGTGAGTACCAGACAAGGTGTAGTGAGTACCAGACAAGGTGTGGTGAGTACCATACAAGGTGTAGTGAGTACCAGACAAGGTGTAGTGAGCACCAGACAAGGTGTAGTGAGTACCAGGCAAGGTGTAGTGAGTACCAGACAAGGTGTAGTGAGTACCAGACAAGGTGTAGTGAGCACCAGACAAGATGACGTAAGTACCAGACAAGGTGTAGTGAGTACCAGACAAGGTGTAGTGAGCACCAGACAAGGTGTAGTGAGTACCAGACAAGGTGACGTAAGTACCAGACAAGGTGTAGTGAGTACCAGACAAGGTGTAGTGAGTACCAGACAAGGTGTAGTGAGTACCAGACAAGGTGTAGTGAGTACCAGACAAGGTGTGGTGAGTACCAGACAAGGTGTAGTGAGTACCAGACAAGGTGTGGTGAGTACCAGATAAGGTGTGGTGAGTACCAGACAAGGTGTAGTGAGTACCAGACAAGGTGTGGTGAGTACCAGACAAGGTGTAGTGAGTACCAGACAAGGTGTAGTGAGTACCAGACAAGGTGTAGTGAGTACCAGACAAGGTGTAGTGAGTACCAGACAAGGTGTAGTGAGTACCAGACAAGGTGTAGTGAGCACCAGACAAGGTGTAGTGAGCACCAGACAAGGTGTAGTGAGTACCAGACAAGGTGTAGTGAGTACCAGACAAGGTGTAGTGAGTACCAGACAAGGTGTAGTGAGTACCAGACAAGGTGTAGTGAGTACCAGACAAGGTGACGTAAGTACCAGACAAGGTGTAGTGAGTACCAGACAAGGTGTAGTGAGTACCAGACAAGGTGACGTAAGTACCAGACAAGGTGTAGTGAGCACCAGACAAGGTGCAGTGAGTACCAGACAAGGTGTAGTGAGCACCAGACAAGGTGTAGTGAGTACCAGACAAGGTGTAGTGAGCACCAGACAAGGTGTAGTGAGTACCAGACAAGGTGTAGTGAGCACCAGACAAGGTGTAGTGAGTACCAGACAAGGTGTAGTGAGTACCAGACAAGGTGTAGTGAGTACCAGACAAGGTGTAGTGAGTACCAGACAAGGTGTAGTGAGCACCAGACAAAGTGTAGTGAGTACCAGACAAGGTGTAGTGAGTACCAGACAAGGTGTAGTGAGTACCAGGCAAGGTGTAGTGAGTACCAGACAAGGTGACGTCAGTACCAGACAAGGTGTAGTGAGTACCAGACAAGGTGTAGTGAGTACCAGACAAGGTGTAGTGAGTACCAGACAAGGTGTAGTGAGTACCAGACAAGGTGTAGTGAGTACCAGACAAGGTGTAGTGAGTACCAGGCAAGGTGTTGTGAGTACCAGACAAGTAGTAGTGAGTACCAGACAAGGTGTAGTGAGTACCAGACGAGGTCACTCATCTTCCCTCATCCCCTAATGGTATGCGTCACACATCCTTTCCCCTCTCCGAGCCCCTCATAACTTTTAAATTGACCTACCTGCACTACCCTCGCCGTCAGCATTCCGGACGCATCTTCCCCAGGTACACAGATAGTTGCTCTTGCATTGATCCTTTTGTGTGCATGGTTCGCCTGGAATAACTTTTTTTTTGCAAACACCGAAAAATGCATCGCAGTACATTTCCTCTGGGCCAGTAGGGCATGGCTTTTTAGGGGAACAATCCTGCAAATGGACGTTATACATTATTGAATTAGATAGTATACATTATGCTTCCATCACTAAGACGAAAAGTAATGTCTGATGAGCATAAGCTTAATACGCAGAGCTGTTGCAGGCCTCACAATATTTGGGAAAGGTCACTATAAAGAAACATTGAGAAAATAATGGGCACAAAGCGACGCCCCTACTGGTCATTCCCTTATCATTTTTAACATATTGGGGGAGTGGAGGGCGTGGAACGTGCCACCAGTGCCTCCCCCTGCACATTTAGTCCGTCAGCCTTTATACCACATGGACTGTCTGGGAGACGCATTATACGTCTCTAGAATATAAACGGCCAATCTCTAATGGGTAATCCCAGAAAATATCCATACCCCCCTATTCAGGGGGTCAGAGGTATGACCCCCACCCCTCTGGATTTTCCAACCCCCTTTAAAAAAAATAAATACAATAACTGTTAAGGAAAAAGGACATTTTACCCCCCCCCCCCCCCCCTCTTCTCTGGAAACGCCTGGTCGTTTGAACCCCAACCCCCAGAATTTCACATAGTTTTCCGTGGTATGTACTCTTATACACCACGATATTCATCATCTTATGATCAAAACATCGTGGAGTCACGAGGCGCGTAGCGAATTTACTTTGATCCCAACATTTGATAATGAGGTGACGATTTTCGTGGTGTATAAGAGTACATACCACGTAAATTATGGGAAATTTGTTAAATGGATGTCAAAATTACGCTTGGGAGGACAGGCTGGTAAAGTGGGGTATATCACGTTTCACGGGCTGAGCAAAATGGCTTTTTCAATGGTTAACTCACGTTCCACGGAAGTCGAAATGGACTATTTCACGTTTCTTATAGGGTGAAAAATGGAAAAATTGTGTTTCACGAAGATACCCTTTTTTCCACCCTGAACAGGTTTGAATCGGAAAATAGAGAATATCGTTGTATCCAATATCGTAAGATCGAGGTAATTTCTTATGTATTTAACTGCATTTTCGCCGGGAGAAAGGAACGCTATCGTAAAATACGAGGTTATCGTAAAATCCAGGTTCCACTGTAGTGTTTGTACGGGTGTGCTGTCATGCACGGTCGCCCGTGTTCGCCAGTCTGTGTCTGAAGAATCGCTACCGCTAATATGGTTTGCCATGAATTTGGAGCCGATAACAAGATTAACATTCCATATTTCCATAGTTTGAATGACGGAAACCAAAAAGGCGGTTAGCATTGAGAAATTGTTGACGAAAGTCCACAGAACATTGACAATCGCAATAACAAATATTCTCTTTGTGAACCCTATTTCTTCCGCCCGTACTTTCCCGGGGGCCGGTACCTGTTGGAACGATAAGTTTACGTTCATTGCCAAGATCTCGTAATATTTATTGAAATCTCGGAGCCGCGTATTTTTCTTCAGACCTTTTTCAGAGTCTCGAATTTTTCCTCGCGCTATTTTCTGTAGTAAGGTTTTTCCTCCAGTTATAACATCTCGATCTCTGTCAGTGAGACTAATTCATCTCGATTTCCAAAATCAAAAAAAGAAAGAAAGATGGAGATCTCGTATTTTGTATTTCTTGATCCCGGATTCCAAAAATAGAAAAAAATTTAATCTCATTAAATAGCATTTTAGTATTCGCCACCGTGGTAACGTAACAGCGAGCTATCATTGAGATGAAGATGAAGAAGCTTGGGAAAATGGGCAAAGTTAAATACCAGAATCATAGGGAAAAAAGAATACTCCTTACAAAAAGAACACTCTACAAATTAATATTCCTAGTTTGCGAAAACTTTACCTGCAGCTTGACATTCTCGCTGTCATTGTCTTGCATCCCAGCCATGCCAGACCCGAACGGACTGAAAATGAATTGGGTCGACGTGATTTTCGGCAGGGTAACATTTCCCGTTGAATTCTTATTATCCAAAGTGGTAATTGATTTGATGACCTTCTCGTAAACCTGTGGGTTCGATTTGTTTTTCTCGTTCACGGTCTCTGTTGTCACCGTATATGTTTTGAACGGGCCGTGAGTCGAGTTAGACGTCTTCGTCTTTGTTTTTAGGTTTGGCATCTTTTCGTCATCGAATTTCCCGTCTAGTGCCATTTTCTTCTTTAGTTCCTTGGCTCGACTTGCGATGTTAGCCCCCATGAATGGAAATCCTCCGAAGAATGGAAGTCGAATAGCGAAAGCCGGCACACGGAATCCAACATGGACCGGCTTATCTGTGTCCGCTGTAGCGGGGGTCTTGTCGGGTTTTTCAGTTTTAACGTGTTTTGCTTCAGAGAAAAGCAAAGTCGCTGCGATTACAAATAAAAATACGGCTCCCTTCATTTTATCAGTGCCAATTTCACTGCAGTGTTAACGGTTGTTCTTTTGTTCTTTCAAGCAAAACAAGCGTAGGTTTTATTTATGCGATTTACCTACAGGTGGGATTTTACTTATTTAAGAAGGAACTGTGTTAAATTACCGTAAATAAATTTTGCAACATCAGCATCAACTACCGTCGAAACACGTGGCAAGCACAAAAAGGGATTTCTAGAAGCCCCGTTTCCTGATTGGCTTAGTCGGTAATTTGATGTCAAAAATATATCCTTCTAGAGTGTTCCAGATCAGGTAAGCTCTATAATTCTTTAATAAGTTCACCAAACGGAAAATGGCTCCAAGTAATTGCAATGCTTGTCAATGTTTGTCAACATTGACTTTATGACAGAGGGGATCTAACAAAATTCACCATTTATTTTTAAGCGTTTATTTATTGGCAGTGTAAACAATTTTAGAATCAATTTGATTTCAGATAAGACAGCATTTAGGAGCTGTGGTGATTCATTAGAAAATTATTTTCTCATCCAGGCAAAGCGAAACAAGAAAAAATCATCATGAATCCACCTTTGCTTGAAAATATCCATAAGCAAAGCACTCAATTATGCCCCAAAAGACTTCATGATGTCCTGTGACACTCTCCTAATATGCTCATAGCTGTATTTTTGATGAAAAATACAAGCAACCATCAACTTGTGCTGGCTTCAGTTGGAAAGCTTGGATACCGCTGAGTAGGTGCAGCTGTGTTTGACTTTGACGGGCTGTATAAAACTCAGAATAGGGGGGGAGGTATCTGTTTTCAGTCTGTTTTTTGTAAATTCAGCTAAAAAAAAGCCAGGAGTCAATGGGTTAATAAGTTCACCAAACGGAAAATGGCTCCAAGCAATTGCAATGTTTATCAACATTGACTTTATGACAGAGGGGATCTAACAAAATTCACCATTTATTTTTAAGCGTTTATTTATTGGTCTCTGGTGTTTAATCATAATTGGGAAAAGTTACAAAAATATTCAATGTCTAAGAAAAGTCGATAAAAGAACTTATTCAGTGTACAACTGACGATTAAACAAACTGTTGATGTCAACAATGATGATGATGACGAGTGAGTACAATGGGAGTGTGGTGGTTTGGGTATGGTAGACTCTAATAGAAAAAAATATATTTCTGATGATATGATGAGGAAAATGATGATGACTACAATGATGATGGCGATGATGATGATGCTAATGGTGATGATGATGATGAGTTTAACAGGAGTGTGGTTGTTGTGGTTTGGTAAATGCTAATATGGGGACATCATTTATGATGATGCGATGATGAAAATGACGCTATGACGATGAATGATGATAATGAGTTAAACAAGTGTGCAGTGGTTTTGGTATGCTTATCCTAATAGGACATTATTTACCATGATACAATGATGAAAACGAAGATGAATGATGATGATGAATGTGTGGTTGTTGTGGCATGGTAGATGCTAAAAGGAGTACATTATTTATGATAATACGATGATGATGGCAATGATGATGATGAGTTCAACGAGTGTGTGGTGGTTGTGGTATGAAAGATGCTAATAAGGAGACATTATTAACGGTCATGATGATAATTATGATGATAATCATGCAAAAGAAAATCATATGGCCTTTGAAAGATTTCACATGGTTTATGAAGCATAAAAAAAACTAAATTTGTTCTTATTGTATAAACTTTACATCTGACTTAAAAAAATGTTCAGTCATCTACATTATACAGCAAACATCATGTCCACCGTTTGTCCAGGCTCCACCCTTACAATATGGGTGTGGTCTCTTTGTGCACCCCAACGTCCTGCAGTGACTGCGTAGCTTCCAGGTGCAACCTCCACATGAACTTCTTCTGATTTTTGGAGCTGCGCAATGCAGGGTGATGTTAGCAAGGTGATTAAATCAACAGACAGAATAGACAATTGAATTGCCTGGGATTACTACAAGCTAAATACAACCAGGCTTCATATTTTAGCAAAAACAATATGGTAACCTAGTGATTTTCCCTAACTCTAGGGTAAGGGTTGTTATTTAAATGGCATTTGTCCATGAAGCATATACCAAAATTTTATGTCTTGCCACCATCCTGGATATTTTGCTCATCAGAGCCTCAGCTAAAATACAAAGCCTGGTTGTAATTAACATGCAGTTCCCCTTTTAATTCTCTAAAGCATGAACATTAGATGATTATATATACCCCTTAAAAAGTAATAGATTGTACAGAGGAATACAAAAAAGTATCTGTTTTTTAATTGTGATCTTCATGGGTGTACCATAAAGATAGGACGCACCCATTTATGAATAATTTGACATTTTGGATTTGTGAATGAAATGCAAGTTTTTGGAGGGATTATTATATCACTTGATTGTCAGATGGATCATACATAAACTTCGGGGGCAGAAATTTCCGGTTAAAAGTTATATGGAGACCTTTTAAGGGACTTTTAATATCAACCTTGTACCAGCCAAACTCAACAGATGATGTTGAAATGTATTTAAAAGCGAAGTGTGTCAAAAAAGACTTCTATGTGGGTTGTGTGCTTCCCATTACTAACTTTGGATTAAAAGGTCCTTTACTTACTGGGTTTCTGTGTGGTCTGGAACTGTATCCGGGTTTGTGAAACCTCCGGATGTGGTCTATGTCTGAAAGGTTGCACTGATCAGGAGTTCTACATCTGTAGTATCTCTTTGGAAAAAAAAACAAAACAAACAATATACCAATTAGAGCATGATAAGGTAAAAACAGCCCGGGGGGTGGGGACAGGGTTGAAGGTCATCAAAACCTAGTTTCCCTAAGGGATAGCACTTTGAATGTGATCAGCAGCAAGTCTTACCCCTAAAAGATAGCACATTGAGTGTGGTTGAAGAAATTTCTTACCCTAAGGAGTACTGGAGACAAATTTTCAGTTTTCCAGATTTTGTGGTCCTTAAGACATTACTATCAAGGACTTCCATATTGTGACTACTTTTGATGAGTATGGTTCTTATTGGATAGAATGATCCATTAAGTGTGGAACCCCCTTAAAGGATAGCAGAATCAGAAGAATCAGTGAACACTCTAATGAAGGATAGCAGTTGGTGGAATTTTATACCCTAAAAGATAGGACGATCACCCATATCTACTTTGATTATAAACAGTAATTCAAATTCAAACTGCAACCCTCAAGTTATCTATTATCCAACCAAGATTAACAGTTCTAGAGCTCCTTTTGATCATTTTATGGGACGAGGGTTCATGGAGGGTCCAATTTTTTCAGGTTGTACTTATTGCCTACCCGGCACTGCCTTGTCGTCACATTCATGTATTGTAAAACTGTGTCAAACGCATCGTCTATAGTAGTGTGTACTCTTGGTTCCTGTAAAACCAAATAAACAACTTTGCATCAAAAGAATGCAAATACAATATTATTGAGTCTATGGCATTTATGGCCTTGCCCCCCCCTCCCCCCCCCCCCCCCCCCGGCCACCACATACAGTACACGTAAAACCTACTAGTCCTAGAGGGTGCGAAATTCGAAAAAATTTTCTGGGGGAGGGGGGAGTTTTCTGATAAAAATCTGACCACCTCCGAAAAAACAAAAAGGGATTTTTTATACCTTTGCAGTATCTCCATGGGACGTTTATTGTTGGATTTGTCGAGTTGGAGTCTGACTGTTGGAGTCTGACTCATGGATTGATGACATACCAGAGTGACCTAGCTTATGCTTTATAGTTTTGTTTTCAAATAGCGTGTCTATTGAAAACCGAAAGTGGACTTTTGGCCGTTGTGGGGGTTGCATTTGCACCCCCTGCACTCCCCCTTCCTGGGTACGGGCCTGGTGCTTCTATAATCTTTTTCACTCAGTTCTCACCCCTGTCTCACTTGAGATCTAAACTTCTGTAGATTTCCAACTCTTTTCACACACTCAATCTTCTCCTTCTTGGCACCCACAAATTACAGTACACTTTACACTCTAGATTAGATTTGATGGCATAGACTAGATTTGATGGCATGAACATGTAATACAATCACAATGATTCCAATCACTGTATAAAGTTTGATAGCAATACAATCAAATGCAAATAAACCAAGCTAAACCTTAACTCGAAAATTAGTGATTATCATAACAATCTTTGTTAAAATATTTTTAAATTTCAAAGATTGTAATAAGCATTGCGTTTTATATCTAGCAATGAGCACCCCATGCATACCTCAGAATGTTGGAAAGGCTGCATAGAAGGGTCAGGCCATGATATTCTCCTTTGAGCAGCACGGTTTAGAGTCATGACACTCTGTCGTCCTGAGCGACACATGGTACAGCTAACCCAGTCATCTGAATCCTGAGAAACATGTACTTAATTAGTTTCAAGTCATAGAATCATTAACTTTATGTTCTATTCTCGTCACCGAAGTGTGTCCTGATAAATATATCAAGTTGAAGTCATTTTCGAAAATAAAAAGTTCAGGAGGAGAAAGACCTCTTTATTTATATCTATTACCGTAGAGCTTATAATGTAGCTAACAGGAGATGCTTGAACACCCTCTGTTCTTCGCGGAACTCTCTGCTTCGATCGTCCCTAAGACCTCGTCTGTTAATTGATGAAATAAGCAGTTCTGAAAAGGTCCTTACCTGTGAATGCATCCTTAACCGCACTGGATGAAGGGAGATCGAACAAGAGCTCCAAGAAGGTCGCCAGAAGAAACACAATAAATACGCGCCAACTAAAGCGCGGGAGACGCCATTCGAGCAAACATTTGACCAAGTAGGGGTAGGGGGCGTAAGGTATTGCCGCTTTTGTATAAACCTCCATGGCTTGTAAGCCTACATAGGAAAACATAAAAATTAAGGTGATACTAGTTAGGATACTTTAAAAATCATGCTATCGAGCTAGAAGTTCGGTGAACTACGGAATTTGTTTTTTCCAGTTTTTTCTACCCCTCACCCCCTCACCCCCAAAAAATGTTGCGGTCCACTTGTAAATAGCCGCTGACATCTGACATTTATAAACCATTCGACTCAACATCGTCGAACGAAGAGTGTCTTGAAAATATCTGAATTACAGTATTTAAGGGTGGCTAGCACTGTGATTATGTGTCTTTTCTAAGTGATTAACACCCACAGACTCATGAATTATTGAGTTTCATCGACCAAGAATAGCGACGCCATTTTGAATAGATAAGTACCGTAACATAGCGACGGGATAAAGTTTGTATACATAATGTTCTAGAGCGCGTTCCACTAGCACATAGGCACATAATGTCCTAGATATCGGACCATTGATAACACAACAAATGCTGTACACTGGTAGATAATTTCCTCTACAAAATGGTTAGCTCACAAGTTGCCCCAGTTAGGGCCAAACCGACGATTTTTGGGAACATTTTAGAACGAAATGTGGTATTCTTGTTGGATACTTCGGGATCAATGTACCATTGCTTGGATGTCGTTCGAGAACATTTGATCGAAATACTCTTCTTCCGGGCCACATCGGGACAAGATACAATGTTCAATGTGATTGAATTTAACGAGGAAGTAACGAAATGGGCCGATCGGATGGTACAATGCACTCCTAGAACTGTTAGTGTGGCAAGTGAGTGGATCAATAAACTCCAATGTGGCACAAGCACCAATACTATGGGGGCTTTGCTAGAAGCTTATGATGATGATGGAATGCAAGCGATTTATCTAGTGACGGACGGAATGCCAGACCAGAGACCTGGAGTTATAATTGAGAACGTTCGCAAGCTACACAAAGGGAGACCAATCCACGCTATCTACCTTTGCAGTGCAAAAGCTGATGTTGCAGCGGTTGAATTCCTCGAAGATTTGGCAAAAGAGACGAATGGTTCTCTTCATGTTATAAGTTTAACCATGTTTGGAAGAATTCAGAAAGTTACCCCGGTTTTTAACCAAAAATCAGAGTTTTTACGGAGCTATAGTCAAGATTTATTATCACCTAATATTACACCAACTTTTAGCTCTGATGAAAATACTAAGTCTAATATTGACTTTAACAACTATTCCTACTCAGAAAGACCAACGTCTGCACCCCCTGCCTCTGGATTTGTGCCACGCCTTTACGACCCCAAAACATTTGCAACTGTTTTAAAGGCCCCTCATGGGTCAGTACCCATACCGTATGTGTCATGGAGTAAGTTTGAGAAACCTAGAGGATATTCTAATGTGTTAAACTATGCTGACTCGGTGTTGGCCTCTAGAGGGCTTGCTCAGTTTGTTGATAAAGTGACCAGTTCAGTACCTGTAGCAGCCTCCGTCATGAAGGGAGTACAGGTCCTTGCGAAACGGGATTCTGATGGATTGTATTACATGGGGACTATCACAGATCAGGTAGGTAATTCAGGCCTGAGCCAGGATTTTGAGAGGGAGGGGGGTTCATTTACCCATTTAGCAGACCTTTTCTCTTAGCTCACCCTAGCTCGTAGGGGGACCTTCCAGTCTAGTGGAACCCCCTGGCTATGGGCCTGGTAATTGGCGATCACACATCACACCAGAGAGCGAGTGATTTGTGAACATTGAACAAGTTGCTTTATTATTTTGCTGCTAAAAGCTGGAGAGTGCCTAAGGTTGGCACCAAAAAGTTTAATGAGCGTTTGTTGAACTGTAACAGGAAAAATAGACTAACATGATTTTTTACCCAAAGCTAAGTTCCTGCCTAGTTCCCACTCATAGTGTTTGCCTACGAAACCATGCATCACACAAGTAGGGTAGACAGGCTTGCATAGCTATCAACTCACCCACATAAGGCAGGTGTCACAAGATTTTGGACCTCATCACAAGCCTAATTTTTGTGAGAATGCTCATATATTTTCTGTATTCACCCCCATTGGCTCTCATGTTTTTTTTCCTTACATATTTACTGTGTTTCACCTGATTGTATAAGATTTCTGTCCAAATAGGGTTGACAGCTGTGGGCTTTAACCTATTGACTCCTGGCTATTTTTGAGCTGAATTTACAAAAAACAGACTGAAAACAGATACCTCCCCCCCTATTCTGAGTTTTATACAGCCTGTCAAAGTCAAACACAGCTGCACCTAGTCAGCAGTTTCCAAGCTTTCCAACAGTGCTTTGCGGTCCCCACTTTTAATCCCTCGTCGTTGTGCTGAAGCCAGCACAAGTTGATGGTTGCTTGTATTTTTTATCGAAAATACAGCTATGAGCATATTAGAAGAGTGTCACAGGACATCATGAAGTCTTTTGGGGCATTATTGAGTGCTTTGCTTATGGATATTTGCAAGCAAAGGTGAATTCATGGTGATTTTTTCTTGTTTGGCTTTGCCTGGATGAGAAAATAATTTTCTAATGAATCACAGCAGCTCTCCTAAATGCTGTCTTTTCTGAAACCAAATTGATTCCAAAATTGTTTACACTGCTACTCTGGGTCTGTATGACCTGGAATTGATTTGTTTGGCTTCGGGGTGAAAAGACTTATAAAAAACCATCTGACTTTGGGGAGAGGAGTGTTGACTGGCCCTCCCTTCGTGAATTTTTCCCTGGATCTCCCAGAATGCTTTTCAATCCGTAAAGACATCTTTGTGGTTTTACAAGCCTTCAAGGGGTGGACATTGTGTTTTGGGGCCATGGAAATGAACCTGGAGGATCAGAATAAAGGTATCTATTTGTGTCTTGAGCTGTGTTTGCTGATCTCTCTCCCTTGTGTTGTATTTTGAGCGTTTTATTGAGAGGGGTGATTCTGCTTTTCTTTCCTTGTTCGATTTGAAATTTGCCAAAGAACCTGTGCTATTATTTGGCTTAAGAGTAGTTGCCAACACCTTGGTTGGATGCATATCTTCAAGACCATTTATCCCTTAGACTGATGCCTGAGTATCTTCATCTTGTTGTGTTTAGTTTGCATTTATGAATTTTTTGGGTTGTGGGTACTTCCCAAAGCTGGTACAGGCCAGTTGAGGGGTCAATGTGTTTACCAACACACCCTAAAAAATTATGCTTGCCTCACTGCCTGAGAACAATGCCTTTTTTGCAAGCTTAGGTGCATACAACAGTGTAGGCAAATTCTGCTTGATAGACAAACAAGCCTCCATTTAGTTATGGCTGATATTTTAACAGATAATTTTTTTATGTTAAAACCATTGGGAAACCACAGGGAACCCAATTTCTATAAAGTATTTGCCTTTATAAATTCAAAGCAGCAGTGTCAACCCACTTTTGATATTTTTCCTGTATATTCACCGTCAAAGTAATTTTATCACAAAACCATGCCTGAATCTGATGTTTTCTTGGGCATTTTTTTCTAAAAAAGATATGCATATCATCCCTATCAATGAGTCCAGTCATGTCCAAGTAAAAAAAATTCTATTTTCTAGGTTAAAGATATTCACTTGCTAGAAATGGCATATAGTGATCCAGTCCACTGGTGTATCTCACAGCACAAGTCTAAAAAGGCCTAGTTTTTTTTATTAAAATCTAGGGGTGGTGGATTAAGCATGCATTATTCCTAATTGTTTTACTACTCTTGTTGCCTAGGGTGAAAGAGACCAATTTGTTATTGAGTTCCACAAATGCCCCGCCCTACGCAAACCTCATGTACAAGAAACACCTGTTCAGGACTTCATTGCTTATAAAGATGCTGTCCGTCAACATGTCTGTCTAGGCGACAAAGTCCTGGCGCCATGGCAACCAGATGGTAGATATGGACCAGGAACGGTGATTGATGGTGTTGATACCCGCGACTTGCAGCCCCCAGGTAGGTGGTGGTCATGGGAATCCCTGGTTAACCAATAGTTCACTTAGGCTGGATTGGCATGAACTTCCCTTTAGCTTGGCTTACAAAAGCTTCAATGTAGGCCCTCAGAATTGGCTAGAACTTCCCCATTACATTGGCAGATTAAGTGAAACACATGTCACACAATGATTGCTTGATCATCTATCATAGAGAAATGTAGTCAAGAATATCATTCTTATACTTATATTTTGTACCACTGTGTGACATTACACACCAAGAGGGGAAGTTAATTATTTATTTTATTTATTACCTTTTTAATGTGGCATTCATTTTATGGCGGCTTTCGTTTTTGAATGAATGACTGAGTTTATAGCATTATTTATCTGAAGAAAGCATTCACTTATGAATGCTTATTTAAGGATGGCTTAGCATAATTGAGGGTAGCAATAAGTAGCTTGTCTTTCCAGGGTATTAAGGCAATGGTAATCTTATAGTCATATTTGACATTATGTTTTCCCAGGGTATGAAGACAAAGGTCATCTTTTGGTCACGTTTTACAATGGACAGACGGTAGAGATTGGTGCTGGCGTGGCAGTGCGCATACCATTGGCTCTTTTCGATCGCCTGGTTACTGAGCTTCAACTCCCTGAATCCCAACGACGTAAAATCACCATAGCGACAGACTCGACACCCCCGGTGTATGACGGAAGAGCTCCCCCTGCTGAGACCACATGGCAGAGGCCTTTCTCACCACCCAAGAGTCAACGACGAAATAACGTGGAAGACAACGATGCAAGATTGAAGGCAAAAATTAAAACACAGCTTGATCGAAATCGTCATTTGCTAGAAAGAGCCAATTTGAATCAAGAAGGAGAATGGGTTAGAAGCCCGTCTCCCACGAACTCTCTACGGAGTGTGCATTTTAAGGATTCAATGGACAGCGGTCATTGTGAAAATCTAGGCGACCTTGACTTTATCGAATCAGAAAGCGAGGAAAGTGTGGAGATGATTGACGTTGCCGTGGGGACGGAGACAGGTAGGCCATCATCGCCTTTTCTATGTAGCCCCTGGCAAGTGGGCAAAATAGCTTGGGTCCGAGTACTTAAAAATACGAAAAGTAGTTTTGTTCTTTTTGTACTATTTTGTTTGCGAGAATAATACACAAAACTTTCAAATGCTCGAAAGCTCCCTGAAAACAGCATTGCTGGCAAAGCCTTGCTAAGTTACACGCCTACACTCCCATATTCCTCGCTGAGTTACACGGCTACATGCCCATATTGCTTGCTGAGTTACACGCCTACACGCCCATATTCCTTGCTGAGTTACACGCCTACACGCCCATATTGCTTGCTGAGTTACACGCCTACACGCCCATATTCCTTGCTGAGTTACACGCCTACACGCCCATATCCCTCGCTGAGTTACACGCCTACATGCCCATATTCCTTGCTGCGTTACTCGCCTACACGCCGATATTCCTCTCTAAGTTACACGCCCATATTTCTTGCTGAGTTACACGCCTACACGCCCATATTCCTCGCTGAGTTACACGCCTACACGCCCATATTCCTTGCTGAGTTACACGCCTACACGCCGATATTCCTCGCTGAGTTACACGCCTACATGCCCATATTCCTTGCTGCGTTACACGCCTACACGCCGATATTCCTCGCTGAGTTACACGCCCATATTTCTTGCTGAGTTACACGCCCATATTCCTTGCTGAGTTACACGCCTACACGCCCATATTCCTTTTGCGCAAATCAGGGCAGCAGTTGCGCAGTTAGCAGAGCGTCGCTCCCTAGTGCCACTGCCTATCATCACTTGTTTCCGGGTTTCCGGGTTCCATTCCCAGTTCCGACGTGCGTTGAGTTTGTTAGGCTTTGAAGGTATTTCTCAGGGTTCTCCTGTTTTGCTCCCTTGACAAAAACAAACAATTTCGGTTTAATCCTGTGTTCTATGGTCAGACATGAGTCGTTTGATGGCTGCCTGAGGTGCGTTCTTTGTCTTCGCCTTGATCACGTTGTAAAAGGCAACAAAATACGAAAGAGTGGAAAAAACCTTTTATTCCTTCCCCCTTTCCATTTTCATATGGCTCCTGTACGCCCCCTAGTAATTTGAAGGGGCTGTATGGAGTAATTCTGTTCAACTCTTTCTTTGTGTCACAGACTTCGAAAAATATGTTGGACGTCCGATGCCTGTTGGTGTGCCCCTTACTAAAGCGGGCGGTCACCCCCAAGAAAAGAAGCGCTGGCGATGGTGGAGCTCAGGACTCGCGCCCAGGCCTCCGCGGTTCCGCGAGACGCTTATGTCCTGTCCCGCAGAACCGCGGGACGAAAAACCGCATCGCCCAGGGCACCAGGAGTACATGGACGTGGCGGGGGTCCCATTCCCTGCAAAAACCGGTACGTGATAACAGCGCGAACACCACGCCCATTCACGGTCACTTGCACTTTTTGCGTTTTGTTTCCGAGTCGCGACTGCATTTTTGGTGAAGGAAGCCATCAGTCACGACGGCACGTTAGACCGAAAGCTGAATACAAAGATGTGAAAAAAGCTGGCGAAAGGCACAGGGTATAAAACGGATATAAAACCAAGGACACCCAAAAGTATTCATGGAATGAGAGACCACAGGTAGCCCGAATTAAGACCACAGGTAGCCTGACTGCTTGTGTTGTTTATTAACACTGTAGCCAGTAAAGATTTAGGCTGTGTTCTCATGAACGCCTTTGCTTAAACCCCACCCCCTACCCCATCCTTACAACAAGAATAAATAAAATCTGAATCATTCCGGTGCTTCGCCTTTTGTTGATTTAGAATTTAGAATTGTAATTTGCGTCTTTTGTTCAAGCCCGTGTTATGTGCAGCGTCGCAGCCAGGATTTTTAACAGGAGGGGGCCCAAAAGGGACTTTCAAGGATTTTTCTCCTGTATTTTAGATAATGTCTCACACATTTACTGTATTTTTGGCTGCTAAAAGGGGGCCCCGGGCCCCCTAGGCCACCCCCTGGCTACGCCCCTGATGTGTCAACCTCGCTAACGTCCGTGATTGCAAAATGGCTTGTAAATATATAACCGGAGTCGTTCGCTAACAATTGTTCTTAGAGCTTTGACGCTCTTTCACTTCTGGGTTTGGATACAACGAAATTCAATGATTTTTTAACTTTTTTTTACAGACAACAAGGCTTGGCATCCTTACCACGGCCACACGGTAAGAGCACCCGTGGAGACTGAGCCGAGTTATCACCAGCCTCCGCGCGGTCAATCAAACGGCCAGGCCACCAATGCTCAGAGGGCGAACCCCATAAATGGAGACCCGCAAGTAAAGCACCATGAGTACCAGTCCTCCGCGGGCGTCCCATTCCCTCCCGCCACCGGTAAGTTAATCATAAAATAAAGGGGAGGGTGGGGGGGTGGGGGGTGGGGGGGGGTTACGAATGCCTTTGCCATGAAAGTAAATCACGTGAGTTGTGTCCCAATACGCGTTTAACGTCGCGTGACACGTTACCTCACCACATGACACGTCATATAAGAGACATGCCATTAGTTAAACTTAGGGGGGGGGGGGTTGCTGAAGTCTCCCCCTAAAAACGCGCAAGCATTCTACAAAGAAACAAAACATGCATAGTAATGTCAAAGGCGTGGATGCCACGAACAAAAATTCTGCACGATAATTATGTTCGAAAACAATATCCTGCATTGAAAAAAACTTGCAGCCCTCCATCTGATTTTCTAATGGTCCGCCCCTGATTATTTTTTATAGATCGCAAATTTGCAACAAGCGGAAACCAAAACTGGGACCCTAGTCAGGCTGGTCAGCGGAGTGCTCAGTGGGAGGACGGCCTGGGCCACGGGGACACACGTCACAACATGAAAGAGAGGCTACGGCTGGACCGGAAACGACATGTGGCGGAACAATACGAGGGAAGAATACAGCGTGACGCCGCTGTACAAGAAATGAAGGAAGCCAGTCGGCTCGACAACCATAGGTAACCACTGTGTTTTGGTGTGCCTTGTGTCTTATGCTATTGTAGATGAAACAATCAGTTTGGCTCATTTGCAACCATCTACATAAGAAACGGCTAATAGATTTTTACGATTACACATGCTTTTTATCGCGAAACAAACGAGAAAATGTAATTGTATTTGTAAGCAAACCTGTCTACCATATTGTATTCAAATTATCTCTGCAGAAAGAACATCAATGCACGAAACCAGCAAATTGCAGAAACCGCTGCTTCCAAACAGCAGGCTCAAGCCGAGCGTCTGTCGTACAAGCGCGACCAGGCGGCGAATCATTACCGGAAAGAGTCCGAGCGCCAGGAGCAAGCTGATGGCTGGAAACACGAGCGGATAGAGGCAATGAAACAACGAGCGGTACAACATGAAAATATGGAGAAGAGCTTTGAGAAGGCAGCGCAAGACTACGCCCAACAGAAACAGGTCAGTGATGTTATTTAATATCTATCTGTAAATGACGTCACTTATGATACCTGTACTCGGGATAGGAACGGGGTGGAAGGAATTGTGGGAGTATTTGAGTGGGCAGATAAATGTCGGCCTTTTCCAGCGAAACGATGTGCAAAAGTGATTCCAAGATGTCTCTATGGAATCAGTATTTTTGGGGAGGGGCGTCTCCGAAGAGATTTGTAGGCGTTTTGGCGTACAATAGCGTACTGGGTATTCAAACATTCTCGGGAGCATTTTCGAAATCCTCTCGTAAGGCCTAACATGATTGGCTAGATCACCTCATTGTTTTATTGTATTCTCGTTCTTTTTCATTAATTAATCCAATGTGGTGAAATCTTCCGATAGCTTCTACATGACCCATTTTCGGGAACCCAATGTGGTGAAATCTTCCGATAGCTTCTACATGACCCATTTTCGGGAACCCAGGGTATCGAGGCCGGGGAAGAGGATCACTGACCTCAACGCCTGGGTTCCCGAGGGTGGCGTTCAAGAGAATGAAATAGCATTCATCTGCGCGAATGTGATGTCGTGAAGGTGAAATGAACATTCAAGATACTGGTCATTTCCTTGTAATGTTTAAAAATATTCCCTGCTACGCCCCTGGCTTATAGTCTGTTATTCTATCTGGTAATTAGGAAGGGTTTAACGCACACTGTTCTTCCATCTGGTTATTAGGAAGAGTTTAACGCACACTGTTCTTCCATCTGGTTATTAGGAAGAGTTTAACGCACCCTGTTCTTCTATCTGGTTATTAGGAAGGGTTTTAAGGCACACTGTTCTTCCATCTGGTTATTAGGAAGGGTTTAACGCACACTGTTCTTCTATCTGGTTATTAGGAAGGGATTAACGCACACTGTTCTTCCATCTGGTTATTAGGAAGGGTTTAACGCACACTGTTCTTCCATCTGGTTATTAGGAAGGGTTTAACGCACACTGTTCTTCCATCTGGTTATTAGGAAGAGTTTAACGCACACTGTTCTTCTATCTGGTTATTAGAAAGGGTTTAACGCACACTGTTCTTCCATCTGGTTATTAGGAAGGGTTTAACGCACACTGTTCTTCCATCTGGTTATTAGGAAGAGTTTAACGCACACTGTTATTCTATCTGGTTATTAGAAAGGGTTTAACGCACACTGTTCTTCCATCTGGTTATTAGGAAGAGTTTTAAGGCACAATGTTCTTCCATCTGGTTATTAGGAAGGGTTTTAAGGCACACTGTTCTTCCATCTGGTTATTAGGAAGGGTTTAACGCACACTGTTCTTCCATCTAGTTATTAGGAAGGGTTTAACGCACACTGTTCTTCCATCTGGTTATTAGGAAGGGTTTTAAGGCACACTGTTCTTCCATCTGGTTATTAGGAAGGGTTTAACGCACACTGTTCTTCCATCTGGTTATTAGGAAGGGTTTTAAGGCACACTGTTCTTCCATCTGGTTATTAGGAAGGGTTTAACGCACACTGTTCTTCCATCTGGTTATTAGGAAGGGTTGAACGCACACTGTTTTTCCATCTGGTTATTAGGAAGGGTTTAACGCACACTGTTATTCTATCTGGTTATTAGGAAGGGTTTAACGCACACTGTTCTTCTATCTGGTTATTAGGAAGGGATTAACGCACACTGTTCTTCCATCTGGTTATTAGGAAGAGTTTTAAGGCACACTGTTCTTCCATCTGGTTATTAGGAAGGGTTTTAAGGCACACTGTTCTTCCATCTGGTTATTAGGAAGGGTTTAACGCACACTGTTCTTCCATCTGGTTATTAGGAAGGGTTTAACGCACACTGTTCTTCCATCTGGTTATTAGGAAGGGTTTTAAGGCACACTGTTCTTCCATCTGGTTATTAGGAAGGGTTTAACGCACACTGTTCTTCCATCTGGTTATTAGGAAGGGTTTTAAGGCACACTGTTCTTCCATCTGGTTATTAGGAAGGGTTTTAAGGCACACTGTTCTTCCATCTGGTTATTAGGAAGGGTTTAACGCACACTGTTCTTCCATCTGGTTATTAGGAAGGGTTGAACGCACACTGTTTTTCCATCTGGTTATTAGGAAGGGTTTAACGCACACTGTTATTCTATCTGGTTATTAGGAAGGGTTTAACGCACACTGTTCTTCTATCTGGTTATTAGGAAGGGATTAACGCACACTGTTCTTCCATCTGGTTATTAGGAAGGGTTTAACGCACACTGTTCTTCCATCTGGTTATTAGGAAGGGTTTAACGCACACTGTTCTTCTATCTGGTTATTAGGAAGGGTTTTAAGGCACACTGTTCTTCCATCTGGTTATTAGGAAGGGTTTAACGCACACTGTTCTTCTATCTGGTTATTAGAAAGGGTTTAACGCACACTGTTATTCTATCTGGTTATTAGGAAGAGTTTTAAGGCACACTGTTCTTCCATCTGGTTATTAGGAAGGGTTTAACGCACACTGTTCTTCTATCTGGTTATTAGGAAGAGTTTTAAGGCACACTGTTCTTCCATCTGGTTATTAGGAAGGGTTTAACGCACACTGTTCTTCCATCTGGTTATTAGGAAGAGTTTAACGCACACTGTTCTTCTATCTGGTTATTAAGAAGGGTTTTAAGGCACACTGTTCTTCCATCTGGTTATTAGGAAGGGTTTAACGCACACTGTTCTTCCATCTGGTTATTAGGAAGGGTTTAACGCACACTGTTCTTCTATCTGGTTATTAGGAAGGGTTTTAAGGCACACTGTTCTTCCACCTGGTTATTAGGAAGGGTTTTAAGGCACACTGTTCTTCCATCTGGTTATTAGGAAGGGTTTAACGCACACTGTTCTTCCATCTGGTGGAAGGGTTTTAAGGCACACTGTTCTTCCATCTGGTTATTAGGAAGGGTTTAACGCACACTGTTCTTCCATCTGGTTATTAGGAAGGGTTTAACGCACACTGTTCTTCTATCTGGTTATTAGGAAGGGATTAACGCACACTGTTCTTCCATCTGGTTATTAGGAAGGGTTTAACGCACACTGTTCTTCCATCTGGTTATTAGGAAGAGTTTTAAGGCACACTGTTCTTCCATCTGGTTATTAGGAAGGGTTTAACGCACACTGTTATTCTATCTGGTTATTAGGAAGGGTTTAACGCACACTGTTCTTCCATCTGGTTATTAGGAAGGGTTTAACGCACACTGTTCTTCTATCTGGTTATTAGGAAGGGATTAACGCACACTGTTCTTCCATCTGGTTATTAGGAAGGGTTTAACGCACACTGTTCTTCCATCTGGTTATTAGGAAGGGATTAACGCACACTGTTCTTCCATCTGGTTATTAGGAAGGGTTTAACGCACACTGTTCTTCCATCTGGTTATTAGGAAGGGTTTAACGCACACTGTTCTTCCATCTGGTTATTAGGAAGGGATTAACGCACACTGTTCTTCCATCTGGTTATTAGGAAGGGTTTAACGCACACTGTTCTTCCATCTGGTTATTAGGAAGAGTTTTAAGGCACACTGTTCTTCCATCTGGTTATTAGGAAGGGTTTAACGCACACTGTTCTTCCATCTGGTTATTAGGAAGGGTTTAACGCACACTGTTATTCTATCTGGTTATTAGGAAGGGTTTAACGCACACTGTTCTTCTATCTGGTTATTAGGAAGGGATTAACGCACACTGTTCTTCCATCTGGTTATTAGGAAGGGTTTAACGCACACTGTTCTTCCATCTGGTTATTAGGAAGAGTTTAACGCACACTGTTATTCTATCTGGTTATTAGGAAGGGTTTAAGGCACACTGTTATTCTATCTGGTTATTAGGAAGGGTTTAACGCACACTGTCCTTCCATCTGGTTATTAGAAAGGGTTTAACGCACACTGTTCTTCCATCTGGTTATTAGAAAGGATTTAACGCACACTGTTCTTCCATCTGGTTATTAGGAAGGGTTTTAAGGCACACTGTTATTCTATCTGGTTATTAGGAAGGGTTTAACGCACACTGTCCTTCCATCTGGTTATTAGTAAGGGTTTAACGCACACTGTTTTTCCATCTGGTTATTAGAAAGAGTTTAACGCACACTGTTCTTCTATCTGGTTATTAGGAAGGGTTTAACGCACGCAGACAACAGAGGGTCACTACTCATCACGAGAGGGTCATTCACGAAGTGCTGTCGGAACAAGCGAGAGATCAGCGATTACGAGCCGAGGCCAGGGCGAGGGAAAGGAAGCTGGATAAGACCAAACGAGACGCCGAGCGCAGCAAGCAAGACAGGATAGATATCAGGAGACACAACATGGATAGGTACCGGGCTAGTGTTATACCATGATCTTAGCAACACGTGGGGGGAGGGGGGCTGCGTAGGGTGTGGGGGGATGTAAACCCCCATCTCACGCTACAATACAATACAATACAATAATTTATTTTCCGTCGATGACGTGGGGAGTGGTCACCCAGTCTCCCGATCTCGGGGAGCTCATGGTACAAACGCTCGACAACACTACTGACAACGATTACATTACACATTACATAATAATTCTAATTATGGGAAATAGGGAGAATTTAAATACAGTTGCTGCATTGGCAGCCGTGTGGAATGATGTCGGGTAGGTTCTTGCGGAACTCAGAGACGGAATTAGCAGCTTTAGCAGAGTTAGGTAGTTGGTTCCAAAAATGTGATATTAGGTAGTAAAAAGAGTTATGCATATATAACGATTGACGCTAATACCATTCCCGGGTGTGACTAGCTAATTTGAGGTGTGTGTTTAAGCATATCTCAACCCTCGTCTCAACCGCTCTGGTTGGATTTTTTTTTTGATATCTCATACCTTACACATGAGGTTGAATAATTTTATTTGGTATTTCTTGATACGAGGATGGCACCCTTTTTTACAACGATAGACAACTTATCCATGTACTAGACAGCCTATTATAACAAAAACAATTATATAGATAGTAATATGGGCTAAGTTCCCAGGAGATGGGAAAATAAAAGAGGTTTTCGTGGCTTGTTTACGTCTTCAGTCGTCTCCTGCCGCTTGCCCACTGTTTGACGATTACCAGTGATTACCGGTAATCACTGGTAATAATACCGGTAGTCACTGGTAATAATACCGGCAATCACTGGTAATAATACCGGTAATCACTGGTAATAATACCGGTAGTCACTGGTAATAATACCGGCAATCACTGGTAATAATACCGGTAATCACTGGTAATAATACCGGTAATCACTGGTAATAATACCGGTAATCACTGGTAATAATACCGGTAATCACTGGTAATAATATTATTGGTCCCTATCCTACCTCAGGTACATCCCCCCCCCCCTCTTCCCCGGGATACCTCGCTCCGATAAATCGCTACTCTATCAGAAGAATCATCTCCCTTGCTGATCTCACAGAGAATGTCAACACAGATACCTCCTTTCTAACCTTATCCCAATCTCCGTTTTTAAGCGCGCGTTTTACGGCTTCTTTCACTCTCGGGAAATACATGCCGTCGTAGATATTACTCGAGTCTGCCCCATACAAGACATTACGAAACGGGAGCTTCTGGTTAGGAGTAATCGAGTCGATAAATGCACGCTCGATTCCCATCATTTGGTCATTGATGGCGCGTTTTGCAAGCTCCCCGTTGATCGCTCCAGCGCTTTTCAGGGCGTCAAATTTTAGCGCCGTCTGGTAAAAGGCGTTTACGGCTTTCCTTAGGTACTTCAGACTGACATAAGAAGACTTTAAGGCGGGGAGCGCTTTTAGCGCTTGCATCTCTCGCTCAAGAGTCCACGCGAAGTTTGTCACGTTGAACGGTAAAATCTCGGCGTCTGCAACTTTTAATAAAACCCGCGCGGTGTACTTGGCAACCGCGAGATGAATCTTGAATTGCGGGTCCACGAATTTCTTAATATAGTCGAAGTTATCATGTATGGAGTGATAAAGCGGATAGGATCGCCTTATTCCATACCGACCTCCGAATATGTAGGCCCAGTCGCCACCTGGAATCCCTAGGAAGTGGTAAAATGACACGTAATCGCTACCAAAAGCGAGGTTCTCGCAGAACGGGACTCCACCCCGCACTTTACGGGCATCTCGTTCAAGGATGACGTCATAAAGACTAGCTTTGCGTTTGCCTTCTGTAGGATCTTGGACCTGAGAAACACAAAGAATAACTCAACTTTTGCCTCTAAGATTTCATTTTTTTCGTCGTACCTCTTTGGCTGTCTCCACTAAGAGTTTCTGTTCCCTTCCTCTTTGGCTGTCTCAATTAACAATTTCTGTTTTTACCTCTTTGGCTGTCTCCAATAACAGTTTCTGTATTTTACCTCTTTGGCTGTCTCAATTAACAATTTCTGTTTTTACCTCTTTGGCTGTCTACACAAACAATTTCTGTATTTTACCTCTTTGGCTGTCTCCACTAAAAAATTCTGTATTTTACCTCATAGCTCTCCACTAACAATTTCTGTATTTTACCTCTTTGGCTGTCTCCACTAACAATTTCTGTATTTTACCTCTTTGGCTGTCCCCACTAACAATTTCTGTTTTTACCTCTTTGGCTGTCTACACAAACAATTTCTGTATTTTACCTCTTTGGCTGTCTCCACTAACAGTTTCTGTACCATACCTCTTTGGCTGTCTCCACTAAAAAAATCTGTATTTTATACCTCTTTGGCTGTCTCCACTAACAATTTCTGTATTTTACCTCTTTGGCTGTCTCCACTAACAATTTCTGTATTTTACCTCTTTGGCTGTCTCCACTAACAATTTCTGTATTTTACCTCTTTGGCTGTCTCCACTAACAATTTCTGTATTTTACCTCTTTGGCTGTCTCCACTAACAATTTCTGTATTTTACCTCTTTGGCTGTCTCCACTAACAATTTCTGTATTTTATACCTCTTTGGCTGTCTCCACTAACAATTTCTGTATTTTATACCTCTTTGGCTGTCTCCACTAACAATTTCTGTATTTTACCTCTTTGGCTGTCTCCACTAACAATTTCTGTATTTTACCTCTTTGGCTGTCTCCACTAACAATTTCTGTATTTTACCTCTTTGGCTGTCTCCACTAACAATTTCTGTATTTTACCTCTTTGGCTGTCTCCACTAACAATTTCTGTATTTTACCTCTTTGGCTGTCTCCACTAACAATTTCTGTATTTTACCTCTTTGGCTGTCTCCACTAACAATTTCTGTATTTTACCTCTTTGGCTGTCTCCACTAACAATTTCTGTATTTTACCTCTTTGGCTGTCTCCACTAACAATTTCTGTATTTTACCTCTTTGGCTGTCTCCACTAACAATTTCTGTATTTTACCTCTTTGGCTGTCTCCACTAACAATTTCTGTATTTTACCTCTTTGGCTGTCCCCACTAACAATTTCTGTTTTTACCTCTTTGGCTGTCTACACAAACAATTTCTGTATTTTACCTCTTTGGCTGTCTCCACTAACAGTTTCTGTACCATACCTCTTTGGCTGTCTCCACTAAAAAAATCTGTATTTTATACCTCTTTGGCTGTCTCCACTAACAATTTCTGTATTTTACCTCTTTGGCTGTCTCCACTAACAATTTCTGTATTTTACCTCTTTGGCTGTCTCCACTAACAATTTCTGTATTTTACCTCTTTGGCTGTCTCCACTAACAATTTCTGTATTTTACCTCTTTGGCTGTCTCCACTAACAATTTCTGTATTTTACCTCTTTGGCTGTCTCCACTAACAATTTCTGTATTTTATACCTCTTTGGCTGTCTCCACTAACAATTTCTGTATTTTACCTCTTTGGCTGTCTCCACTAACAATTTCTGTATTTTACCTCTTTGGCTGTCTCCACTAACAATTTCTGTATTTTACCTCTTTGGCTGTCTCCACTAACAATTTCTGTATTTTACCTCTTTGGCTGTCTCCACTAACAATTTCTGTATTTTACCTCTTTGGCTGTCTCCACTAACAATTTCTGTATTTTACCTCTTTGGCTGTCTCCACTAACAATTTCTGTATTTTACCTCTTTGGCTGTCTCCACTAACAATTTCTGTATTTTACCTCTTTGGCTGTCTCCACTAACAATTTCTGTATTTTACCTCTTTGGCTGTCTCCACTAACAATTTCTGTATTTTACCTCTTTGGCTGTCTCCACTAACAGTTTCTGTACCATACTCAGGTATTTTAAGGCCTGACTTACAGGCTTATACGTTGAAAAACACATTTTCATCAATATCTCGGGGACACAAGGTGCTAATGAAACCAAAATTGGCAAGCACTTTATTCGCATGGATCTCAGCATTTTGACAAATTTTGTTACTATGGCAACCGATTTAAGGTGGCTCGAGCATAATTTTTCGCTTTCTACATTCAATGGAAAATGGGGAATACAGAAACATAGTGGATTTCAAATTTAAATGCATATTTTCAATCCCTATAGTAGTCTTCTTTTCGTGCTGTCTTTTAAGGCTGTCCACCTACAGCATTAGCTGAAATACAAACAAAACTATGTTTCCATGGCAACGGTTCTCACGGTCACGTGACGCTGGACACGATAAAAAGACAGCATGATGTGGGGAATTTCATGGCGATTATGAATATACCATTTAAGGCTTTATCTATTATCGTTGTGTAATCCCCATTTTTGCTTGAATGCAAAAATTGTAAATTGAGTCTTCGGTGGCCATGGTAACATACAATAAAATAGTCTTCGGACTGACATCAATGTTGTAGCTGCCAAGTTTGGTGATCATAGCTGTTTCTGTTTGGGAGATATTAGCAAAAACAGATTTTGTCCGCGTATAAGCCCCACCAAGTCTCAAGTCAGTCCTTAATACACCTGAGTACCTCTTTGGCTGTCTCCACTAGCAGTTTCTATACCACACCTCTTTGGCTGTCTCCACTAGCAGTTTCTATACCACACCTCTTTGGCTGTCTCCACTAACAGTTTCTATACCACACCTCTTTGGCTGTCTCCACTAGCAGTTTCTATACCACACCTCTTTGGCTGTCTCCACTAGCAGTTTCTATACCATACCTCTTTGGCTGTCTCCACTAGCAGTTTCTATACCGTACCTCTTTGGCTGTCTCCACTAGCAGTTTCTATACCACACCTCTTTGGCTGTCTCCACTAACAGTTTCTATACCACACCTCTTTGGCTGTCTCCACTAGCAGTTTCTGTACCATACCTCTTTGGCTGTCTCCACTAGCAGTTTCTATACCACACCTCTTTGGCTGTCTCCACTAGCAGTTTCTGTACCATACCTCTTTGGCTGTCTCCACTAACAGTTTCTATACCACACCTCTTTGGCTGTCTCCACTAACAGTTTCTATACCACACCTCTTTGGCTGTCTCCACTAGCAGTTTCTATACCATACCTCTTTGGCTGTCTCCACTAACAGTTTCTATACCACACCTCTTTGGCTGTCTCCACTAACAGTTTCTATACCACACCTCTTTGGCTGTCTCCACTAGCAGTTTCTATACCACACCTCTTTGGCTGTCTCCACTAACAGTTTCTATACCACACCTCTTTGGCTGTCTCCACTAACAGTTTCTATACCACACCTCTTTGGCTGTCTCCACTAACAGTTTCTATACCATACCTCTTTGGCTGTCTCCACTAACAGTTTTTCAATCAAAGCACTTCCATCCATGTTCAACGTAAAGTTCCCACCGACACCAACATCAATGTTTAAATACGTTACTGCACGACTTCCAAGCACCTGCGCATGCTCCTCGACCCACTCCGTAGAACCGCTGACAAATTGTTCCTCGGCATCCCAGCTGCAAAGGATTATGGTCCTTCGTGGTCGCCAACCTTTCTTTAGGAGATTTCCTAAACCACGTGACAGTTCCATTAGAATGGCGGTTCCGCTGGATGGATCGCTGGCGCCGAATACCCAAGCATCCCGGTGGTTTCCGAGGATGACGTAGCGATCGGGCTCCTCTCGGCCAGCTATCGTGCCTATGACGTTGTAGATTGACTTTGTGACACTTTTTGCTGTTACTGTCATTTGAACTTTGCTACTGGCGTCGCGAAAGCCTGGGCCGAGTCTGTAAGTCACCGGAAGTTTGCCTTGCCAGTCTTTAGGGGCTTTGGGGCCTGGGGCAGAATGTTAACAGTCATCTTCGTTTACAGACCTCTCGTTTACATTCTACTAAATCAAGCTCACAAACACTGATAGGGTCTTTTAAAGTATGCTACAGAAGAAGTACTGTAACTTCTATGAATTTTTCTATATACTTGTGATTTGTCATGTTTATTGAACAGATTGATTGACATGTTGAATCAAATTTCTAAAGACTTTCGCTTTATGTAAGAACCTTCATATTTGCAAGGTTGGTAGCATTGTAGCATCGACCGCAACTTGCGTTAACCAAAGCATGACTCGTTAACGTCTACTTTTTCTCCCCGAGAATCTTTTATCGACCAGAAAAGCTCTGAATGTCAACCGAGAATATACCCTGCTAACAGAGCATTTTCCGTAGTGTTTCTCGTTTGTGCCTGTTTTCGCGGTTTTGGCTACTCGCGTTGTTTTGGTCGTACAAATGAACAACGGGAAAACACCGAATTGCGAATCGCAAAGAAAGAGAAAATAACGTTTTGCTAGCAGGGTACCGAAAAGACTCCGAATGTCAACCGAAAAAGCCCCGATTGCAACAAAAACATTCCGACTGACAACTAAAAAGACTCCGAATGTCAACCGAAAAAGCCCGGAATATCAACCGGGAAAAGTCCGAATGTGACCATATATCACCAACCTTTCATGCGTTTTAAGATCTGCAGCGCATCTTTGTAAGACAAACCATATGCGGGAATCTTAGGTTTCTTTAGCTTGGTCAGCGGTATCCTGTAAATGCCATCCACAGACGGGTACCCTGGTGTTCTTGCATCACCTGGCCCAGACCCCATGCCTGCTGCACCGCGCTGGACACCAGTCTCTGGCAGCCACCATGAGTCGGGAAAAGTCTGGTTCGAGCCTTCCGGTGCAAACTCCTCGGGGTCGGTGTAGACGAGTGCGCCAATCGCTCCGTTATCTGAGGCGGCTTTTATCTGAAGAAGTAACAAGTTTAATGTGCAGTGCAGGCGGTACACCAGCTTGCTGTCCTCGGTATTGATAGACACAGCGTGTGGCAGTGAGGTACCTCGCCAGGAAGGATAAAAACACAGAATTTTTGCACGTGTGACATCACTTTTGCACCTTGTATATCTCTTTTCTCAAAGTCGCAAGAAAAATAGGCCTCACTTCTATTTTCCGCAAAAAAATCTTCTGTCGCAGCGAAAACCTTTGGTGTAAGATGGCTAGCCTGCGTGCAGCCGGAAATAGATCCGGCTGCACGCAGGCTAGATATGGTGCATGCAGCTTGTAATAATCTTACAGCGCACACGTTACAGACTTCACCAAACAGACAGTGCGCACTGTACAGACTTCACCAAACAGACAGCGCGCATTGTACAGACTTCACCAAACAGACAGCGCGCATTGTACAGACTTCACCAAACAGACAGTGCGCACTGTACAGACTTCACCAAACAGACAGCGCGCATTGTACAGACTTCACCAAACAGACAGTGCGCACTGTACAGACTTCACCAAACAGACAGTGCGCACTGTACAGACTTCACCATACAGACAGTGCGCACAGTACAGACTTCACCAGACAGACAGTGCACACTGTACAGACTTCACCAGACAGACAGCGCACACTGTACAGACTTCACCAGACAGACAGCGCACACTGTACAGACTTCACCAAACAGACAGTGCGCACTGTACAGACTTCACCATACAGACAGTGCGCACAGTACAGACTTCACCAGACAGACAGTGCACACTGTACAGACTTCACCAGACAGCGCGCACTGTACAGACCTCACCAGACAGATAGCGTACACTGTACAGACTTCACCAAACAGACAGTGCGCACTGTACAGACTTCACCATACAGACAGTGCGCACAGTACAGACTTCACCAGACAGACAGCGCACACTGTACAGACTTCACCAGACAGACAGCGCACACTGTACAGACTTCACCAGACAGACAGCGCACACTGTACAGACTTCACCATACAGACAGTGCGCACAGTACAGACTTCACCAGACAGACAGTGCACACTGTACAGACTTCACCAGACAGCGCGCACTGTACAGACCTCACCAGACAGATAGCGTACACTGTACAGACTTCACCAGACAGTGCGCACTGTACAGACCTCACCATACAGACAGTGCGCATAGTACAGACTTCACCAGACAGACAGCGCACACTGTACAGACTTCACCAGACAGACAGCGCACACTGTACAGACTTCACCAAACAGACGGTGCACACTGTACAGACCCCTTTAGACAGAAAGACCTTGACAGACAGTATGCACAAGAATGAGTATATCGTAAAGAACACTTCACTACCCCCGCCGACTACTGTTGAGACTGAGCGTGAAAGAGAATGTCCATATTACACATTTTACAAAAATCGTATCCAGCATACCTTGTTCCCTCGGTAACCTTTCCCCATCCTAATGAGAACAATGTGACCTTTAGCGGATACCCCAAACTTGGACAGCCTTTCGAAGTCCGAGTCCATGCCATGATTGACATATACGACATCACCTGACACAGTACCCGTGAGGGGGTTAGAGAGAAAAGAAGGCATCATGTCCGGCCCAGCCTGACGCTCATCAGCAGTCAATGGCTGCAAAATAATTGTTAAATAATGTTCGTCAGTAGTAACTTCAGTAAAAATCGTTGTAGTAAGCGCTTGTTTCAGCCTTCTTGCGTTTATTATTCTTTTTCTGATTGGTTTGGTTTGGTTGAGAAAAAACAGCCTGTTAAAAATTCGGCTGATGTTTGGTTCTTAATTAGTGTGTTTTAATTTAATATACAAATCAAACCTTCTCTTCATGTTGGAAACCAATCTTGATCTTCCCCTTCCCATCAATCACAGCGGCCGTGCTGAGGTTTTTCTCGTCCGGCAGACTGAGCAACATATCATACTTCGGCATCTCGACCTTGTCGAAACCGTACTCGCGCCACCTTCGTGCGATCTCCGTCGCAAGCTCGTTGTTTCGTCGGGAGCCTGCGACGTGGGGCTTCTTACTTAGATACCTGGCAAAGAACGTTTTGAAAGTTATGCTTATTTCAATATCAAAGAAGACGGGCATAGGGGCATAAACAACGCACTTTGTACTACCTGACGCACAAAATAAAGCTGGACGCACTTTAAATAACAAACCAGAATATCTAGGCTACAGTAGCTAAGATATAACACCCTTATAGACAACCGAGAGAAGCGCTCTTGGCCGAGACCGCGTGAGATTCTTCAAAACCAGGCCCGTACCCAGGGTTTTTCTTTGGGGGTGGGGGGGGGGGGGGGGGTGCGAAATCCGAAAAGGTAGACCTAATTTTTCCGGGGGGGGGATGGAGGGAATAAGTTCTTTGATAAAAATCTGACCATCCTCGGAAGAACAAAAAGGCATTTTATGCCTTTGCAGTATCTCCACGGGACGTTTATTGTCGGATTTGGCTACGTACCAAAGTGATCTAGCTTATGCTATATAGTTGTGTCTACAAATAGCACGTCCATTGGGAACCGAAAGTGGACCTTCGGCCGTTATGTGTGTGTGTACCTCCTGGGTACGGGCCTGCAAAGCTAGGTAAAAAATGATCAAAAGATAGGGTACCCGCTCAAAAACTCACAGCGATACACTTTCAGACGAGCATGCCGTCACTGCATGTGGGATAGTATAAGGTGACGCAGTTAATAGAGACATAACATAGTGACAGCTGAACACAATAGAAGACTATTAAGCGACTTCACCCGGGAACGACAAAAAAGGAATCTACACTCAGGCCATAGAAGATCAAAATGTGATATGTAAGAACCACGCTAAATGGAGCGTTGAACCAAACAAGGGGACTATGATAAACAACAGTGAAGTGTGACTCTTGTAAAATTACGTATAAACCAGCCAACAGAGATTCAAAGGCCTTGTCAACCAGCCACAATATCTGTGCACGAACCTTAAATTTTCTTCCATGTTTCGCGCCATCAAAAACTCCTCCAATTCTTTCATGTAGTCCTTTTTTTTGGAATATCCCTGCTGGAATAACGCGAACACCAGACATACACGGAGTAACATCCATGCCATATCTCCCCGTTTTTCTTGAGTCTATATAGAGCTACTCTCTTTCAAATTCCGCCGAGGCTTTGTTCTGTATTCTAGCGGTCTATAGGCTACCCGTTAGGTCATTTCATGGGTCAAGGATTTTCCTCTAGCTTAGCAGGTGGGTTATACATGTTTTTAGCGGCTTTTGCTACATCACCTTTGAGCAAGAGTGCTTGAATCGGCGAAGGAATGTTTTTTCCTGTAACAATTGCGAAATTTCGCACATACCACATAGAGAATGCATTCTGTAAACCTCTAAGGGGTACTTTAGAGAGTCCCGGACGTTGCGAGAGGGTTAACGTCAGACATTCTGTGTGAATACTCTTTTTTTTATAAGAACGTCTAATTTTCAGTTGAGGCTGTGCCGTTTTTATTTTTGTGACATTTTAAGGCTGAATATTTTCTTAACGATGTTCTTAAATTTTATTGTATATAAAGAATATAATACCCAATAAATTATTAGGAGAATTAAACTAATGATCAATAGCAATAATAAGGTTGTTACTATGAGCACAATTTGATTCTGCATTTTAGGATCAGGACTAAAAAAAATATTTGTTTCTGCTATCTCAGCCTCGGCATGTCCTTAAAATTTGGTGAAATCTCAGGCTGGACGTTCTTATGAAAAAAAGAGTGTATTCCATTGTTTAGCTAACCCAAACAACATCTTAAATCAACTCATTTTTTCAGTCATCTCCCCTTTACCGCCATGCAAATATTATATCTTTTCCAGCCACCACAAAGAAAGAATTGTTGTCGGACATAACTTGTACTTAGTGGATTTTCAAGAGGAACCTATAGAACTTAAAGATTTTCAAACGAAATAATCTGCTATTCGAATGTCCGTGTTTACTTTTATTATTGTTGGTTTTGCGCTGTTATAGAAATCAGCTGTAGAATACAAACAAAGGACCGCTTTTACGGTAACTTGAACGGTAACTTGAACCCTTGGTAACTCAAGACCTTGATAACTCAAACCCTCGGTAACCCAAACCCTTGGTAACTCAAGACCTTGATAACTCAAACCCTCGGTAACCCAAACCCTTGGTAACTCAAGACCTTGATAACTCAAACCCTCGGTAACCCAAACCCTTGGTAACTAAAGACCTTGATAACTCAAACCCTTGGTAACCCAAACCATCGATAACTCAAACCCTCGGTAACTCAAGACCTTGGTGACTCAAACCCTCAGTAACCCAAAGCCTCGGTAACTCAAACCCTTGGTTACCCAAACCCTTGGTAACTCAAACCCTCGGCAACCCAAACCCTTGGCAACTCAAACCCTTGGTAACTTAAACCCTTGGTAACCCAAACCTTCGGTAACCTAAACCCTCGGTAACTTAAACCCTGGGTAACTCAAAGCATTGGTAACCCAAACCCTCTGTAACTCAAACTCTCACTTTTCTGCATCCAGGCTAACTGATAAAGACAAGGACAATTTAAACAAGTTTTATTCACAGCTACAATTTACACTCTTTTGTCTTCAAGTTAATGATGTCCTTCAGCCTCATCCTTTAAAACATGGTGATGACCCTGGAATACAACACAAATACTGTAACTCAATACAAACAAATCCCTCAATACAAAAGAAATAACTCAATCCAAACAAATCCATCAATAAAAACACTTCTAACTCAGTCCAAACAAATCCCTCAATACAACACAAATAACTCAATCCAAACAAATCCATCAATACAACAAAAATAACTCAATCCAAACAAATCCCTCAATACAAAACAAATAACTCAATCCAAACAAATCCATCAATACAACACAAATAACTCAATCCAAACAAATCCCTCAATACAACACTTGTAACTCAATCCAAACAAATCCATCAATACAACACAAATAACTCAATCCAAACAAATCCATCAATACAACACAAATAACTCAATCCAAACAAATCCCTCAATACAAGACTTGTAACTCAATCCAAACAAATCCATCAATACAACACAAATAACTCAATCCAAACAAATCCATCAATACAACACTTGTAACTCAATCCAAACAAATCCATCAATACAACACTTGTAACTCAATCCAAACAAATCCCTCAATACAACACAAATAACTCAATCCAAACAAATCCAATGGATTTCCTGACATTCTCAGTTTTAACTTTGATTTTCTAAATTATTGACCGTCGTTTAGATCAATTTGTTAATGGTAGTGCTAATTGATGTTATTCTTATTTTCATCCACAAAATTGTCTGGTTTTGGACATGCACTCATTTTTTTTTTTCATTGACAATAGATTAGAGATTTCTGTTAACACTTTTTAAAAAAAAAACACCAAAGCAACGGCGAAAGAAATGCATAACAACTATACTTACAATAGCACAAGAATGTGTATAAAAATAAAGTAGAAAATCAGTTGAATATTTAAAATTTTGATGAGCAGTGAGACCAACCAGTAAAGCAGAACGGGGGGGGGGGGGGGGGGGGGTAGTAAGAGAGCACTTCAAATGTAAAAAAAGACTTATGTACAGCAAATCTTGATCCATACATGCTTGCATTTTACCCTTGCATATTTGCATGAGAAGGATTAAGAAATACACGACAGTAGAAAGTTGTGATTAAGTCATAGATGCTTGGGAAGGGGAAGAGTGTACTTCAATTTCACTGGTTTGATGATTTGGAATGTACTCTGAATAATAATATTTTGCAATAGTTTCATGAAAAAAATATGATTAGCAATAAAGGGCTAAAAACCTATTGTTCATCTATAATGAACTATCCAATCTTTCTCAATCAATGGGATTGGAAAGAAAAAGGAGCCAGAGCATAATAAAGTGTCAACTGCTTTTTTAAGAAAATCATTTTCCAATTTAAAAAAAAAGTAAATAATTGGCAATTAGCTTGTCATCTCTACCACAGAGGCCAAGTGGCCTATTCAGAAGGCTCGGTTGAGTGAATGCTCTTATTTGAGTCAGAGGTTGAACTTACCACAACCTCTGGCCAGTCATGTTTCAGTCGCCATAGAATCCAGAACCACATGGAACCACCAAGAAACTTGGACCAGAATGTGTAAATCTTCTTAGGCTGGCTAACTCGCACAGCGCTTAACATCTTGCACCTGAAAACAGACACCACCAGCAATATAAAAAAAAATTATTGAACAACAGGAGATGCACACAGTGGTTTATATGACAATTATCTTGATGTTGTTCAGTTATTCACAAGATAATATCAAGCTAAAGCCTCATCAAAAGGAGATGAGAGTCAATGATGGTTCCACTTTTTCTAGCTCCCACTGGGTTTCCGATCAAACGGTCTTTGAGAGTTGGTGAGAGTGGTCCAAGAATCAGCGTGTGTTTAGGCCTCGCTAAACATTCAAACATGTTTGTCAAACAATGCGTTTGACGTAATTGTTTGTACGTTCAGCCACCAACAAAACACAGCACTAAATTGGCTTCCACAACAGGTCCAGATTTTTGAATGAGATAAAAAAATTTCATCAAACATTTGTGTTGAACGTACATGTTTTATTGTTTAGCCACTCGTCACCCAAAACATTGCGGGTGCTCCATGCCTTTATTCAATAACAACTGGAAATTCCCATGGCGACACAATCATAACAGAAAAAGGGTGCATGCTCATGTTTTATGAAAATGTTTTTGTGTTTAGCCACCTCACAAAACATGATCGCATGAGAGTTCAATTTCAATATTCATGTTTGAATGTTTAGCCAGGCCTTTACACAAGTGTGCACGGCTCACATGTCCTTTAAAAAAAAACAAGCTCATTTTGGAAAAAAATGAACATAAGATTTTAGAGATTGCAATAATTATTTGACTTCAGGATTCATCACTGTAAATGTTAAATTTCACTTTTAGTGAAAACTTTTGACAGAAATACTCTCATCAACTCTCATTCCAGAGATAAAAGGGCGCCAGCAACTCTCGTGTCAAATTTGAACATGTTCAAAGTGAATGAGAGTCAGTGAGACTAGATGAGAGTGTGTGAGAGTGCATGGTCAAACGGTCATGAGAACTCTCATCGACTCTCATCTCCGTTTGATGTACAACTAGTTCGCGAGTGATATTTCAACTCATGGCTTCAATTATATTCCTATTGAAAAAATCCTAAACTAAAACTAAAAATACATAATTGTCCTGAAGTGAAAGCCTCAAGAAACCAATGATCTACGAATTTGATCAAATATTTTAGCCGAAAGAGAAGCGGCCATAACACATTGTTTGTCTTCGAGCAATATTTTTCGGCCGATTATTATCCTAAACAACAGAAAATTCCATTATTTACGTCTAATTATCCCTCACCTGGAAGATAGTTGGGGCCACCTTCTGAGCTGATGGATAATATCTGGATTTTATCTGGACTATTTATGTCTTCGACTTTTCAAAGATGGCGGAGCATCACAACGCACCAGACTCCTGGAGGAGTGAATGTACAGGATACCCGCGTTTTACGAGATTCCTTGATTTCTTTTCGTAAGAATAAATGATGGCATTCAACCTAGGGGGGGGGGGGGGGGGGGGGGGGGGGGGGGGGGGGGGGGAGGGGGAGCACTAAGAAAAACCGTAAGTATAATTAAGGTTGATACGATGGAAATGAAACACACTGCTACTGCAGCCATAATGATAACAATTAAAATGCTTTGCGTTCACGACAGAGATATTATGTTTCACTTTATAAAGGCTTACATCGCCAATGTGTATTAGTAGCTGGAACTCAGCCTAACGCTCAGTATCTCTTGCCAGGCCCTTCTCTGAACACCCCGAAAAAAACATAAAAGGATTTTTTTATGCCTTTGCAGTATTGCCACAGGATAATTATTGTCGGATTTGGCTACATACCAGAGAGATGTAGCTTATACTTTACAGTTTTGTCTGCAAATAGCAAGTGTATTGAGAACCGAAAGTGGACCTTCGTCGTTGTAAGGGAGGGGGTGGGGTGCGTTCGCACCCCCCTGGGTACGGGCCTGCTTGTTGTATTTATTTTGAATTTATGGGTATTTTTTGGCTTCTGGGGTACTTCTCACGACCGATACAGGCCGGTTGAGGGGTCAATTGGTTAAAACACGAAAATGAGTAGCAAAAAGATAACCCAATAACTTTTAACGTAGTTTTACCATGCAACTAATTTATTTTGACTGCTACCACAAATAATTCCATTCTAGATTTCTTCTGGAACTCAGATAACTTGAAGACCCGAGTTATAAGGATTTAACTATATAAGGTTTTTTTTTATCGAGAATTCGAATCTAAGTATAAATTACTGAAATGGTCCCTAGGTTAATAAAGGTTAATTCGAGATAGAAACCACTCAACAGCGGCGTTGCCAAGATTTTTAACACGAGAGGGCCCAAAAGGCATTTTCGCCTGTAATTTAGATAATGTCTCATAAATTCACTGTATTTTTGGCTGCTTGAAGGGGGAGCCGGCCCCCTCCCCTGGCTATACCCCTGCTCAAAAAGAAAATCACCCTTTTAAAAGTGTTTTTATTCCTGTCTATTTCTAATGGTTCATTTTATCGTGTCGCGTCTCCGTTCCTTCGCGCCGATTGTATCGCATAGCTAAAAAAATCCACTTGAAGATTAGGTGAGTCCCCAGATGCCTTTAGAGACGACCAGTCGACGGGAAAGGGGCAGCTCATTTGTCATTTCAGCAAATTAAACATGAAGTCAATATTGTACTTCACCAAGAGAGCATAAGATAAGAGAGGGACACTTTGGTATTACCCGCGCGCCATGTTGCGTCCGAATCCGGCTATTTTTAGTAACCACCACCCCACCACTGCGCGTGAAGATTTGCTCCTCTTATTTTTTCCTACTCCCCCGCGGGTTGCGTGTTGTTGTTTTGCCAACTCGATAGGAATGAAAAGAGATCATGTAAAATAACTCGGAACAAGAAAAAAGGTTTAACTTAAGTTACCAAGATTGGCAAATATACTCACAGAAAGCTAAATCCCTGAATAGTTTGACTGTTTTGTTTGTCTGAGCGGCGAAGTCAAATTTGAAAGAAAAAACCGACGAGAGATAAAATGGCTGTGATACTGCGTTTGATTCAAATCCCGACACCAGCTTGTATAATAACAAAATAATAATATAACATATAATAATAACAACATCATAGAAATAAAGTAATATCTCCCTCTTTATTTCCTCACTTTTACAAAAGCTCAGATACTTCAGCTTGCTGGATTTGATCATCACAAAAATGCATTCCCTCGCTACAAGGATAACTTTTATGAAATGTATTTTTTCTTGGATTCCTTCTCAATTAACAGGAATACTCACAAAAATCAATATTATATCTAATTTCTAACTTACAGATTTCGTTTGACCATTAGGAAGATAATGAATGTTGAGAAACCAGGAAGAAGCAGCAAGTTAGAGCAAAATCGGTGATTGAAGCACGAGGTTTTCCGCTCTTGATTTTGAATGAAGTCTCGTTTTGGAAATCTTGCAATCCTCGAAGTACTACATCCCCTTAATAAACCGCAAGTGCCTGTATCCTTGATGCTAGAATGAAATTTTCGATGGTATTTGTGCAAATAGGGTGGTTTTTTTTCGGTCTAAAGTCACAAAACAGCGGCAAACAACAAGATGTAAATGCCAAAGCGCGGGGGTAGGGTGAGTAAACATCATCACGCACAGTGGTGGGGTGGTGGTTACTAAAAATAGCCGGATTCGGACGCGACATGGCGCGCGGGTAATACCAAAGTGTCCCTTATCTTATGCTCTCTTGACTTCACTCGTCATCTAGTTGCCTATCTTTTTTCTTAGGAAAAAAATGTTTCGGCAAGAAGACATGTTCTTGATGTGTTCCAAGGCATGCCTTCTAGGGAAAGCAAATACCCTAAATGTAAAAACATATTGTTTTAGAATAGCACATATTGCCCATCTAGACACGAAAAATACTTCGATGGGCTTTCCTCTTTTTTCTATACCTCCCCTCTTGTGTGAAACATGTATCCCATTAAATGAAATCAGTAAAAAGACAGAAGAATGTTTTAGCGATTTTATTATACTTGGATATAGTGGGCATCTGAGATCCCAAATACCCACAAACGTGAAAAACTCTAATTTTGAGATATAATCTAAAGCCCCCTTCAATAATCTCACTGTTTTCGAGGAAACAATATAGCTTATCAAACCGATAATGATAGTTCTGATATGTACCGAGTGTTTTGAAATGCTTGGAATCCACTCCCTCTACCCACCCCTATGAAAAATAAAAACAAAAAACGGACGAAATTTCAGATTTTTTTTGTGCGTAGTAGATGCAGTTGAATGTGTCAGAAATCTACACTTCATGTAGGAAAGTCATTTTAATCGTGAGAAACATTTAATTGTTCCCTGAGGGGGGCAGGGGCCACGAGTCTTGTGTTGTCCATTGGATAAAGGCCGCATAGATCAACAGTATAAAAATGTGTGGGAGAGTTTTTTCCTATTAACAGCACATCGCCGTTATCAACATGACCTCGAAGGAACCCACCTCTGAGAACTAATTCAAAACAACGTAGAAATAACATTTGCACCGATATAGCTGCAATCACTTAGAAACAGAAATTGAAAAGACGCAAGAATACACTTGGAGTGAGAGACGATGAATACCACGCCAAATTCTTCAGCGGTTTTGAATGAGCCTCACTCGTCAAGCGTCGGTGTTTTGGTGTCCGTTTTTCTGTTATATGGTTTGATCGCTGGGGTTGGGATATGCGGTAACGTGCTAGTATTGAAGTTTATCCTACGCCAACACAAACTGAGAGTCAGTGAGTATTTGATTCTCAACCTGACGGCCACAGACATGGGTGCGTGTATAGTCAGCATTCCACTGGACCTCATCGAGCGCGCTACAAAGAGGTTCCTATTTGGAGAGCTCCTTTGCAATATCATCTACCCCCTACAGACTATCTTGATGTCCGTGTCGGTAATGACTTTATTGGGGATGAGTATGGAGAGATATCGGTTAATTGTCACACCGTTTCGACAACACTTTGGTCCCCGTACAGTTCTTGGTGTAGTAGTCTTTGTTTGGGTTTTGTCCATCGCTATAGTACTCCCATATATGTTGGTTCTTCGCCTAAGGGGGGACTACTGCGTGGAGGAATGGCCTGCTGACTGGTATCGCAAAACCTTCACTCTTGGCGTCTTCGTGTTGCTTTATTTTGTTCCGTTAGTGATCATGAGTGTATCTTACGTGAAAATCATAAGTTGTCTTAATGAAGATTCTAGATCTCAAATTAACGAGTGTATGCTTGATTGTGCGGACCGTTCGCGCGCAAAGCGTGAAATGGCGGCCGCAAGGATCCGGCGGAATGTTCAGATCGTGACGGTTTTCATGGCAGCAGGAATAGCATTTGCTGCTTGTATGCTTCCGACTCACATTTGCTGGCTATGGCACGACTTTGGCTCTGGGTCAACAAACCGGTACTTCACTAATATTGTAACTTTTACAAACGTTTTAATGTACAGTAATAGCGCGATAGATCCATTTATTTTCGGTTCAATCAAACTAAGGCGGCTATGCTTGGATGTCATATGCGGCCGAGTGTGCTTTGTGAACGTTGAAGAACAGCCGATAGTAATTCTACGCACACGGCTATTTAGTATTGGCCAGTTGGTCAGTATTGGTCAATTGAGGCCTTACGGAGGATTCTCCGAGGAGGAAGAAGTCATCACCGAGAGAGTCACATGTCTTTAGGCAAGTGCTAGCTCTGCTGAGCGTCCTCGCCTCCTACCATACCGTACCCTTGGGTTTCTGTGATGGTCGATGTTTCATTTTTGATGATAGAATGGATGTCAAAACATTTTAAAAGCATTTTTGTCTTTTTTTTAGCAAGTAAGCTACTACATTTTATCAACTCCATTTTATAGTGTGACGCACGCTACCGTGTTCCATGCTAGCAGAGGCCTTTTTTCTCTGTATTTCGCTGGGCTGGCTTTGGCGAGGAAAAGAGTATCTTTTCCACGCGAACGCCAGCCAAGCGAAATACAGAGAAAGGAGGCCTCTGCTAGCATGGAAGCTACCGTGGCCACTAATACATGGTTGTAGCGATAGCAACTCTGTCTTGTAGCATAGAAACAACGCATAACAACGCTCAGAAACAACGCATAACACTCGATTTATCTGTATAATGAATATCTTATTGCCCTCGTTGGGCATGTATAAAGCTTAATAAAAATCATTTTTTCTATCGATGAAAGTTTTCTTTTGTCAGCCGTATATAGTATTCAACAAATAGGTTTCACTGAATTACCCTTATAAATAACAATTATTAATTGTTTTTTAAGCTATTCATTTGCTGTATTGTTGTTTTCGCAGTTAAAAATCTCCGATGATTTTTTTAAATTGTGAAACAGTGTGTCTATTGGAAGTTTCTTTGAGGATGTGATAGATAATTTAGAGCGGATGGCCTATAATTAGCGCGGATTCTAATAGATTCTTTTGTCTTTTAACGGTTGAGGTTTCCGTCGGACCTCCGGGAGTGGTGATAAAAAATTCTAAGCAAATTTCATGAAATTTTAGAGTTAATTAAAATGTAATTAATTTCCACATGCTTGAAACAAGAGTTTTAAAGAAATTGGCCCTGTTGACTCAAAATGGCGAGTGAACCACACAGGCCCAGAACGAAGCGAATTAGTTTTTGTGGGTATCCTGTGTTCGCTCGTGTCGTGTCGTGCCGGTAGAATAATTGCACATGATCCCCCCCCCCCCCCCCCCCCCACTCTCCTCCTTCGGGAAATCCTATATCAAGAATGTTAAATTCTAAAAACGGTTAAGTTAAACTTTCAGTCGCAGCTTACACGGAGGATTTATATTTTTTACATGTTTTTAATTAGCAAAGGACGACGAAAGCTGATCGATCATTTCCTCTACTGCGTCGCGAGCGAACACTTCACAGGCTACCCAAATTGAACTTTCGTTTCTCAACGATACCGTCCCTATTTTATGCAGGGAAGCACTTTCCCACGGACGTAGATCCCCTCCACGCAGATAGAGGCGAAAACGACCGGGTCTGAGACTAGGAGCTCACCTCTACGGTTACAATTAAGTTAAATGCTATGTTGTTGAGATGTGGGCACTTTTTGTGTGCTGTTTACGTGTTTCGAAGCCTTGTTGGAAGCTCGCTCGCTGACACGGATTTCCGTGTCACGTCATACAAAGCAATATAAGAAACTCTTTTTTCTTATGTATGCCACGGCACGAAAGCCATTTGTAGTCGCATGTAAGTGACGCATATAATGATGATCTCGGTATAAATTAACATTTTGGTGTAAATCAACATTTTTGACACCGACGCGATAACGTAAAATTGAATAAATGAGGAATAGCCTCCATTCAGTGATTCATTGATAATGATATAAAGAAAAGTACATCGCTTTTCGTTTATTCAATCGATTTTTTCATACTTCTGGGTATATATACAAATATTGACACCTTGCAATATACGTCGGGTTCCTTAGTGTAGTGGTTATCACGTCTGCTTTACACGCAGAAGGTCCTGGGTTCGAGCCCCAGAGGAACCATTTAGCCTTTTTTTTTCTTCTACAAAACTGATATTTTTTTCTCAGGAAACTTATTTCTTTGTGCTTCACTTTAAAGTGCAGAAGTGAATAGCAGAGAAGTCAGTTTCGAGGAAAACTTTGACATTGATTGCTGATTAGCTACGCGCTTTCCTGTTATCATTTTCGCGTGATCGCCTCTGTTCGCATGCATGCTGCACTACAGACAATACCAACTGTTTTGGCGTACCACATACAACTCTAACCCTAAGGTAACAAGTTGTAAAGATTTATTTCACCGCTTCCACCACGCAGACCACCAAGAGAAGGGTCTACAATATGTTTTTCTGGATGTGTGATTAAGCGATAAATCGGGATACGATAATTCGTAGAACGCGGGATTCGGGATAAAAATGTCGCACGGGGCGAAGGATAGATTAGCGTGACCGGGGTAACGGGGTTTGCTGCTTCGCAAAAGAAAAAAAAAAACAGAGCTTGGGCTTGCTTCCTTTTTTATGATATAAGTAATGCTCGTATAAAAAGTTTGAGTTGTTTCTATCAGTAAATTATTGTGTAGTGATTCAATCGTGGGCTTCAAACTCGCTTTGAGCATACTTTCATAAAAAATAATAAAGGAAGGCTCAAACACGATGTTTCAAGCTCTTTTGTGTGATTCTTTACGATAAATATGTTTTAGGTTAACATACTATAGACAACGCCATACATTCTTTAATCAAACTACTGATAGCAGTCTTGGGTTGCCTGTGATCTCAGAGGGGGGGGGGGGGGGGGGGAGCGAGGGCAATTTGTTGATCAACAAGCAAATTTCGGACATCTAGATCCATTCCAAACACCCTCACTTGATCATCGCAACCCAAGTGAGAATAAGTAGGCAAAGGGGGCGGGCGGAAGTGTGGAAGGTGGTGGACATACAAATAGTCATGTACAATGTCAATTTTCAGGTTTATTTACTTATTATTACAGCAGTGCAAGTGTCGCGCATGTCTACGACACTTTTCCCAATGTAACATCAAACGTAACGTAGTCCTTGTCGCAGTATCTAGAATAGAAATAGCGAGAAACCTCTCAGTACCTGTTTTACATTTGACCAGTCGCTTAGTGATAAGAATCGGAGCCCAGATATTGGAATTCCCAAACACCCTGCCAAATTCTGGTTCTTGTCCAAAATTCAAAAAGACAAGTCAAATGTCAACTCCTTTTACGATTAACAAAGCCTAACCCTAACCCGAACCACAGCCTAGTAATATACAAAATCGGAACTTCTTGATTATGTTTTCGCTTCCACGTTTAGTAAAACCTAATATGAATGATCTCCTTTCATATACTAACTAGAATGAAAACAAATATAATCTTACCACATCACAAGTCTACACCGAAGTTCTACTCCAGGCTTTCCAGGGTTGCTGAGGGTTAAATATAAAAAGCTTTAATATGTGAAAAAGTTTCAGAGTAGTTGATAGTTATCTTTTTAAAAGTCACTCTGGTTCAACCGGTATAATCAAGTAATACCTGTTTGTTTGGATCAGCGTCACGACCGGGGATTCGTTTATTACCATACGGTATCCCTGTGGTGGTCAATGTCGTGGGAGGTTCTGGGGGCTGGTGACTCCAGCGCGCAGCCCTCCCCACGGGACGGGGGTTAGGTGGCGGTGGCGATGTTGGCGTGGTTGCCGAGCTGAACTCGTTCACCTCTGGGTACAGTCTTCGAGTGCTGTTCAAGAGCTTGACTCGGGGACCCTGTGGTGGAACAGAAATTTAAAGTTTGGCTCAAAGCATAACCCTAGCCATAACCACCTAACCCTGTTCCCCAACAACCTATCATCTCTTGGTCAGTAAACTCTAGTCTATGTAAGCTTAAATGATCCCTTGGCCAGTAAACTTCGGGTGAATTCTAAGGGCTTTCGCTTTCTTTTGGAGACAACATGGTACTTAAATTAGGTAATTCGTGCTTCAAAAAAGTACCTTGGGTAGCCCAATGTCTGCGTAGTCTTTCTCCGACATCAGCATCAGGGCGTCAAGGTCGATCTCATTTTTCTGGATACAAAGATGACACCATTATCAGCACACATACACATCACACATGAAATGTTATCCCTACGCATCATCATCTATTTAAAATAAGTAATAGTGTAATAAGGTAAGAAAAGGAAATCCCCAGGATTGCAGGAATGAGGCTCTGGTTAAAGGACAAAAACAAGTCTCTTTCAAACTGACATGACACTTACCTGAAACAGACTCAGATGGCTGCCGAGGGAGAGGCGTTCTAGAAAGCTCTGTAGAGTGTCTCCAGGATTCACACCGAATTGCTCTGATTCAGGGACTGGAACCGAGTCGCCATTACCAACCAGCTGAGACGAGGGAGCCTGGTGACCAGGAGCAGTGGACCATCCGCCAGAAACCGCGCGCTCTAACAAACAAAACATCTTCATTAGCACAAATTATTGTTTGTTCCTGTCACTCTCCAAGTCATCATAATGCCCGTCCTCTTAGGTAAGAAATTCAAATAACATATTATTCAGTCTTCATGAAGCAATAGCTACAAAGTCTGCCCTAGCTTTCATACAACTGCATTTCTCATATTGAACATACAATGCATTCTACCTCCTATGAGAGATACTTGATGGAATATGCGTGAGACATCAGCTGCTTGTTAAAGGACACCATCACAAGCAACATGACAATAAAAAGAGTGCGGGAATGCTGACACTTAGTAAAGATAAGCCTCGCTAGTAGGCTATTGTAAAATGTCAGTTGTAAATGCAAACGGCGGTCGACAAATGGCAGTTTTACAACCGAAAGGACCCTTGTATCCCAAAATATTTGCTCCAAATTTAGAAAAACATAAATAAAACATACAAACTGCCATGTAATTAATATTATGGATCTGACATCATTCATCTTTACAAATAATTACTACCCAAAAGCACCTTTCGCCATTTGGCAATTGCCTTTCCCCATTTGCGAAGACAACGTTTTTTGAAATAGGTATATACTAGTGGGTACCCGTGAAACTTTTACGTTTATAATTCATTAAAGACATTAGAGCCACTATTTAAAAAAGACCGGTTACACCATAATCATATAAATTCGATGTGAAAAGCAGAAAACATCCCCCAATGTTTTGCCAAAATTTGAAGCATAGGATATTTTATCATATTGGAAATAAACCAATATAACATGATTGCTCCCAGTATATATCACAAATCAAATGCATCGAACGTCTACATACAACCTGATCGATCACAGAAATTTTATATGGTACGCTGAAAAACTACGCCCCAAAAATATATATACATATTTTGAGTTTTCTAGTTCCTCCTTTTCTCCGTGAGAGATGGCACACACTTTTTCCTTAGCGCATCAGATATAAGATTACCTGGGGCATACGAGTAGCTCCACACTCCTGGAGGCGGGGCGCCGTCTGATAAATACATTGAAAGAGTTAACAGGCAACAAACTCTTACAATAAAAATATACTAGATTCAAAACGGCCTGACTACCTGATTTCTATACTAGGCTTAGTTCAAACATCCCTACATGCACAAGTGCACCTTACCTCCTCCAATCAGAGGCGATATCCCAGGCATTGAAGGCAGTGGACTTGCCGTGGCCCTACGACACGCCCTCTCTGTACCTATCGGTCTCAGTGAAGGTTTATCCATCGAGTCCACTGTGCTACACTGCGCTAGGGAGCTGCCAATAGGAGAGATGGTGGGAGAGCTTGACGCTGAGGGGGTGGTGGTGGGGACAGGAGAAGCGGACGTGTAGGGAGGTGATGTTGCGCTGGTCTCATGCGGCAACGGGGTAAACAATGCCCCAGGGGTTGTAATGAAGAGTGGTTGCGAGACAGGGTCATTATTGGTTGAGGGCTTCGGCATGTCAGGGTTAAACGAGCTGGGGTGAGAGATGTTGTTCCAGATGCTAGGACTCAGGGTTTGGCTAACATGGGACAACAGGTTACTGAAGGCTGTTGGCAAGGAGGAGGTGTTCACTACTGTCGATGCCGGCATTGCCACATTCGGTGCCACAGTGCAGGTCACCATTGCTGATGGTTTGGAGATGACTGGTCCATTTACTACAGGCTTAGCCAGTGCCGTTGGTTGTGAAGGATCCGGTCCACCCTGAGCACCCATAGCCACTGAGGAGTAGCTTAGCGAGCTACTGGGCACACGCTTGGTCTTACTGGTTGTTGACTGGGTAGTCACTACCACTGTCTTGTCCGGGAAGAGCTGTCTCTTAGCAGGAGATATCCTGGGAGTGCTGATAACCATGGTTGTCACCGTGGTAGTTGTGACCAGTTTGCCGGAGATATAGCGCTTGGAAGAAGAAGTTGGGACGCCATTACCCAGGATGTGTTCACTCTTTCCTGGGGACTTCTTCTTTCCCCCACCATGTGCTGTCAACCCCCACTTGGCAGAGCTTGGTATATGAGAAGCAGCATTGACTTTCTCGTGGTTGCTCCCAGAGGTTGTAGTCTTGGCTGTGATGGCAGTGGAACCTGATGAGGGGATGGCTGGGGTTGGCTTTGTCTTGCCGGAGAGCTTGAGGGCTGGGCTAGGTAGTGTTGCAGCACAGGTTTCTCGGATTAGGGGTTTGGCAGAGGAAGTCACTGTGGTCACAGTAGTCATGCTAGTTGCTATTGGGAAGGAGCTGAGGGTGCGTGGTGACAATGGAGTCTTGCGGCGAGGTAGCACATCATTGATGTCACACTCTGGGTCCTTGATCAGTGCGGATATGAGGTGGTGTGCTTGGCGGGTGGCATCTGCAGGGCCCCTAAAATAAGATAAATGGGAATATGTTGCCTGTGATGATGTGAGTCGGAAAATCTGCTTTGCCCATTTGGAAAGGGAAAAGGTGGTTTTCTGTGCATCCTTATTAGTAATAGTTCAGAGGTATAAGCGGATGGGAAAAGGCATGTAGTGTTTTGTGCTTACTTAATAGTAATAATACAGAGGTATAAGCAGATGGGAAAAGGCATGTAGTGTTTTGTGCTTACTTAATAGTAAAAATACAGAGGTATAAGCGGATGGGAAAAGGCATGTAGTGTTTTGTGCTTACTTAATAGTAATAATATAGAGGTATAAGCGGATGGGGAAAGGCATGTAGTGTTTTGTGCTTACTTAATAGTAATAATACAGAGATATAAGCGGATGGGAAAAGGCATGTAGTGTTTTGTGCTTACTTAATAGTAATAATACAGAGGTATAAGCGGATGGGGAAAGGCATGTAGTGTTTTGTGCTTACTTAATAGTAATAATACAGAGATATAAGCGAATAGGGAAAGGCATGTAGTGTTTTGTGCTTACTTAATAGTAATAATACAGAGGTATAAGCGGATGGGAAAAGGCATGTAGTGTTTTGTGCTTACTTAATAGTAATAATACAGAGATATAAGCGGATGGGAAAAGGCATGTAGTGTTTTGTGCTTACTTAATAGTAATAATACAGAGGTATAAGCGGATGGGGAAAGGCATGTAGTGTTTTGTGCTTACTTTATAGTAATAATACAGCTTCCAGTACTCTTCTGACGACTAGTGTCGATGTCAATGTGCGCGCCTGTCGTCTCGCGGATGGCGTTCACGTTGCACCCTGCACGTCCAATGATGCGGCTCACCACCGACGACGAAACAGACATCTTCTTAGATCTGAAAAGTGTAGCAGAAAATGAAGCAATACAACAACTTCTTGGTTTGCGCTTGAGTATTCACTAACGTCCATTGCCAACGACAATTTACTTGTGTATATTCTAGTGTTCTAGTGTTCTGTGTGTATTCTAATGTTCTGTGTATATTCTAGTGTTCTGTGTGTATTCTTAGTGTTCTAGTGTTTTGTGTATTCTTAGTGTTTTGTGTATTCTAGTGTTCTAGTGTTCTGTGTGTATTCAAGTGTTCTGTGTGTATTCTAGTGTTCCAGTGTTATGTGTATATTCTAGTGTTCTGTGTATATTCTAGTGTTCTAGTTCCTGTGTGTATTCTAGTGTTCTGTGTGTATTCTAGTGTTCTGTGTGTATTCTAGTGTTCTGTGTGTATTCTAGTGTTCTGTGTGTATTCTAGTGTTCTGTGTGTATTCTAGTGTTCTGTGTGTATTCTAGTGTTCTGTGTGTATTCTAGTGTTCTGTGTGTATTCAAGTGTTCTGTGTCTATTCTAGTGTTCTAGTGTTCTGTGTGTATTCTAGTGTTCTGTGTGTATTCTAGTGTTCTAGTGTTCTGTGTGTATTCTAGTGTTCTGTGTGTATTCTAGTGTTCTGTGTGTATTCTAGTGTTCTGTGTGTATTCTAGTGTCCTGTGTGTATTCTAGTGTTCTGTGTGTATTCTAGTGTTCTGTGTGTATTTTAGTGTTCTGTGTGTATTCTAGTGTTCTGTGTGTATTCTAGTGTTGGCTTGAGCATCAGAATTCCATGGATAACAATGATATAATATTCTCCAGTAAAGCTTATTGTTTTTCAGTGGGTGCCAAACGTTTTACACCTCACTCATACAGACAAATTCTGCTATTTCAGATGTCTCAGGAAACAAAAAATCCTTAATGATATGAGTTGGTTTACATATACATATATAATCTGGTAGAGCTTCACACCTTCGCACAACCTCCTTCCATCCCTCCTCATGCCGCTTGCCCTTCTTGGGACTCGGCATCACTGACATCTTGGTAATAGGGTGAGATGTTGTCAGGGTAACGGCCAGACACTGAGCCGCTGCCGTGGCAACGGTGATGGGCGATAGCGCACTGTGGGGGGTGGCCTGGGTTATGGTCATGATGGTGGACGCCACTGCTTTCGTGAACTCTGACGTGATGACGCTCGACACATCAAGGGGCCTGGTAACCAAAAGACAGACATTTTTAATGAAGGCTTTTGTGAAAATTTGTGCACAATACAGCTTCTTTAATCATTTGCATGCTCTTGTGATTGTGTGGATTTTGGATTACTGACATCAAATTGTTTGTCTAATCACTCACATCAAATGGTCTCACTGAGTGTTATTTAAACCTTAAAACGTTGCCTTACTTGGTGGCTGAGGAGGAGGAAATAGCTGCAGAGATGGCCATAGTTGTCAAGGTACCCAAGGTATCAGACGATAGCTTCCTGTCGGTGTCACTTTTCTGAGAGTTGGTATTGTCAATGATAGACGAGATAGGTGACTTGGTTCTCTCATTGCTACCCTCGCCTTAATAGTGATAAAAACACCAGTGTTATTTGTTCGAGTTTTGTAGTGATTTGGGTTTTTTTTTTAGTTCAGTCCAGCAACTGGTATAACACTTGCAGAGAATTGCATTATTTTAAGCAACTGCACTATGCACCCATTTAGCATCTTCAAGGAACAAAGTACTATTCTAGTTTGTGTAGTAAACTCAACAGGTATTATGTGGTGTTATAGTCACTGGTACTGGGTGCTGTTACCCTCACTGGTACTAGGTGCCGTTACCTTCACTGGTACTAGGTGCCATTACCGTCACTGGTACTAGGTGTTGTTACCTTCACTGGTACTAGGTGCTGTTACCCTCACTGGTACTGGGTGCTGTTACCCTCACTGGTACTAGGTGCTGTTACCCTCACTGGTACTAGGTGCCGTTACCTTCACTGGTACTAGGTGTTGTTACCTTCACTGGTACTAGGTGTTGTTGCCTTCACTGGTACTGGGTGCTGTTACCCTCACTGGTACTAGGTGCTGTTACCTTCACTGGTACTAGGTGCCGTTACCTTCACTGGTACTGGGTGCTGTTACCTTCACTGGTACTAGGTGCTGTTACCTTCACTGGTACTGGGTGCTGTTACCTTCACTGGTACTAGGTGCCGTTACCTTCACTGGTACTAGGTGCTGTTACCTTCACTGGTACTAGGTGCTGTTACCCTCACTGGTACTAGGTGCCGTTACCCTCACTGGTACTAGGTGCTGTTACCTTCACTGGTACTAGGTGCTGTTACCTTCACTGGTACTAGGTGCCATTACCGTCACTGGTACTAGGTGCTGTTACCCTCACTGGTACTAGGTGCCGTTACCTTCACTGGTACTGGGTGCTGTTACCTTCACTGGTACTAGGTGCCGTTACCTTTACTGGTACTAGGTGCTGTTACCTTCACTGGTACTAGGTGCTGTTACCTTCACTGGTACTGGGTGCCGTAACCTTCACTGGTACTAGGTGCTGTTACCCTCACTGGTACTAGGTGCCATTACCTTTACTGGTTCTAGGTGCTGTTACCCTCACTGGTACTAGGTGCTGTTACCCTCGCTGGTACTAGGTGCTGTTACCCTCACTGGTACTAGGTGCTGTTACCTTCACTGGTACTAGGTGCTGTTACCTTTATTGGTACTAGGTGCTGTTACCTTCACTGTCGTTACTCTGGTGATCCTGGTCGGCATCATCCTCCAGCTTCTCTTTCTCCTCGTTGTTCTTGTTTTCAGTCTCCACATCCTTGTCCTGTGTGAGCTTCTTCTTCTTCTTCTGTTTCTTCTTGTCCCTGCGGCGGGCAGCGGCAGCTTTCTTCAGCTCCTCCCGTTCTTTTTCCAGGTCAATCTCCTCTAAGAGGATTGAGGCGTTTTTGTTGGCTTCTGCTGCCTGACGATCTTTGGCAGTGACAATGATCTCCATGCACTGATGGCAGCGTTTCAACAGATCCTTCACAGACAAAGATATGAACCTTAGGGATATTCTTAACAGATATCCAATTAAACACAAGGAAAAGATAGAAGCAGGGATAAAATAGAAACATGCCCATGTGCATGTAGTTATGGACTCAAAGTGATGTTGAAGACAAAAATGGATAAATAAAGGATATTGCAATGAAATGATCTCTTTATTATATGAGATCTTATTTGAAATCTTTAAGATGCCCGCTAAAAATACTGTAAGCTTATTGGTTAAAACTTGTTATCACCAAATGCGTTGATGAATATGATATCAACACTGGTAGCAGAGGCAATATCAGTTTTGTCATTCTGATATCACTTCTAGTATCACACCATATATCATATAATAATGCCCTTTATCTAACAATAGTGGCAGATTAATAGAGGGAGATTTAATGTTGATAACATGGGTTGTTGGAAGATGTAAAAACACACAACTTACAACTGTTGGGTATTGTAACATATCTAGTACCTCACTAAAAATCATGGACAACATACCTTATCAGAAATTGTGCTGATGAATCGAGTGCAGTCCGAGTCTGATGGGAACTGATGGACGTGTTTGACAAGCCATTTGACAACCTTAATATGTCCTTTGCGGAATGCTGCCATCAACACCGTCACCTTGCGGTTATCCTGACTGTCAAAGTCTGCACCATAGCTGAACAGAAGCTGACAGACCTCAAGGTGACCACCTGAATGAAATAAAACTGCATATAAGGCTCCACTCACACCTAGCCGTCAATATTTTGAAACAAAGCCTTTTGTCCCTATTCATATGCAGCATTTCCATTTCGAAATAGCTATCCACATAAAAATACAGAAACAAAATGGTAAATAAATAATAGCATTACAGCAATATTCTATTTCATACACCAATAATTTTGTGTAGCTTATATATGCATCTCTCTCCCTTCTTCGCTTTGTGTAGTGAGAAATACATTTACACTTACCATTTCTATCGATTAAGACACAATAAAAAAAAAACTTAATCATGACCAAAAAACAACATTGTAAAACGTTTAAATGAGTATTGCAGAATAGATCCTGGGACACATTATAAATAATGAGAATCAGAGCAAATTGTAAAATTTTTCGATAACGAGACAAAGAGGTGAAAAGATGTTACAATAAACAAATAAACTACATCTGGGAAACTGTTGGAATAAAAAGGTCTCACCGTTAGCAGCTAGCCAGAGAGGAGAATTGCCTTTCTTGTTTTTCACGTCCACCATGGCACCACGGTACAGCAGTAGCTCACAGAACTTGTAGTGGCCCTTGTCAGCGGCAATGGTGAGGGCAGTGTCCCGGGATGAGGGTACAGGAGGGGCGTTCACATCAGCACCCCTGTCGAGGAGGATACGGCCCACCTCGACGTAGCCACCAGAGGCTGCTTCCATCAGGGGTGTGAGCCCAGTCTGTTAAGGTAAAGAGAACTGGTAAATAAGAAAAATATTACTCATTATAAGCAGGGGTGTGAGCCCAGTCTGTTAAGGTAGAGAGAACTGGTAAATAAGAAAAATATTACTCATTATAAGCAGGGGTGTGAGCCCAGTCTGTTAAGGTAAAGAGAACTGGTAAATAAGAAAAATATTACTCATTACAAGCAGGGGTGTGAGCCCAGTCTGTTAAGGTAAAGAGAACTGGTAAATAAGAAAAATATTACTCATTACAAGCAGGGGTGTGAGCCCAGTCTGTTAAGGTAAAGAGAACTGGTAAATAAGAAAAACATTACTCATTATAAGCAGGGGTTTCATTAGCCCCTGGTAGCAGGCGGAAGCACCGGCTATTTCCCACTGAGCGCCGGCTACGTTTTGTTTTTAAACGACTTGAGTTTTATTTGAGCTAAAAAGATAAAATAACTTCCACCCCCTACTTATCAATCTCCACCGCCTACTCTGAAAGCTAATGAGAGCCCTGATAAGTACTATATATAAGTATATAAACACTGTATTTTGGTCAGAGAGTGGAAATTCTTTCTGAAATCACATATATAATCAAATTCGCACTTGTCTGCTTATTTTTTGTTACCCATGAAGCACTTTGGTAATAACACAGGATCCTCTGAGCGGAACTTTATTTGAAATAGAAGTATGAAAGAAAACAATTATTGACAGAGGTATGAGAAAAGAAAGATCCACAGAACTGACCTTGGCCCGGTGCTCAATGTTTGCCTTCCTGTCCACTAGCAGGCTCACAACCTCATGGCGCCCCTGGAAGCACGCCAGCGTCAGTGCTGTGTTCCTATTGGTCTCGATCTGTGCATTGATGTCACTACCCATGTCCAACAGCAGCTTGACAGCAGACGTGTGTCCATTCATGGCAGCTAGCATAAGGGGGGAGATACCCAGCTTGCTGCCAGTGCGGGAGTTGATCTCTGCACCATGACTGAGGAGCAGCTTGATGATGCCAACGTAGCCTCCAGATGCGGCAAGACTGAGCGGGGTGTAGTCTGACACGTTACGGTGCTCAAAGTTGGCACCTTTGGCAATTAACAGCTCAACAACCTATCAACCAAGACAGGATCAGGGAAGAGATAACCAGCGATTACAGCAAGACAAGGGAAGAGATAACTAGCGATGAAGACAAGATAAAAAAAAAAAAAAGATTGAAGAAGAGTGGCTGTGTTCCACTTTGTGCACATGAAAGTTTTACCTCTTGTCTACCGCCTGAGCAAGCCAAAGAGAGCGCAGTGTCTTTAGTTCTGTCCGACTGCGCCTCAATATCCGCTCCATGTTCCATCAGGATCTCCACAGTGGAGTTGTGGCCAGCAGTCGCACTCAGGATAAGAGGAGTACAGCCTGCAAGGTGAATAACATAAATATTTCACAAATTGAGGAGTACAGCCTGCAAGGTGAATAACATAAATATTTCACAAATTGAGGAGTACAGCCTGCAAGGTGAATAACATAAATATTTCACAAATTGAGGAGTACAGCCTGCAAGGTGAATAACATAAATATTTCACAAATTGAGGAGTACAGCCTGCAAGGTGAATAACATAAAATTAAGGAGTACAGGTGAATAACTACTTGTAATAAATAGTTCACAAATTGACATATAACTAAACTGCATTGGTTATTTCATGCCCCCTTACAAATTGTTTGGCTTCATTGTCTCATACACTATACTGGAATACACTGTTTCTAATATCAGCAAAGCAAAGTCTCTAAATCGCAAAAATGCTTATTAAAATAGAGCAATTAATAAATGTAAATCTACAGAAAAACTTTGGGGTCAAGAGAAGCTCCTAAAGTGTAAGCATGGATATAGACTAAAGGTGGCAGACTGGAGTGGCATCCAAACTAGGACTTCCTTTCAACATCTGAATCTCTACATTACTGCACAGTTTACACTAAGCAAACATGTGACTTTTTTGGCCGCAGCCTCAAACACTCTTTAACTTTGGCGGCCAAATAACAACAGAAAGCAACTTATTCAGTGTTTACAATCAGCATGAAATGTTTTCTTTGTCTGAAAAATTTTATATTCAGTGAGAGAAAAAGCTTTTTGGCATGACGTGTGCAGCCATTTCTGTGCATTTTGGCTTCAATTTGCAACTAAAATAGTTATGTGATTTCTTAGTTCAATTGGCTATTGGATAGTGAGGTCTGGTGCCCGCCTTACCTTTCTTGTCTCTGTGCTCAATGTCAGAACCCTTGGCTAGCAATAGCTGCACTAGCTCATCATGGCCACCGGCTGCTGCCAGAGTTAGCGCCGTGTCATGGTTGCTGTCAGTCTGCTGGTCCACGTCAAAGGCTGCAGTGAAAGGAGGTGAGACAGGTGATGGGCTAGGCGTGAGAGGGAGCGACGAGGTGCTGAGTTCGGGAGGCGTAGGTGGAGAGCTGTCATTGCTGGATGCTGTATTGCACAAAGACGTAAGGGTAAGTATGAGGACATCAGCATGAACACCTCAAGGTGAACACCTCAATATGAACACATCTGGGTGAACACCTCAGTATAAACACACCAGATGAACATCTCACAATGAACACCTCAGAGTGAAGACCTCAGTATGAACACATCCGGGTGAACACCTCAGTATAAACACACCAGGGTGAACATCTCAGTATGAACACCTCACAGTGAAGACCTCAGTATGAACACATCAGCATGAACACATTAGGGTGAACACCCAATATAAACACGCCAGTATGAACACATGAAGATGAGCACTTCAGTGAGCAAATAAATGTAAAGAGACATAAGGGTAAAGATGAACACTTTATTATGAACACCTTGGTATGAAAACCTCAGTGAGCACATCAGTATGAACACAAAGACATAAGGGTGAACACATCAGTATGAACTATGGGCCCCTCAGTATGAACACCTCAGTGAACAAAAAAACCTAAGGGTAAAAATAAACATCAATACATGGAGGGCAAAATGTATTTTTCTAAAAATTATTTCAGTGTGTTTTGCCCCAATCATCCTTGCACTATTTATGAATGTTAGGGCAAAAGCTGCAAGGGACAAAAAGTAGCATCAAAATTTAAAAAAGTCGCATTTCATATTCTGATTGCTGTTACTTCATATGTACTTTATTGAATCTTCCTTACAGAAGTAGGGAAAGAGTATAAGATACTAGAAGCACTTACAATTAGAAAGCATGTCCCCAATTGTGTCGTGCAGTGTCTGAGCAGGCTCTGCGACCATCAGGCCTTCCAACTGGGCATGTTCTTCAGGTGTTAGCTCTCCACACATGTTGGGTACCAAGAAGGGAGCAGGTGGGGCCGGCACATCATCCCCGTCAAGGTCAAAATGGGATAGGTCGGTGGTGAGTAGCTCCTTGGGGATAACATTCGAGTCAAGAGGGATGTTTGCATTTTTTAACGCCTTTGCAAGCTTTCCCTGAATCAGCTGTAACTTCTCTGTTATTACTTTGTTATCCGTCTGGACAGCGATTGATGTCACATGTGCATTGTTTGTAGTTGACATGCTTGGAATTGATTGGCTCAACAAAGGGAAGGTAGGAGCCATTGCCGAAGATGTAATTGGCATATCTGGAAGTAGCAGAGACTCCTGTAATTCACAGAGCGGCGAGGTGGGAGGTGCTAGAGGCAGCTGACCCAGAGCAAGACCTTCAGGACCAAACGCACTCAAGTCTGGTAACAGATCTTGATGTTCAAGAACTGGAGGTTGACTGGCATGAGTTGGAGGAACCCTGGGGGGTGGCACAGAAGGGATGGCCATAGACGTATGCATTGATAGCTGAAGGTCAGGAGGAGTTCCAGGAATGGGGTTTTCAAGAAGGTAACATATAACAGCTGCATGCCCTCCTTTTGCTGCCTCAATAACCATGTTGGATCCATCCTTTAGCTTATGGTATGGGTTAGCGCCATGAGCAAGCAGCAACTCCACAACAGCCAAGTGACCACCAGCACAAGCAAGAGAGAGCACAGAATGGTCATTGTTAGAGGTCTGTCGGTCTACATCAGCGCCTCTGCTTATCAGAAACTGTACCGTGCAGAGGTGCCCTGCCCTGGCTGCCTTCATGAGAGGAGTGCGTCCACCTTCTGATTCATGTTCCAGGTCAGCGCCAGACTGAAGCAAGACATCAGCAACATCTGTATGGCCATTTTCACAAGCAAAGGATAGAGCAGTGTCTCCAGTGGCTGTGGTAGCGTTAACGTCAGCCCCTTGAAAACAGAGATGATAGAGTCAGTGAACAGCAAGGGGGCCACAGTGAGGACTAGATAAAAGACAATGCTGTAACCACGGTTAGCAGCTACTGTAAAGCTTCAAAACGATTCAGTGAGTCTAGCTATCATCCAATCATATGGGTTAACCAAGGGAGCATGGCAAAATGTATTCCTATTTAACGCATGATTGATATTACGAAAATCAATGCGGCATGTGTGTTTGCTTTGTAAGGGGAGTTATCAGTTGTGCTGTTGGGGGTGTGGGGCTCGAATTATAAAGTGGATGTGCATGTTTGTCAACAGAGTCTTTGTTCGAAGATATCGGGTACGCGTAGTGTCGGCACAAAGTGCCGACGAAAGATGCACAAAGTGCATCGAGAGCCTTGGAGAGATGAGAAAAATAGAGGTGAAACTGTGGTGGGCGTGATGGCTCTAAGCCAATCAGAACCGCAGTTTTGGAGGTGTGTCTTCTCCCTATGCGTGTAGTAGTTTCCTTGGAGATATTTGGACTGAAATTAGAGATCTAAAGTTAACTGTGACTAGAAACAGGAGTATATAAATCCATTTCAAATAACCTAGCCGTGACAAGAAATCCTCTGTGAAGACGGACCAAAGAAATTTGAAGGATATTTTTCTCGCTTCCCCTCCTACACTTCCTTTCATTGTGTCAGGGAGAGTTAGATCTGGTATTCACCCCACTGTAGCTAGACTAGTAATAGCGTTGCCTTACAAAACAATCACACATGACGCGTTGATTTTCGTAATAAATGTCAATCGTGTGTTAGGAATACATTTTGCAGTGCTCCCTTGGGTTAACCAATACACATACTCGATTCATTTACACCAGAAACCTAGGCACATTGAATACAACCCAACATTTGCAAATCGTTGGTTGAAAGTGGGTATAACTACCACAGCACCTGGGGTGGGAATAACATGAGGTGGGTATAACTACCATGGCACCTGGGGGGGGGGATAACAAGAGGTGGGTATAACTACCACAGCACCTGGGGTGGGAATAACATGAGGTGGGTATAACTACCATGGCACCTGGGGTGGGAATAACATGAGGTGGGTATAACTACCATGGCACCTAGGGGGTGGGTATAACATGAGGTGGGTATAACTACCACAGCACCTGGGGTGGGAATAACATGAGGTGGGTATAACTACCATGGCACCTGGGGTGGGAATAACATGAGGTGGGTATAACTACCATGGCACCTGGGGTGGGAATAACAGGAGGTGGGTGTAACTACCATGGCACCTGGGATAGGAATAACAGGAGGTGGGTATAACTACCATGGCACCTGGGGTGGGTATAACAGGAGGTGGGTATAACTACCATGGCACCTGGGGGGGGGGATAACAGGAGGTGGGTATAACTACCATGGCACCTGGGATGGGAATAACAGGAGGTGGGTATAACTACCATGGCACCTAGGGGGGGGGATAACAGGAGGTGGGTATAACTACCATGGCACCTGGGGTGGGAATAACAGGAGGTGGGTGTAACTACCATGGCACCTGGGATGGGAATAACAGGAGGTGGGTATAACTACCATGGCACCTGGGGTGGGTATAACAGGAGGTGGGTATAACTACCATGGCACCTGGGATGGGTATAACATGAGGTAGGTATAACTACCATGGCACCTGGGGTGGGAATAACAGGAGGTGGGTATAACTACCATGGCACCTGGGGTGGGAATAACAGGAGGTGGGTATAACTACCATGCCACCTGGGGGGGGGGATAACAGGAGGTGGGTATAACTACCATGGCACCTGGGGTGGGAATAACAGGAGGTGGGTATAACTACCATGCCACCTGGGGGGGGGAATAACAGGAGGTGGGTATAACTACCATGCCACCTGGGGGGGATAACAGGAGGTGGGTATAACTACCATGCCACCTGGGGGGGGGATAACAGGAGGTGGGTATAACTACCATGGCACCTGAGGTGGGAATAACAGGAGGTGGGTATAACTACCATGCCACCTGGGGGGGGATAACAGGAGGTGGGTATAACTACCATGCCCCCTTGATGGGGTGGGATAACAGGAGGTGGGTATAACTACCACAGCACCTGGGATGGGAATAACAGGAGGTGGGTATAACTACCATGGCACCTGGGGTGGGTATAACAGGAGGTGGGTATAACTACCATGGCACCTAGGGGGTGGGTATAACATGAGGTGGGTATAACTACCACAGCACCTGGGGTGGGAATAACATGAGGTGGGTATAACTACCATGGCACCTGGGGTGGGAATAACATGAGGTGGGTATAACTACCATGGCACCTGGGGTGGGAATAACAGGAGGTGGGTGTAACTACCATGGCACCTGGGATAGGAATAACAGGAGGTGGGTATAACTACCATGGCACCTGGGGTGGGTATAACAGGAGGTGGGTATAACTACCATGGCACCTGGGGGGGGGGGATAACAGGAGGTGGGTATAACTACCATGGCACCTGGGATGGGAATAACAGGAGGTGGGTATAACTACCATGGCACCTAGGGGGGGGGGGGATAACAGGAGGTGGGTATAACTACCATGGCACCTGGGGTGGGAATAACAGGAGGTGGGTGTAACTACCATGGCACCTGGGATGGGAATAACAGGAGGTGGGTATAACTACCATGGCACCTGGGGTGGGTATAACAGGAGGTGGGTATAACTACCATGGCACCTGGGATGGGTATAACATGAGGTAGGTATAACTACCATGGCACCTGGGGTGGGAATAACAGGAGGTGGGTATAACTACCATGGCACCTGGGGTGGGAATAACAGGAGGTGGGTATAACTACCATGCCACCTGGGGGGGGATAACAGGAGGTGGGTATAACTACCATGGCACCTGGGGTGGGAATAACAGGAGGTGGGTATAACTACCATGCCACCTGGGGGGGGGGGGAATAACAGGAGGTGGGTATAACTACCATGCCACCTGGGGGGGATAACAGGAGGTGGGTATAACTACCATGCCACCTGGGGGGGGGGATAACAGGAGGTGGGTATAACTACCATGGCACCTGAGGTGGGAATAACAGGAGGTGGGTATAACTACCATGCCACCTGGGGGGGGATAACAGGAGGTGGGTATAACTACCATGCCCCCTTGATGGGGTGGGATAACAGGAGGTGGGTATAACTACCATGGCACCTGGGATGGGAATAACAGGAGGTGGGTATAACTACCATGGCACCTGGGGTGGGTATAACAGGAGGTGGGTATAACTACCATGGCACCTGGGATGGGTATAACATGAGGTAGGTATAACTACCATGGCACCTGGGGTGGGAATAACAGGAGGTGGGTATAACTACCATGGCACCTGGGGTGGGAATAACAGGAGGTGGGTATAACTACCATGGCACCTGGGGTGGGAATAACAGGAGGTGGGTATAACTACCATGCCACCTGGGGGGGGGATAACAGGAGGTGGGTATAACTACCATGGCACCTGGGGTGGGAATAACAGGAGGTGGGTGTAACTACCATGGCACCTGGGATGGGAATAACAGAAGGTGGGTATAACTACCATGGCACCTGGGGTGGGTATAACAGGAGGTGGGTATAACTACCATGGCACCTGGGGGGGGGATAACAGGAGGTGGGTATAACTACCATGGCACCTGGGGGGTGGGTATAACATGAGGTGGGTATAACTACCACAGCACCTGGGGTGGGAATAACATGAGGTGGGTATAACTACCATGGCACCTGGGGTGGGAATAACATGAGGTGGGTATAACTACCATGCCCCCTTGATGGGGTGGGATAACAGGAGGTGGGTATAACTACCATGCCACCTGGGGGGGGGGGATAACAGGAGGTGGGTGTAACTACCATGGCACCTGGGATGGGAATAACAGAAGGTGGGTATAACTACCATGGCACCTGGGATGGGTATAACATGAGGTAGGTATAACTACCATGGCACCTGGGGTGGGAATAACAGGAGGTGGGTATAACTACCATGGCACCTGGGATGGGTATAACATGAGGTAGGTATAACTACCATGGCACCTGGGGTGGGAATAACAGGAGGTGGGTATAACTACCATGGCACCTGGGGTGGGAATAACAGGAGGTGGGTATAACTACCATGCCACCTGGGGGGGGGGATAACAGGAGGTGGGTATAACTACCATGGCACCTGGGGTGGGAATAACAGGAGGTGGGTATAACTACCATGGCACCTGGGGTGGGAATAACAGGAGGTGGGTATAACTACCATGCCACCTGGGGGGGGGATAACAGGAGGTGGGTATAACTACCATGGCACCTGGGGTGGGAATAACAGGAGGTGGGTATAACTACCATGCCACCTGGGGGGGGGGGGGAATAACAGGAGGTGGATATAACTACCATGCCACCTGGGGGGGGGATAACAGGAGGTGGGTATAACTACCATGCCACCTGGGGGGGGATAACAGGAGGTGGGTATAACTACCATGGCACCTGGGGGTGGGTATAACATGAGGTGGGTATAACTACCACAGCACCTGGGGTGGGAATAACATGAGGTGGGTATAACTACCATGGCACCTGGGGTGGGAATAACATGAGGTGGGTATAACTACCATGGCACCTGGGGTGGGAATAACAGGAGGTGGGTGTAACTACCATGGCACCTGGGATGGGAATAACAGAAGGTGGGTATAACTACCATGGCACCTGGGGTGGGTATAACAGGAGGTGGGTATAACTACCATGGCACCTGGGGGGGGGGATAACAGGAGGTGGGTATAACTACCATGGCACCTGGGATGGGAATAACAGGAGGTGGGTATAACTACCATGGCACCTAGGGGGGGGGATAACAGGAGGTGGGTATAACTACCATGGCACCTGGGGTGGGAATAACAGGAGGTGGGTGTAACTACCATGGCACCTGGGATGGGAATAACAGGAGGTGGGTATAACTACCATGGCACCTGGGGTGGGTATAACAGGAGGTGGGTATAACTACCATGGCACCTGGGATGGGTATAACATGAGGTAGGTATAACTACCATGGCACCTGGGGTGGGAATAACAGGAGGTGGGTATAACTACCATGGCACCTGGGGTGGGAATAACAGGAGGTGGGTATAACTACCATGCCACCTGGGGGGGGGATAACAGGAGGTGGGTATAACTACCATGGCACCTGGGGTGGGAATAACAGGAGGTGGGTATAACTACCATGCCACCTGGGGGGGGGGGGAATAACAGGAGGTGGGTATAACTACCATGCCACCTGGGGGGGGATAACAGGAGGTGGGTATAACTACCATGCCACCTGGGGGGGGGATAACAGGAGGTGGGTATAACTACCATGGCACCTGAGGTGGGAATAACAGGAGGTGGGTATAACTACCATGCCACCTGGGGGGGGGGATAACAGGAGGTGGGTATAACTACCATGCCACCTGGGGGGGGGGATAACAGGAGGTGGGTATAACTACCATGGCACCTGAGATGGGAATAACAGGAGGTGGGTATAACTACCATGGCACCTGGGGTGGGTATAACAGGAGGTGGGTATAACTACCATGGCACCTGGGATGGGTATAACATGAGGTAGGTATAACTACCATGGTACCTGGGGTGGGAATAACAGGAGGTGGGTATAACTACCATGGCACCTGGGGTGGGAATAACAGGAGGTGGGTATAACTACCATGGCACCTGGGGTGGGAATAACAGGAGGTGGGTATAACTACCATGCCACCTGGGGGGGATAACAGGAGGTGGGTATAATTACCATGGCACCTGGGGTGGGAATAACAGGAGGTGGGTATAACTACCATGCCACCTGGGGGGGGGGAATAACAGGAGGTGGGTATAACTACCATGCCACCTGGGGGGGGGATAACAGGAGGTGGGTATAACTACCATGCCACCTGGGGGGGGGATAACAGGAGGTGGGTATAACTACCATGGCACCTGAGGTGGGAATAACAGGAGGTGGGTATAACTACCATGCCACCTGGGGGGGGGATAACAGGAGGTGGGTATAACTACCATGCCACCTGGGGGGGGATAACAGGAGGTGGGTATAACTACCATGGCACCTGAGGTGGGAATAACAGGAGGTGGGTATAACTACCATGCCACCTGGGGGGGGGGGGGGATAACAGGAGGTGGGTATAACTACCATGGCTTCTGGGGTGGGAATAACAGGAGGTGGGTGTAACTACCATGGCACCTGGGGTGGGTATAACATGAGGTGGGTATAACTACCATGGCACCTGGGGTGGGAATAACAGGAGGTGGGTGTAACTACCATGGCACCTGGGGTGGGTATAACAGGAGGTGGGTATAACTACCATGGCACCTGGGGTGGGAATAACATGAGGTGGGTATAACTACCATGCCCCCTTGATGGGGTGGGATAACAGGAGGTGGGTATAACTACCATGCCACCTGGGGGGGGGGGGGGATAACAGGAGGTGGGTGTAACTACCATGGCACCTGGGATGGGAATAACAGAAGGTGGGTATAACTACCATGGCACCTGGGATGGGTATAACATGAGGTAGGTATAACTACCATGGCACCTGGGGTGGGAATAACAGGAGGTGGGTATAACTACCATGGCACCTGGGATGGGTATAACATGAGGTAGGTATAACTACCATGGCACCTGGGGTGGGAATAACAGGAGGTGGGTATAACTACCATGGCACCTGGGGTGGGAATAACAGGAGGTGGGTATAACTACCATGCCACCTGGGGGGGGGATAACAGGAGGTGGGTATAACTACCATGGCACCTGGGGTGGGAATAACAGGAGGTGGGTATAACTACCATGGCACCTGGGGTGGGAATAACAGGAGGTGGGTATAACTACCATGCCACCTGGGGGGGGGGATAACAGGAGGTGGGTATAACTACCATGGCACCTGGGGTGGGAATAACAGGAGGTGGGTATAACTACCATGCCACCTGGGGGGGGGGGGGGAATAACAGGAGGTGGATATAACTACCATGCCACCTGGGGGGGGATAACAGGAGGTGGGTATAACTACCATGCCACCTGGGGGGGGGATAACAGGAGGTGGGTATAACTACCATGGCACCTGGGGGTGGGTATAACATGAGGTGGGTATAACTACCACAGCACCTGGGGTGGGAATAACATGAGGTGGGTATAACTACCATGGCACCTGGGGTGGGAATAACATGAGGTGGGTATAACTACCATGGCACCTGGGGTGGGAATAACAGGAGGTGGGTGTAACTACCATGGCACCTGGGATGGGAATAACAGAAGGTGGGTATAACTACCATGGCACCTGGGGTGGGTATAACAGGAGGTGGGTATAACTACCATGGCACCTGGGGGGGGGGGATAACAGGAGGTGGGTATAACTACCATGGCACCTGGGATGGGAATAACAGGAGGTGGGTATAACTACCATGGCACCTAGGGGGGGGGATAACAGGAGGTGGGTATAACTACCATGGCACCTGGGGTGGGAATAACAGGAGGTGGGTGTAACTACCATGGCACCTGGGATGGGAATAACAGGAGGTGGGTATAACTACCATGGCACCTGGGGTGGGTATAACAGGAGGTGGGTATAACTACCATGGCACCTGGGATGGGTATAACATGAGGTAGGTATAACTACCATGGCACCTGGGGTGGGAATAACAGGAGGTGGGTATAACTACCATGGCACCTGGGGTGGGAATAACAGGAGGTGGGTATAACTACCATGCCACCTGGGGGGGGGATAACAGGAGGTGGGTATAACTACCATGGCACCTGGGGTGGGAATAACAGGAGGTGGGTATAACTACCATGCCACCTGGGGGGGGGGGGGGGAATAACAGGAGGTGGGTATAACTACCATGCCACCTGGGGGGGGATAACAGGAGGTGGGTATAACTACCATGCCACCTGGGGGGGGGGGGATAACAGGAGGTGGGTATAACTACCATGGCACCTGAGGTGGGAATAACAGGAGGTGGGTATAACTACCATGCCACCTGGGGGGGGGGGGATAACAGGAGGTGGGTATAACTACCATGCCACCTGGGGGGGGGGGATAACAGGAGGTGGGTATAACTACCATGGCACCTGAGATGGGAATAACAGGAGGTGGGTATAACTACCATGGCACCTGGGGTGGGTATAACAGGAGGTGGGTATAACTACCATGGCACCTGGGATGGGTATAACATGAGGTAGGTATAACTACCATGGTACCTGGGGTGGGAATAACAGGAGGTGGGTATAACTACCATGGCACCTGGGGTGGGAATAACAGGAGGTGGGTATAACTACCATGGCACCTGGGGTGGGAATAACAGGAGGTGGGTATAACTACCATGCCACCTGGGGGGGATAACAGGAGGTGGGTATAACTACCATGGCACCTGGGGTGGGAATAACAGGAGGTGGGTATAACTACCATGCCACCTGGGGGGGGGGGAATAACAGGAGGTGGGTATAACTACCATGCCACCTGGGGGGGGGATAACAGGAGGTGGGTATAACTACCATGCCACCTGGGGGGGGGATAACAGGAGGTGGGTATAACTACCATGGCACCTGAGGTGGGAATAACAGGAGGTGGGTATAACTACCATGCCACCTGGGGGGGGGATAACAGGAGGTGGGTATAACTACCATGCCACCTGGGGGGGGATAACAGGAGGTGGGTATAACTACCATGGCACCTGAGGTGGGAATAACAGGAGGTGGGTATAACTACCATGCCACCTGGGGGGGGGGGGGGATAACAGGAGGTGGGTATAACTACCATGGCTTCTGGGGTGGGAATAACAGGAGGTGGGTGTAACTACCATGGCACCTGGGGTGGGTATAACATGAGGTGGGTATAACTACCATGGCACCTGGGGTGGGAATAACAGGAGGTGGGTGTAACTACCATGGCACCTGGGGTGGGTATAACAGGAGGTGGGTATAACTACCATGGCACCTGGGGTGGGAATAACAGGAGCTGGGTATAACTACCATGGCACCTGGGATGGGTATAACATGAGGTGGGTATAACTACCATGGCACCTGGGGGGGGGGGGGGGGATAACAGGAGGTGGGTATAACTACCATGGCACCTGGGGTGGGAATAACAGGAGGTGGGTAGGGGGCGGCAAAAGGTGTAATATAAAAATGGTGTAATTTGTGGGATAAATTATTAATGAGTTATTTCATACAGCTCTCTGAAATGTTAAACAACCTTATGTGTGTTCTAGTTCAACGTTCATCATCAGGAGGTAAGATATGGAACAAGTCAGATGCGATGGGAATCACAATGTTTGGGCAATTGTGTAGATCATAAAATGTAGTCCACTCCTTACCTTGTTCAAGAAGAAACTTTACAAGATCCACATGACCTTCCTGGGCTGCCTCCATGAGTGGAGTGGACGAGCCTTGCTCAATATCGGCACCAGCTTGCAGCAGATAGGCAGCTACATCCTGGAAACCTCCACAGCATGCTAGGCTGAGAGCTGTCTCCTGAGTCTCTTCTGTCTGGACATGAATGTCAGCACCTAGGGAAAAAATGGTGACATGAGAACAATGACATTTAAAAATTTAATTCATTTCCTTTCTTAGATAAACTGAGGTATAGTACAAAAGTATATACTAACCCCAATCACAGTTGAGCATGATCGCCCTACTAGTACACTCACCCTGATCACAGTTGAGCATGGTCACCCTAGTAGTACACTCACCCTGATCACAGTTGAGCATGGTCACCCTACTAATTCACTCACCCCGATCACAGTTGAGCATTATCGCCCGACTAGTACACTCACTCTTATCACAGTTGAGCATGGTCACCCTAGTAATACACTCACCCCGATCACAGTTGAGCATGATCGCCCTACTTGTACACTCTCCCTGATCACAGTTGAGCATGATCACCCTACTAATTCACTCACCTGGTTAACAGTTAAGCATAGTCCCACTACTAGAACACTCACACCGATCACAGTTGAGCACGATCACCCTACTCGTACAGTCACTCTTATCACAGTTGAGCATGGTCACCCTACTCGTACACTCACCCTGATCACAGTTGAGCAGGATCACCCTACTCGTACACTCACTCTTATCACAGTTGAGCATGGTCACCCTACTAGAACACTCACTCTTATCACAGTTGAGCATGATCACCCTACTCGTTCACTTACTCTTATCACAGTTGAGCACGATCACCCTACTCGTTCACATACTCTTATCACAGTTGAGCACGATCACCCTACTCGTTCACTTACTCTTATCATAGTTGAGCACGATCACCCTACTCGTTCACTTACTCTTATCACAGTTGAGCACGATCACCCTACTCGTTCACTTACTCTTATCACAGTTGAGCACGATCACCCTACTAGAACACTCACCCTGATCACAGTTGAGCAGGATCACCCTACTCGTACACTCACTCTTATCACAGTTGAGCATGGTCACCCTACTAGAACACTTACCCTGATCACAGTTGAGCATGATCACCCTACTCGTTCACTTACTCTTATCACAGTTGAGCACGATCACCCTACTCGTTCACTTACTCTTATCACAGTTGAGCACGATCACCCTACTCGTTCACTTACTCTTATCACAGTTGAGCACGATCACCCTACTCGTTCACTTACTCTTATCATAGTTGAGCACGATCACCCTACTCGTTCACTTACTCTTATCACAGTTGAGCACGATCACCCTACTCGTTCACTTACTCTTATCACAGTTGAGCATGGTTGCACTACTTGGATCAACTGTGACCAAGTTACTTGGGGTGATTATTCCTGATACCGTAGTGTTAGCTACAGCTCTATTGTTTTATTTCTCCCAATCCTTGTAATTGTACAGTAGTCTTAGGTAGGACAGTTACCATGGTCTAGTAGGAGTGACACCATCTCCAGATGGCCTTCCCTTGCCGCCTCCATTAATGGCGTATACCCTTCATCGTTGACTTCCTCCAGGTAAGCACCCCTCTCAATCAGCAAGGTTGCCAGCTCGACATGCCCACCGCAAGCCGCAAGGGTCAGGGGGGACTCAAAGCTGTCAGCTGGCATGTTAACCTGAGACATGGGATCATAGTCATAGGTATATACGTACTGTACTTCATACTATACTGTACGTATTGTACAGTATCTGGCATGTTATCCTGTGAGGTGGGATCAAGGTCATAGGTATATACGTACTGTACTTCATACTATACTGTACGTATTGTACAGTATCTGGCATGTTATCCTGTGAGGTGGGATCAAGGTCATAGGTATATACGTACTGTACTTCATACTATACTGTACGTATTGTACAGTATCTGGCATGTTATCCTGTGAGGTGGGATCAAGGTCATAGGTATATACGTACTGTACTTCATACTATACTGTACGTATTGTACAGTATCTGGCATGTTATCCTGTGAGGTGGGATCAAGGTCATAGGTATATACGTACTGTACTTCATACTATACTGTACGTATTGTACAGTATCTGGCATGTTATCCTGTGAGGTGGGATCAAGGTCATAGGTATATACGTACTGTACTTCATACTATACTGTACGTATTGTACAGTATCTGGCATGTTATCCTGTGAGGTGGGATCAAGGTCATAGGTATATACGTACTGTACTTCATACTATACTGTACGTATTGTACAGTATCTGGCATGTTATCCTGTGAGGTGGGATCAAGGTCATAGGTATATAGGTACTGTACTTCATACTATACTGTACGTATTGTACAGTATCTGGCATGTTATCCTGTGAGGTGGGATCAAGGTCATAGGTATATACATGTTGTACAGTATCCATTTGTACATAATGTAACTTGCTCTAGAAGTTATCACCACAAAATTGTGGCATTCAACCTCATTTTGAGGTATTGCTAAACTTTATAGGCGAATTTGCACTAAGAAATTCCTTTTTGAGTGGCTGTTTTCTACATTGATGGTCAACATGGCCATTACATTTGGCTGGTTGTCACTCAAGTCAGAAAAAACTCAGAGACATGTCTTATAAGTAGAAATCAAGAAAGCTGTTGGACTCAAATTTCACATGAACACACCTAACACACAAGAACCTAATTTGTTGATAAATAAAATATACAGTTTGTTTCCTAATGACGATTATTCAAGCTAGGGCACAGTAATAGTGCATTACAGTGAGCATGCTGAGAAAGAAATAGAAAGAGTTAGTATACCTGTGCACCATGGTCCAAGAGGAGCCGTGCTACCTCTACGTGCCCATCCATGGAAGCCTCCATCAAAGCTGTGTGCATTTCATCTGTTTTGTGTTCCTGGTCAGCCCCAGCATCTAGCAAGAATTTCACCATATCCAGGTGACCTGATAACAGAGACAACGTAAGTATTGTTAGTATTGAATATTAAGACAATAACTATTTTCAAATATTAGGAATTTCAAATATTATATTCAAAGAGTTCTTTAACTTAATTATTTTTAATATACAGACTATATATTTGGCCCCTGGAAAAAAAAACATTTCCAGACTTTTTCTTTGTTCCAAATTTTTTCTGCTGAAACATTTTTGTAGTAAAAGCAATTGTCTGCTAACCCTGCAATTAAAGTATTTTAAGGCAGATTTTAACTATCACTGTTGAAGTTTAAACAGAGTTATTTAAATTTCACTGATGGTCCATGGTCTAAATTCCTGATTTAGCAGAATACTGTAGCTCACTAATAATCCCTGTATGTTTATTAGCCGATTTTTTTATTAGCTGATTTAGCAGAATAGCTTACTAATAATCCCTGTATTTTTATTAGCTGATTTAACAGAATAGCTCACTAATAATCCCTATATGTTTATTAGCTGATTTAGCAGAATAGCTTACTAATAATCCCTATATGTTTATTAGCTGATTTAGCAGAATAGCTTACTAATAATCCCTTTATTTTTATAAGCTGATTTAGCAGAATAGCTCACTAATAATCCCTATATGTTTTTTAGCTGATTTAGCAGAATAGCTTACTAATAGTCCCTATATGTTTATTAGCTGATTTAGCAGAATAGCTTACTAATAATCCCTATATTTTTTTAGCTGATTTAGCAGAATAGCTTACTAATAATCCCTATATTTTTATAAGCTGATTTAGCAGAATAGCTTACTAATAATCCCTTTATTTTTTTAGCTGATTTAGCTGAATAGCTTACTAATAATACCTATATTTTTATTAGCTGATTTAGCCGAATAGCTTACTAATAATGCCTATATTTTTGTTAGCTGTTGACAAAGCTATGGAAAAAAAATAATAAATATATAAATTCATATGGTTTGACAAAAAAGTACATAATAAACCAGTCTCAAATAATATGCATCTAGACTGGCCAGTATCAGTGCTGGAAGTGAATGTCGATTGTGAAAAAGACAGGATTTTGCAGTAATTTACTCACCTTTGTAACAGGCAAGTGTGAAAAAGACAGGATTTTGCAGTAATTTACTCACCTTTGTAACAGGCAAGTGTGAAAAAGACAGGATTTTGCAGTAATTTACTCACCTTTGTAACAGGCAAGTGTGAAAAAGACAGGATTTTGCAGTAATTTACTCACCTTTGTAACAGGCAAGTGTGAAAAAGACAGGATTTTGCAGTAATTTACTCACCTTTGTAACAGGCAAGTGTGAAAAAGACAGGATTTTGCAGTAATTTACTCACCTTTGTAACAGGCAAGTGTGAAAAAGACAGGATTTTGCAGTAATTTACTCACCTTTGTAACAGGCAAGTGTGAAAAAGACAGGATTTTGCAGTAATTTACTCACCTTTGTAACAGGCAAGTGTGAAAAAGACAGGATTTTGCAGTAATTTACTCACCTTTGTAACAGGCAAGTGTGAAAAAGACAGGATTTTGCAGTAATTTACTCACCTTTGTAACAGGCAAGTGTCAGAGCACTCTCCTTGAACTCATTGGAATGGGAGTTGATGCACGCTCCATTTTCCAGCAACAGTTTAGCCACACCCACATGACCACCACTGGCCGCCTCCATCAGCGGGGTGTGCCCATTCTCATTATGGACCTCTATATCGGCACCATGTTCCAGTAAGAGCTTGACAACATCTTCATACCCCCCACAACAAGCGTAGATGAGGGCAGTGTTTCCGGCCTGTGACTGGGCATTCACGTCAGCTATGTTGTCTAATAGCAGCTTGACAATCTCAACATAACCACCACTGGCTGCCTCCATCAACGGAGTACAGTCGCCCTTGCTTCCTCGGTCGTCAACGCTTGCCTCCATGGCTAGCAGGACTTGCACTAGCTCATAGTAGCCTGTGGACAAATGTTTAAACTTTTTAAAAATTATATGCACCTTTGTCCATGGAACCAAGGTGATCTTTAAAGGAAAATCATCATCATCTGTATCCTATAGCACAAGCAGGAAATATAGCAAATTCACAATGGTTCTGCCAAAGTACAAGATATTTTGCGGATGCAGAATACTCAACCCCCACCACCACCAAACAGACACACACACAAAAGCACCTACAGTGTAGTTCTCCTGGCTCTATTTCTAACACATTCAGCTAATCAGAGTTGTACACCAAATAGCTTTCCAAACAGCACAAAGGTACAACTACAGTCATTTAGGTTTTGACCAGGTTACTACCAGGAGGGGTACTGCAAGTGTCCTTGACATTCTCCTACCTGCAGAGCAAGCCAGTGAGAGGAGACTCTCCCCTTCGTCAGTTGGCTCATGTACACTCCAGCCTTCTTCCAGCAGCTGACGCACCGCCCCAACGTCACCCTCTAAGCAGGCATCAGCAAGGCTGCGAGCCCCTAAAAACGATAGGTCTCCTTTAATGATAAAAAAAAAACAATAACAGTTTTGACCCCTCGGAATAATAACAAACATTTTCAATTCAAAGAACTAGAAATTCTCATTCTAGTGCCATGGGCAGCATTTAACTCTCTGGGACGGAAGAGGACTAGTTTATTACCAATGGGGCAAAACAAATTCATGTGCAATGTTCCAAATTCTGTGAACTGTCATTATAAATTTCTGAGGGCTAAACCAGTTTCTGGCTTCTGTCATACAAACTAACAGAATGACATTTTTTTGCTTTTTGATCATTCGGCCTCTCATGGAAATGTTGTTCAGTGCTGGCCATTGAATTTCAAAAGTGGGAAGCCAAGAGGTTATCTAGCTGTTGGGAATATCAGTGAGAATATATTCGCAGAATATTGTAATTATTGTAATTACCTATACACTAATCACCCTACTAACTTAAGTTGTGCACTGGGACCTGTGAATCTGTTGTCTTCTGAAACAGCCTTATTGTATGTAAACTGAATTCTATCATACCCTAACGATTTACCATGAAAATGTGAGAACTTCTCTTTTCCTGCTTATCTGTTTCACTAAGCTTGAATTCTCAATGCTCCAAAATCAGAGAACAGTCATAGTTTATAGGCAGCAGTGTACCTGTTTCTCCAGTGTGGTTTGGAGATGACGGCAAAGTGCTGTTCTGAGCCCTCATTCTAGTAAGGGCCGCAGCAGCCTCATCCAGTGCTGAGCTAACTGAGGACGTCAATCGCCGCAGCACCTCGGGGTCAGCAAACACCTTGCCGTCGGCCAGTTTCCCCATTCCTTAGGTGATCACAAATAACAGATATTAAGATCTTTGTTTAAAAACAATTTAAAACAGCATTAGAAATTCACAGTTTTACAGTCACCAAGGGGAGTGCATTAGGGGGTTTTGCATATCAGTGGTTAATGATATGACCATTTTTTAACCTTGTTGGGGGGCTCATTTGTAAGTGCTGAATAAGTCACATTCTGTTGCTGTTAACTTGCAGCTGAAACCACAGTGTGAGAGTACGCTACCCAAACAATCACATGATCCTTTGGTGCAAGTTGCCTATTGTTCTTATTGGACTCACCTGCAGCCTCAAAGAGAGCACCCAATCGTGCTTGGGTCTCAGGGTCCATTTTGTGCAAATCATATTTACTAAGACCATCTGAGCCCGGAAGCATCAGCTTAGAGGTTAATTCACTCCGCTTGGTGTTCAGAATGTACTCCATCTACAAAAAATAGGAAAAAGGAGCTGATGTGAATTGGTTTGCATTACAAAATGGCCATGAGCTTTGAGTAAGTTGACTAAACTCACGGAAAGCTTATTTGTAAAAGAAAAAATTGAAAACCTTACACAAATTCTGCAGGCTGCAACTATGCAACAATTATTACAGTATTAGGAATGCATCATTGTAATTTCAAGTATATACACAGTACATACAACATATTAAGCACAAATCATAGATCATTTAGATATAAAAAGTAAGAAAATGCTATAAAAAATGTTTCTTAATAATAAGCTATAATTTCTTGGAATTGGCCTAGAGACTAAAAATATATAGTATCATCCTAAAATGTATAAAAAAGTGAGAAAGAGTGAGAAAAAAAACATGCATAACTTGAACAAATCAACTTTGTGCTTAGAAGCCAATGTGTGAACCCCTACGTCACTGTGGGAATTGTGGCTTGATAATTTCTAAGAAGCAATTTTAACTTGAATGACTTAGGAAACATGCCAAATTTTAGCTTCTTTTTAATTTTAAACACAATTTATCCCAATACTGACATGCAATATGAGTTATGCACGTAAACAATCCGGGAAAGAGCAAAACTAATTCTGTGGAAAATGTTATACACGTATGCAAGCATTTTATAAATCAATAACTAGATGTAAGGCTGGGTGATTACAGCTTGAGACAAGCTGTAGCTACAAAAAAAAAACGGCAACAATAAGCCAAACTTAATGAAATACCCTAAAAACTAGACACAGTCTTCTAGGAAGCAGCTAAGATTCTAAGAGAGGTTGGTGTGAGTTTTGAAGACAAATAAATATGCCATGTTACTATTTTTTGTCAGAGGAAGTACTATCCGAAACAGAAGTTAACCCATTGACTCCTGGCTTTTTTGGAGCTGAATTTACAAAAAACAGACTGAAAACAGATACCTCCCCCCCAAATCTGAGTTTTATACAGCCCGTCAAAGTCAAACACAGCTGCACCTAGTCAGCGGTATCCAAGCTTTCCAACAGTGCTTTGCGGTCCCCACTTTTAATCCCTCGTCAATGTGCTGAAGCCAGCACAAGTTGATGGTTGCTTGTATTTTTCATCAAAAATACAGCTATGAGCATATTAGGAGAGTGTCTCCGGACATCATGAAGTCTTTTGGGGCATAATTGAGTGCTTTGCTTATGGATATTTGCAAGCAAAGGTGGATTCATGATGATTTTTTCTTGTTTGGCTTTGCCGGGATGAGAAAATAATTTTCTAATGAATCACCACAGCTCTCCTAAATGCTGTCTTTTCTGAAACCAAATTGATTCCAAAATTGTTTACACTGCTATTCTGGGTCTGTATGACCTGGAATTGATTTGTTTGGCTTCGGGGTGAAAAGACTTATAAAAAACCATCTGACTTTGGGGAGAGGAGTGTTGACTGGCCCTCCCCTCGTGAATTTTCCCCTGGATCTCCCAGAATGCTTTGCAATACGTAAAGATATTTTCGTGGTTGTACAATCCTTCAAGGAATGGACATTGTGTTTTGAGGCCAAGGAAATGTACCTGGAGGATCAGAATAAAGGTATCTATTTGTGTCTTGAGCTGTGTTTGCTGATCTCTCTCCCTTGTGTGGTATTTTGAGTGTTTTATTGAGAGGGGTGATTCTGCTTTTCTCTCCTTGTTCGATTTGAGATTTGTCAAAGAACCTGTGCTATTATTTGGCTTAAGAGTAGATGCCAACACCTTGGTTGGATGCATATCTGCAAGACCATTTATTCCTTAGACTGATGCCTGAGTATCTTCATCTTGTCGTGTTTATTTTGAATTTATGAATTTTTTGGGTTGTGGGTACTTCCCAAAGCCGGTACAGGCCGGTTGAGGGGTCAATGTGTTAATACACAAATGGTGATATTAATCAACAATTACAAATTAATAAAATAATTTGTCATTTAAATTAACTATCATCATTAATCATTATTTTTGCTATATTTTTTTAGGCCAGAAATGAAATCTTTCTTAACGGGATTTAAAAGCAATACTATAACATTTTGATACGTAGCCTTAAAGTTCTAGCGATGCAAGCCCTCAATTTGAAGCCCTACATGTACGGTACAGTACTTAATGGTTATTTCGGGTGAGTGAACAACATTCAACCCACAAATCTTTATGTGTTGTCTATAGCATTATTGCTAAGCAGCTCATCTCTTTTCTCAATATGTAATTTTCACAAACATGGGCATGTAGTATAATGGTTCCTTAACACAAATTCCGAATAATGGTTCCGAAACACAATTTACATTATTCAGCTTCTTAAATGTGACTTGATTGATGGGGAATAATTAATGAGGAAATTTTAATGTTGAAAATGAAATCTGGAGACTTCATGTGACTAGTCTTTATCACATTAATAACAAATGGTTAGTTATTTATTTCAGATGAGAAACAGCCACTCTGATTTAATACCACTGCAAAATCTTCAATATGGAAAAAAAATTGTCATTCGTTCTCGTAGCAATTTGTAAGAACGACAAAATCTATCGCATACTAAAACGCCATTTTTTCATTCAAAATGGATGGAAAAACAGACTTAAATACGATTATTGAAATTACGGCGAAATGAAACCTCAAGAAACACGTGTTTTCAAGTTTGAATCATTGAATTCCATAAAAAAAACACAGGAAAATCTTAGGAGCAATAACTCGCCATAGAAAAGTAAATAATACTCGAGGGGTCGATCTTCAACCCTTAGGTAAAACTATTAGGATATCAAAATAACTAAAATTCACGGGAAGAAATAAGAAAGCGAAGGGAATGTTAAATTAAAAAAGAAATTAATTTAGAATTAAGTTGATCGCATGGTTCTGTCTCGACGAAAAATGTGAACGCCAACCGACAAAAAATAACATGGATTTTCCATAAAGCAAAGTCCTAGCGTTTTCCCTCGATTTTAAATGATAAACAAAGTTTGTCTTTTAGTGTATGAGTTTTTTAAAATCTAAAACGTATAGCGAAACGATCAATACAATTTGGTTGAATGAAGTGTTGGTCTAAGAAAACATGGCGCGATGGCCGATCTTAAAAGAACACATTTCGTCGCAAAATTTCGGGCTTTATTTGACGGAATTCTTGTCACAATTACGGCTTAAAGGTTTAAGATTCACCCGTGAAATGTTTGTCATTATGACTCCTCAATGAGTATTTTTTTTCTATCGTAGTAGAATGTTGGGATGTTAATATTAATCGACAAGAATTGAAAATAATCGAAAGAGTCTACGAAATTGAATTTCTGACAACCAAGGAATTGGAACAAGAATATTCAAATCGAATAGAGGAATCGGTTATTATACTAAATTCCCGTGAAAACTGATCTAACTCACCGCGGCTGCACTTTCGAGGCTTGCGTTGTCTAAATCATCATCTTCTTCTTCTTCTGAGTCGGATTCCGAAATCGATGGCGACCTATCGTTGTCGAATAACCCGCTTGATTTTAAGCTTGTCTTAGCCGACTGTTGATTAGACATGGTCTAGGATACTTCTTCTTTCGTTAGTTAATGGTTATGTTTAGTATTTGGTCATAACAGTACGTTGTGTAACCGTACAATCCGAGATGTTTCAGAACATCGTGGCCGCCATTACTATCCCAATGATGTCGGAAACCCCGGATCTATGCAAATGAACTGGGCATGCGCATTACTGTCAAAACCTTGCGAGGCCTCGTTCCCACGCACCGCCATTTTGGCATTGTAGCCGTGAAATGCTTAACATTTTTTCGGCGAGTGGCAACCAGCGTTGAGCCCCCCCCGCGAAGGTCTACAAAAAAATAAGCCAGTGCTCGCATATTTGTATATTCGCACAATTTTTCTCAAGTGCTCGAATCTAGGGGAAGGGGTTGTGACTTCCGGTGGCCAAATTACCCCCAGATTCAAATTTAGCACTAACAGGAACGAAACAAGCCCGTAGCCAGAGGGAGGGGGGGGGGGGGGGGTGTCAGAAGAACACCTCACTTGACTGGAAGGTCCGCTCTAATGAAAGAAAATCGAGTATTACTGCAAGCTAGGGTGAGTTACCTTAGAAAAAATAGCCCGTTAAATGGGTAAACGAACCTCCCCGCTCAAAATCCTGGCTACGGGCCCGGGAAAGGATGAATAAAGCTAGTGTAGCACAGTATCGCACGTCAGCTCACTCGTTATGTTAGCATACGCGTTAGGTCACTCGTTATGATTCGTCAGCTCAATCATAAAGTCATTCATCAGCTCACACGTAAGGTCATCCGTCAGCTCACTCGTTAGGTCATTTGTCAGCTTATTCGTTAGGTGATTCGTCAACTCACTGGTTATGTCATTCGTCGGCTCATCGTTAAGTCATTCGTCAGCTCATTCATTAAGTCATTCGTCAGCTCACTTGTTATGTCATTCGTCAGTTCACTCGCTAGGTGGTTTGTCAGCTGACACGTTAGGTCATTTGTCAGCTCACTCGTTAGGCCATTCGTCAGCTCACTCGTTAGGTCATTTGTCAGCTCACTTGTTAGGTGATTCGTCAACTCACTCGTTATGTCATTTGTCGGCTCACTCATTAAGTCATTCGTCAGCTCACTCGTTAAGTTATTCGTTAGGTCTTTCGTCAGCTCACTCGTTAAGTCATTGGTCAGCTCATTTGTTAAGTCATTAGTCAGCACACTCGATAAGTTCTTCGTCAGCTCACTCGATAAATCCTTCATCAGGTCATCCGATAAGTCCTTCGTCAGCTCACTCGTTAAACATCACTTGTTAGGTCTTTCGTCAGCTCACTCGTTAAGTCATTAGTCAGCTCACTCGGTAGGACATTCGTCAGCTCACTCATTAGGCCATTCGTCAACTCACTCGTTATGTTATTCGTCAGCTCACTCGTTGTCATTCGTCAATCACTCGTCAGTTCATTCGTCAGCTCACTTCTTAAGTCCTTCATCAGGTCACTCGTTAAGTCCTTCGTCAGCTCACTCGTTAGGTCTTTCGTCAGCTCACTCGTTAAGTCATTGGTCAGCTCACTTGTTAAGTCATTGGTCAGCTCACTCGTTAATTCCTTCGTCAGCTCACACGTTAAGTCCTTCGTCAGCTCACTCGTTAATTCCTTCGTCAGCTCACTCGTTAAGTCCTTCGTCAGCTCACTCGTTAGGTCATTCGTCAGCTCACTCGTTAATTCCTTCGTCAGCTCACTCGTTAGGTCATTCGTCAGCTCACTCGTTAAGTCATTCGTCAGCTTACTCGTTATGTCATTCGTCAGCTCACTCGTTAGGTGATTTGCCAGCTGACACGTTAGATTACTGGCGCTGCTTAATAACCATAGTTTCGGTCCACGCGATCTGCCTAACGGATGCAAATGGCGAATGGGCATATGGGTACTAATTATTCGTAAAATTAAAGGTGTTAAATGAAGTCCAGCAGTCAGAGCCACGCATTGTTTTGATTTATCCATTATATTCTTCGAGACGCATGGTTACTTTCGGTTTGCCATTTGCCAATCGCCATTTGCACCAACAACCTTTATTGAAATAGGTGTATAAGAACAGTATGTTTTTATATATTGTGCAATTTATTTATTTCATATCTTTTTCTGTTAAATTACAAACATTCTCTTATAAAATCTACAAATCTACACATCAAAATATCACAGATGCAGCAATGCTGAAAATCAGGCATTTTTTAAGGCATTTTATGCATGCTTTTGAGAGGTACTGAGAAAGCTGGTAGCTTTGTACACGATCTCGTTAAATAATTCAAAGCCCTGAAGCAAAACAGCAACAAAGAGGTCGCATTTGTACATTTCATACTAAAGAGATTTGGTTTAGGGGTGGGGTGTGGAGGTCTATCTGTTTTTCCTTTGTTCAACGCAAGGCAACAAGCTGCAGGACTGATGAGCATATCTTGCCAATGCCAGCACAAGGCTCTGAGTTCTAAATGTCTGAAAAAACTAGTTTGCGTGTTTCGCTAGTGACGACCGCGTGATGGGGGACCGTTGGAAGACATCGCGGGAGATTGCACTACACCACGTAGTCATCTGAAACAAAAAAAGAAACATGAAATATATGATTACTGCACTTTTTAATATTCTGCCAACTCTTTGCTAACGATTTTCAACAGATACATCGCTTCCCGACTTCCGTCCTTGAGGCGTTTTTATTGGACAATACTGAAATGGTTTCCAATCACGCCACCTCTCTGTAAGGCGCTGACCAATCAAAAGGCACCAAATGATTGCTTGAATGACGGAAGCCAGTTGGAGACTGTTGGCGAGATTTCGCAAAATGTTGGAAATGTCAGTAACATAACCTCACTGCCAAATCTACAGGTTGGGTAATAACATAACATAAACGGGTCATTACGAGCCCTACCAATGAGCTGGTCCGTAAACAGGGCAAAAAAAACTGTAACAAATGGAGAAAAACAAGCAAATGTGAAAAAGGTAAGACAGTTAAAATAGAAAGGGAACCGGAAGGAAGATACACTACCAAGGATATGTATGGGCGTGTTCCTAAGGTGATTTCTAGGAATGTGTTTGGGCTTGTCCCAAGCTGGTTTTCTAGGAATGTGTTTGGGCGTGTCCCAAGCTGGGTTATTACAAGGAATGTGTTTGCGCGTGTTTCAAGCTGGATGACTTCTAGTAAAGTGTATAGGCGTATCTCAAGCTGGGTGATTTCTAGGAATTTATATGGGCGTGTCCCTAGCTTGTTGATTTCTAGGAATGTGTTTGGGCGTATCCCAAGCTGGGTGATTTCTAGGAATGTGTATGGGCGTGTCCCAAGCTGGGTGATTTCTAGAAATAAGTTTGGGCGTGTCCCAAACTGGGTGATTTCTAGGAATGTGTATGGGCGTGTCCCAAGCTGGTTGATTGCTAGGAATGTCTTTGTGCGTGTTTCAAGCTGGGTGACTTCTAGGAAAATGTAAAGGCGTATCTCAAGCTGGGTGATTTCTAGGAATTTATATTGGCGTGTCCCTAGCTTGTTGATTTCTAGGAATGTGTTTGGGCGTATCCCAAGCTGGGTAATTTCTAGAAATGTGTTTGGGCGTGTCCCTAGCTGGGTGATTTCTAGAAATGTGTTTGGGCGTGTCCCAAACTGGGTGATTTCTAGGAATATGTATGGGCGTGTCCCAAGCTGGTTGATTGCTAGGAATGTCTTTGTGCGTGTTTCAAGCTGGGTGACTTCTAGGGAAATGTAAAGGCGTATCTCAAGCTGGGTGATTTCTAGGAATTTATATGGGCGTGTCCCTAGCTTGTTGATTTCTAGGAATGTGTTTGGGCGTGTCCCAAGCTGGGTGATTTCTAGAAATGTGTTTGGGCGTGTCCCAAGCTGGGTGATTTCTAGAAATGTGTTTGGGCGTGTCCCAAACTGGGTGATTTCTAGGAATGTGTTTGGGCGTGTCCCAAACTGGGTGATTTCTAGGAATGTGTATGAGGGTGTCCCAAGCTGGTTGATTGCTAGAAATGTCTTTGTGCGTGTTTCAAGCTTGGTGACTTCTAGGAAAATGTAAAGGCGTATCTCAAGCTGGGTGATTTCTAGGAATTTATATGGGCGTGTCCCTAGCTTGTTGATTTCAAGGAATGTGTTTGAGCGTGTCCCAAGCTGGGTGATTTCTAGAAATGCGTTTGGGCGTGTCCCAAACTGGGTGATTTCTAGGAATGTGTATGGGCGTGTCCCAAGCTGGTTGATTGCTAGGAATGTCTTTGTGCGTGTTTCAAGCTGGGTGACTTCTAGGAAAATGTAAAGGCGTATCTCGAACTGGGTGATTTCTAGGAATTTATATGGGCGTGTCCCTAGCTTGTTGATTTCAAGGAATGTGTTTGTGCGTGTCCCAAGCTGGGTGATTTCTAGAAATGTGTTTGGGCGTGTCCCTAGCTTGTTGATTTCAAGGAATGTGTTTGGGCGTGTCCCAAGCTGGGTGATTTCTAGAAATGTGTTTGGGCGTGTCCCAAACTGGGTGATTTCTAGGAATGTGTATGGGCGTGTCCCAAGCTGGTTGATTGCTAGGAATGTGTTTGGGCGTGCCCCAAGTGGGGTGACTTCTAGGAATGTGTATCAGCGTATCTTAAGCTTGGTAATTTCTAGGAATGTGTATGGGCGTATCTCAAGCTGGGTGATTTCTAGGAATGTGTATGGGCGTGTCCCAAGCTGAGTGATTTCTAGGAATGTGTATGGGCGTGTCCCAAGCTGGTTGATTTCTAGGAATGTGTATAGGCGTGTCCCTAGCTGGTTGATTTCTAGGAATGTGTATGGGCGTGTCCCTAGCTGATTGATTTCTAGGAATGTGTATAGGCGTGTCCCTAGCATGCTGACCTGTCCTGTCTCTAGTATACGTAAGGAGTAGTTGGTCCTATACTTTTTATGGTTGGCATTGCTTCTTCCACGTTTGTCTCAAGTTTTCGGTAGCGTCCTCCTCGTCTGTCGTTAGTGCTGCGTCCCTCGATAACTATCGCAATGATCTGAAGAACAGAACGTTAAATTATGAAATTCATAATAATCCAGTATTTTGATACCTCTGTCTAAAAAGCAGCCTCTTTCAAGCCTCGTGCCTATCAGGTTGGCCCCACTTGGACCTTAAGCTCAAGCGCAACGCACGTAATTTTCCGATTCTGACTAGAACGCAAGCGCAAGAGAACGCAACTGCTTGAGTTTCTTGCGCTTGTGTTTGACCGATTCTCACTTGTGTTGCGCTTCCGTTTGCGCTTACGCTTGCGTCCTAATGAGAATATATTGTGAAAGGAACGTCACATAAGCGAGACTGTAAGTAGATCACTATGAAAGGCTCACCTTTTGTCGATTGTGGTAAATAACGTAAATAGCAAAGACAGCGACAATTGAAGACAAAAAGAAAGCGGCGAAATGAGTATTGTGACTGTCGTCATCGTAATCATCGGGTATTCTCCTGCATGTAACAAAACATGAGTTATAGTGATAACAAAGCACAAGCTATTATTAAAACAAAACAAAAGGTGTAGTGGAAACAAAACATAAAACCTAAGCTACAATGAAAACAAAACATAAGTTACAGTGAAAACAAAACATAAGCGACAATTGAAGACAAAAAGAAAGCGGCGAAATGAGTATTGTGACTGTCGTCATCGTAATCATCGGGTATTCTCCTGCATGTAACAAAACATAAGTTATAGTGATAACAAAGCACAAGCTATTATTAAAACAAAACAAAAGGTGTAGTGGAAACAAAACATATGTTATAGTGAAAACAAAACATAAGCTACAATGAAAACAAAACATAAGTTACAGTGAAAACAAAACATAAGCTACAGTGAAAACAAAACATAAGCTACAATGAAAACAAAACATAAGCTACAATGAAAAAAAACATACGCTACAATGAAAACAAAACATAAGCTACAGTGAACATACAAATTTTGCTTGCATAACAAAAACTGGATCAAAGGGCGTTGACAGGAGTTTTGACGGGGGCAATATAACCAAATATATATTGTCACCATTGAAGAAGACAAACTTTGATAACTACGTTACTGAAATTTCCAATATTCTACAAAATCAACTCCTGAACAGCTTTCTGGATTCCGTCATTCAAACTAACGATTTTACATTTGGTGTTTTTTGGTCAGCGCCTCAAGAAGAGGTAGCGTGATTTGAGTCTACTTCAGTGCTGTCCAATGAACCTGCAAAAAGGATTTTGAATAACGGAAGCGAGAAGGTGATTTAGCTGTTTGAAATTGTCGGCGAGAAATCGCAGAATATTGACAACTACTTTAATGATAACCCTTTATCCAATTTCCTAGCTACTTCTGAGGTAAAATCCAATATTACATCAGTCATTTTTACTAACCTGAAATTGTTATCCACAGGCAAGCCACTCTTCCTCCCGTTACTAATGTTGCCTGAGCCGGGGATTTTGTCATCCTTGCCTTGGTCGCTTTTCTCGGCAACCTCACCACCCTCCCCTGGTTCACCTTGGGCACTAGCAGCTTTGTCATCTTTCTGGGTTACCGCGGTTGCTTTGGCTTCACCGCCACGGCTTTGTGGACGTTTAGTTGGTTCAGCTTTACCAACAGGAACTTGTGGACGTTTAGTTGGTTCAGCTTGACCAACAGGGTCTTGTGGACGTTTAGTTGGTTCAGTTTCACCAACAGGGGCTTGTGGACGTTTAGTTGGTTCAGCTTCACCAACAGGAACTTGTGGACGTTTAGTTGGTTTAGCTTCACCAACAGGGGCTTTTGGACGTTTAGTTGGTTCAGCTTCACCAACAGGGGCTTTTGGACGTTTAGTTGGTTTAGCTTCACCAACAGGAACTTGTGGACGTTTAGTTGGTTTAGCTTCACCAACAGGAACTTGTGGACGTTTAGTTGGTTCAGCTTCACCAACAGGGGATTGTGGACGTTTAGTTGGTTCAGCTTCACCAACAGGAACTTGTGGACGTTTAGTTGGTTCAGCTTGACCATTAGGGTCTTGTGGACGTTTAGTTGGTTCAGCTTCACCAACAGAAACTTGTGGACGTTTAGTTGGTTCAGCTTCACCAACAGGGGCTTGTGGACGTTTAGTTGGTTCAGCTTGACCATTAGGGTCTTGTGGACGTTTAGTTGGTTCAGCTTCACCAACAGAAACTTGTGGACGTTTAGTTGGTTCAGCTTCACCAACAGGGGCTTGTGGACGTTTAGTTGGTTCGGCTTGACCATTAGGGTCTTGTGGACGTTTAGTTGGTTCAGCTTCACCAACAGAAACTTGTGGACGTTTAGTTGGTTCAGCTTCACCAACAGGGGCTTGTGGACGTTTAGTTGGTTCGGCTTGACCATTAGGGTCTTGTGGACGTTTAGTTGGTTCAGCTTCACCAACAGGGGCTTGTGGACGTTTAGTTGGTTCAGCTTTACCAACAGGGGCTTGTGGACGTTTAGTTGGTTCAGCTTGACCATTAGGGTCTTGTGGACGTTTAGTTGGTTCAGCTTCACCAACAGAAACTTGTGGACGTTTAGTTGGTTCAGCTTCACCAACAGGGGCTTGTGGATGTTTAGTTGGTTCAGCTTGACCATTAGGGTCTTGTGGACGTTTAGTTGGTTCAACTCCACCAACAGGGTCTTGTGGACGTTTAGTTGGTTCAACTCCACCAACAGGGTCTTGTGGACGTTTAGTTGGTTCAACTCCACCAACAGGGTCTTGTGGACGTTTAGTTGGTTCAACTCCACCAACAGGGTCTTGTGGACGTTTAGTTGGTTCAGCTTCACCAACAGGGGCTTGTGGACGTTTAGTTGGTTCAGCTTCACCACCAGTGGTTTGTACACTTTTAGACGGATCTGCTTCGCTGCCAGGCGCTTCTGGACGTTTATATTGTTCGGCTTCACCAATATGAGTTTGGTTAGGCTTGTCAGCAGGTTGACCATCACCTTGTTTGCCTTTTTCAGATTGTTTAGACTTGCTAGTAGGTTGACCATCACCTAGTTTGCCTTTTTCAGATTGTTTAGGCTCGCTAGCAGGTTGACCATCACCTTGTTTGTCTTTTTCAGATTGTTTAGGCTCGCTAGCAGGTTGACCATCACCTTGTTTGCCTTTTTCAGATTTTTTAGACTTGCTAGCAGGTTGACCATCACCTAGTTTGCCTTTTTCAGATTGTTTAGGCTCGCTAGCAGGTTGACCATCACCTTGTTTGCCTTTTTCAGATTGTTTAGACTTGCTAGCAGGTGGACCATCACCTAGTTTGCCTTTTTCAGATTGTTTAGGCTCGCTAGCAGGTTGACCATCACCTTGTTTGCCTTTTTCAGATTGTTTAGACTTGCTAGCAGGTTGACCATCACCTTGTTTGCCTTTTTCAGATTGTTTAGACTTGCTAGCAGGTTGACCATCACCTAGTTTGCCTTTTTCAGATTGTTTAGGCTTGCTAGTAGGTTGACCATCACCTAGTTTGCCTTTTTCAGATTGTTTAGGCTCGCTAGCAGGTTGACCATCACCTTGTTTGCCTTTTTCAGATTGTTTAGGCTCGCTAGCAGGTTGACCATCACCTTGTTTGCCTTTTTCAGATTGTTTAGGCTCGCTAGCAGGTTGACCATCACCTTGTTTGCCTTTTTCAGATTGTTTAGACTTGCTAGCAGGTTGACCATCACCTAGTTTGCCTTTTTCAGATTGTTTAGGCTTGCTAGCAGGTTGACCATCACCTTGTTTGCCTTTTTCAGATTGTTTAGACTTGCTAGCAGGTTGACCATCACCTAGTTTGCCTTTTTCAGATTGTTTAGGCTCGCTAGCAGGTTGACCATCACCTTGTTTGCCTTTTTCAGATTGTTTAGGCTCGCTAGCAGGTTGACCATCACCTTGTTTGCCTTTGTCAGATTGGTCAGGCTCGCCAACATGATGACCACCATTGTTAGGCAATTCTTTGTCATCAGCTCCACTGTCATGTCTGTCATTGTTATCGGGTTGGTCTATGTTGCTAGGTGCCCCCTTGGCAAAGGTTTTAGCACTCTTGCTATCTTCATTTTTCTTACTGTTTAGTTCACTGTGGTCTGATTCGTCATCACCACCTGTCTGAACTTGACCTTTCTGTCTTTTGGTAGAACTGGCACCACTCTCGTTTGATGAACTATCAGCATGTTCAACATCATCATCAGACCCTGAAATAAAAAAAAAGATAAATACACTATTTAATATGTACATGAACATCGAAAAAAAGGGCATAAACATAATCATAAGAAAACCATTCAAAGTCAATGTTAATGATATGGTTTTTCTAGAAGGATTTTAATTGTATCTTTTTGTGAAGCTAATAAGCATTGTTCAGCTCAATATCAAGCATTTATTCCTTCTCATTATGTATTTTGTTTTATTTTATTCCCTCCCATTTAGTATTTTACATTAGCTCTGTGCTCATTATATTTATTTTCTTTACTATTATTACATGTGGTTTACATTATTACAAGCTGCAAAAGACATATATTAAAATAACAGTTTAGATTCTCTGATTGTTTTTGGCTTTAATAGCAAAATCAATTTTGTTAATTCTCGCATAAAAGCAAACTTGTCAATTTGAATCATAAATGGTATGCAAAATCATTTTGCTCCCATTATAAAAAAAATCTTTTTGATCCTTTTTTTACTTTCTAGCATTGCTTGGATAACTTTCAAAATAAAAAGTAGACAAAACTTAGTGCAAAATTAGCTGTTTTGTATTTATCTGATATGTTGTTAAAAAAAACATTGAGCTGAGTAGATATAATACCTTGACCATGATGTGCTGCCATAATTTCATCAACATTATCAAGGTCAGAGTCCTCCACACTACGTCTCTTGCGTATCGTCCAGTATTCTTTTAAAAGGTCTTCAGGATCACCTACATAGACACTTCTGAGACCTTCTTCTTCAGTGTTCTTATCTCTGTTGTGTTTATTTTCACTCATCTTCTGTTTGGTCAATTCTTCTGATTCAAAGCCAGCTTCACCATGGGTGCATTTCTTTTCACACTCTGCCTTGCTTTCAAAATTGTTACTGTTTCCTTGACAACCACCATACACAAATTGTTCACATTTTCTAGAAGTTTGATTATAAAACCATCTTTCAAAGTATGCTCTACATGGGCCAGTTAGTTTGGGCTGAAGACATTCTGAAACATAGTCAAAAGAACATTTTTTAAACAAAATCGTTACAAAATAATTTATTTATTAAACTAGAGGTACTGCTGTATGTATAACTAAAAGGATGTCCTAGTCCTATTTGACATAGTCTTGATAAATGACATCTAGCAAAAATGTTGTCTGCTGTCCCAGGGTATATATATAGACAATCATTAGAGTTTTTACAGCTGGGTAAACGATTATAAGAAAATAGAGTTAGAAGTGACTGTAGGTAGGTACAGGCCAGTATATTATATTAACAAGATGATCAGAAAATAGAGTTACTGAAGGTAAATAGAGTTACTGAAGGTAAATAGAGTTACTGAAGGTAAATAGAGTTACTGAAGGTAAATAGAGTTACTGAAGGTAAATAGAGTTACTGAAGGTAAATAGAGTTACTGAAGGTAAATAGAGTTACTGAAGGTAAATAGAGTTACTGAAGGTAATGGGGGACATCTTGTCACAAGTGCAACAGCTAAAAATCAACAAATAAGAGACAACTGGCTTCTATCAATAATTAGCAATAAACAGCTCTTGGATATTATCAATAATTAGCAATAAACAGCTCTTGGATATTATCAACAATTAGCAATAAATAGCTCTTGGACATTGCTATTACATCACAATTTAATTTCTTTTTTCAGACTTCTTTTAAGGTGTACTGTGATGACAGGTATTCGCTATTTAAGGTATACTGTCACTTAGTGACCGTGACTAGAGGTTAAAATTGTGAGGGGAACTTTTAATGAGCCACTAGAAAAGAACTTGTGTTATGTTAGGTGCTGCTTTGCCTCTCCTTGACCACAGCTTCAAGGCAGCAAGCAAAACCAGATGGCAGCTATGATTTAATAAGCTGCCTAATTCTGCACTTTAAAACAACAAGTGAATGCCTGCTACCAGGCTGGGACACTTGCGTTTTTATCACCTTACAACCAGCTGGTCATGTTATAGTCAGTGGCAAAACTTATGATAACCTGATACTTGTTTATCAGATAAACGTTTTGTAAAGTATACTAGTTAGCTAGATAAGCATATGCCAATCACATGACAAGATGAGAAAAACAATATAATTCAGCAAGAAACCTAATAAAAAACATTTTTGATTATACGATTGAATAATAATTCTTTCCATCATCACTGATTTGAGAATTCCCAGTTAACTAGGCAACTTGCATTAAGAAAATGTGTGACTTGCATATGCTCCAGCTTTTAGGTGCAAAATAATACAACAATATAAAGCATCATATTAAGTGTTTAGAAATCAGCCAGAAAGTTTCTATGTGAGAAACAGCTTATTTTCATTGATATATTTTATCTTTTCATCGCTCTCAGGTCGCAGCCACAGCTGTTTCTGTGTTTATTAGTACAAGTCGTCTATTTCATTTGAAAAATAATATCACACATTTGATATCTCTTTTTGTGAAATTTACACATTGATGATGAATTTAACTATAAAATTTTCAGAAGGGGCTGTAATCAGAAATGTTTTCTGGGAGAAGCCTTGGTAACTCCCTCTATTTGATGGAAACAAATATCATGTCAATATTTTTTCAATATGTTATTTGTCAAATTAAAACTTTAATGCCTTCCCCCTCCAAGCTAAGACAGCCCTGCTAGTTTTAAAATTAAGATCCCATTTTGTTACTACGTATTATGTGACTATAATGTGGCTTTTAAATCAGATAATTCAAATCACAAATGGAAGTTTACAGTTACCCTGAAAGACAAAATATACTTGAGGGTGGTTATTATGCTTCTTGGCAACAATTATCTTGAAAGGTACAAAGTATATAGGAAGGAACTAAAAAGTTGTTTGGGGAATGCCACACGACAGCAATAGTTGTTTTGTAGTTGCAACACTTGGCTAAAGTGATCCAAAAAACAAACTGTTACTGAAAAAAATGGCAAAAAAGTATGAACTATAATGTTTAAGACAGACTTTTAAATTAGCTAGAGATATGGGACAAGTTATCAGGCGCGTTTCTGACGTGCAACTTCCATCTTGAAAAACAACCACAGACTTGTACAACAAATTCTTCTTACCTTCGCTAAGGTTTTTTTCTTCGATGGGTCGTCCAAAAGACGTACCAAGGATCGCTAAGAGTACAAGCACGTAAACAGTATGCAGCATACTTAGAAACACGGTAATCAAACCACCCTTAATGCTGAAGAAGTTGCTATCCTTTGAAAAACAGAATTAGTCAGCACTCTTGCTGTCGATTGACCAAGGCTTACAACAAAATCGCTGGCGTTGAGGTCGAGCTTTAGCTGCAATTGAGGTCTAAAACCGTTAAGGCATCATGTTCCTAAAGGAAAGAAAGCCTTGAATATTTTATGAGTACATTGAAAGCGTTTTTGAGCGCCCTTATATTATCGATCGAAGCTTCCTCCGTTTTGAAGCAACTCGAAACAACGTAACACGATTTGACATCACTCGACCTAGTTTCCTACTTGAAATATCAACCACAGGAATACCATCAACAGCACACAGAGGAGCGTCATACCACAGGTGGCCCGAGCCACCTCAAATCACTGGAGGATGACATCTAGCCACGACCATAAGAAATTCTAAATAAAGTGGATTCAGACTTACACTCATGATTTGTTATTATATGCTGTGCTCAAGTGAAGTTTTAAGGTCGTGCCATTATCTACATGAGAACTCAAGAGCTACATGTCATCAGTAGGAAAAACCACTTCATCAGTAACACTTTCTAATATTGCTATAGCTGCAGAGTCGTAATGCCTATTGGGTCTCGTATTGTACCCCCCCCCCCCCCCCCCCCAGCAACTCACCCCAGCAGCCCTAAACTGCTTTCTACAAGACTGCACGGTCAATCTAGATTTTTCTTTTAAAAAAGTTGGTGGACTACTGTTGACATGACACTTTCCGAGTTTTTTTTTACCATACTTCATTTCATTCTACTCTCTTCTATCGCGCTTAGAAATTGTTTTTAAAACATTTCCTCTTTATCTGATTGACTATACATGATCTGCGAAGTCATTTGCACTAGTTCATCCCTTGTTAGTCAACAAGAACACAAAATTAATCAGGGGCAGCTAATGGGGAGGGGCAGTCTTCTTTTCCTGGAAGGAATTTTTTTTCACATGGACGAATGTCACAGGTTATAGGAAGTGCTCCTGCTAATAATAAAGGGTTAAAATGATTAATGTTACTATGGATTATCATCTCTTTATCTTACCCATTTTCCCACAGATGTCCAATATACACAACCAGTGTTTCGATAGAAGCAGACTAAAGGCCTGGCTAAACTAGGCAACATGCTGAGTGCAGCATGTAGCATGCAACATGTCTCTTAGTTTAGCCAGATGTCGCACTCGACATGTCGCCTAGTTTAGCCAGGCCTAACTAAATACTAGCCAGACACCTATTATCTTGGGCATTGTTTAATTGCATATCATGGGGTTTCATAGTTTAGTGGCATTTCCACCAAGGAACAGTGCTAATAACCCTAAATTCTTGCAATCATTTACTAAACACTGCATTCATTTACTCATATAAACAATTACGATTTGACAAAAACTTACATAGTATTCAATAAACAGCCTAGTATAATAGTTCACATCAGCCTAGTATCATAAAAGTTCTATGGTAATTCTACCAAGGAACAATGTTACCCCTAAAATCTATGAACATTCCATTTTTACTCTCATCAAAGTTGGCTAGGACAGACATCATTCCGGCAACACTCTCTTCTGTTGCTGTCAAGGCATTGGGTCCCCCCATGTCTGTTTGGACCCATCCCGGATGAAGCATGACCACTGATATGCCATCTCCCTTCAAGTCTACAGACATAGATTTGGAGATGATATTCAGGGCTGATTTACTGGCACGGTATGGGTAACGACCCCCTGATCCGTTGTCCTGGATGGAGGCGATCTTTGAGGACATCTGAACGATTAAAGCCTTCGGGAACTTTGGTGCCTGGTCTTGGAAAGAGGCCGTTTTCCCTCCTTGTTTCAACAGGGGTAGGAAGGCTTGTACAATTTGCAGAGGTGCAACGGTGTTTGCCTTGAAAACCCGAATCATCTGTTCCTCTGTTACATCTAATAAACCGGCACGGTCTATAATTCCAGCGTTATTCATAAGTATGTGTAGCCCTTTGTCCTGTACAATCTCCCTTGTTTGCTCTGCACAACGCTGGATTGCTTGAAAGTCTGTAACCTCGAGTTCCAACAAGTGCAAATTCTGGTTTTCTGCCGCGAGTTTCTTTAATTCGCTGGCACTCTCTGCTGCCAAAGATCGACATGTTGCGATCAGATGCTCGGGAGGGTTTTTGGAGCGCAGAAATTGCTTGACGAACTCCAAGCCTAGTCCTCGATTACATCCAGTTATGAAAATGTTACACCGTGGAACCGCCATGTTTCATCGAAGGCGGGATGCAGCTGACCGAGAGGAACTAGGTCGAGGCACAAGAAGGATCACTAAAGACTGGCCCATGTCATGGTTTGCCTGTGGTGTGGCTAGACTAGTGTACTGAAATCGTTCCGTACAGAGTAATTGTATTGATATTTTTGCTGATATTTCGCCCTCCACTCCCCCTAATCAGTCACGTGCCCTCCAACACTGGCGAAACCCCACCCTCCCCCTGATCCACCATGAATTTATAAATTTCCTTATACAGGACCTTAACCCAGATTTTTCTTTGGGGGGTGCGAAATCCGAAAAAGTGGACCTAATTTTCCGGGGGGGGGACTTCTGATAAAGATCTGACTTATTTTAATAAGTATTTATTTCAGATAGACTAGATCTATTCCAAGTATAGTTAATATACATAATACTATTGCAATGACACTTTCTTACTTTCTATCTTTATTACAAAAGGTATTTAATTTTTTACACCCACCATGGTTGGCCGTCAGGGCAGACATCATTCCAGCAACATTTTTTCTGGTAAAACAATAACAGCCCTCCTTCTCAGGCGCATACACAGGATTGGCTGAGGGGGGCTGCGCAGTCATAGGTATCATATGGTAAGACAGTATTTAGAGATTCCTTAATAAGAAATGACCCACTTTTTGGCCCCCTTTTTGCATCCCCTGTGTACGTGCCTGCTTTTATGTTCAGAAACGAATGGTATATGATCTCTCCCTGGAACAATGTTTCCTACAATCAATGAACATGTATTTATTCAAATAAAACTAAGTTAGGCAAAATATAATTCAACAAAAACAGTCTAGTAACAGCTGAGTAGTATTTCTACCAAGGAACAATGTTACCCCTAAAATCTATGAACATTCCATTTTTACTCTCATCAAAGTTGGCTAGGACAGACATCATTCCAGCAACACTCTCTTCTGTTGCCGTCAAGGCATTGGGTCCCCCCATGTCTGTTTGGACCCATCCCGGATGAAGCATGACCACTGATATGCCATCTCCCTTCAAGTCTACAGACATGGATTTGGAGATGATATTCAGGGATGATTTACTGGCACGATATGGGTAAAGGCCCCCTGTTCCGTTGTCCTGGATGGAGGCGATCTTTGAGGACATCTGAACGATTAAAGCCTTCGGGAACTTTGGTGCCTGGTCTTGGAAAGACGCCGTTTTTCCTCCTTGTTTCAACAGGGGTAGGAAGGCTTGTACAATTTGCAGAGGTGCAACGGTGTTTGCCTTGAAAACCCGGATCATCTGTTCCTCTGTTACATCTAATAAACCAGCAGGGTCTATAATTCCAGCGTTATTCACGAGTATGTGTAGCCCCTTGTCCTGTACAATCTCCCTTGTTTGCTGTGCACAACGCTGGATTGCTTGAAAGTCTGTAACCTCGAGTTCCAACAAGTGCAAATTCTGGTTTTCTGCCGCGAGTTTCTTTAATTCGCTGGCACTCTCTGCTGTCAAAGATCGACATGTTGCGATCAGATGCTCAGGAGGGTTTTTGGAGCGCAGAAATTGCTTGACGAACTCCAAGCCTAGTCCTCGATTACATCCAGTTATGAAAATGTTACACCGTGGAACCGCCATGTTTCATTGTAGGCGGGATGCAGCTGACCGAGAGGAACTAGGTCGAGGCAGCGCCTTTGTTAAAAAAAACAACAACAACAAATGTGTGGTGACCACAAGTCTCTCGTGATACTTCGAGAAAATAAAATATAATTTGAAGCTTTATTTAAGAAACAGTCAAGACACAACTTCAAATTATATTTTATTTTCCCGAAGGATCACGAGAGACTGGCCCATGTCACGGGTCGCCTGTGTTGTGACTAGACAATGTATTGAAATAGTTTTGTACAGAGTAATTGTATTGATATTTTTGCTGATATTTAGCCCTCCACTCGAAACCACACCCTCCCCCTGATCCACCATGAATTTATAAATTTCCTTATACAGATTTACCCAGATTTTTCTTTGGGGTTTGCGAAATCCGAAAAAGTGGACCTAATTTTCCAGGGGGAGGGGGGACTTCGTAAAGATCTGACTTAATGGGTATTTAGTTTAGATAGACTAGATCTGTTCCAAGTATAGTTCATATACGTAATATTATTGCAACGACACTTTCTTACTTTATATCTTTATTACAAAGTTAAATGTGAAAAGGTATTTTATTTTTTACACCCACCATGGTGGGCCGTCAGGGCAGGCATCATTCCAGCTACACTTTCTTCAGGTAAAACACTAACAGCCCTCCTTTTCAGGCGAATACACAGGATTGGCTGAGGGGGGCTGCACAGTCATAGGTATCATATGACAAAAGGATAGTATTTGGAGATTCTTTAATAAGAAACTAGACCTTGTGCCAAGGTTAACTCGTGCCCATTCTTCATAGGTAGGCTAGTTTGATATTGGCATAGAGCGTTATTTTGGTTGGACAAATAATTTTACTAAGGGGTGTGGCCTGGTATCCCACGTCAGTCTTGAATCTGAACCCAAAGTCGGCCGAGATGGCCCTAGGAACGAGGTTGGGCTTGCTTGTGAGCAGGCTCGGTTACTTGGGATCGAAGCGGCCATTTTGAAAGTAGTGGAAAGTTTTGGACAGAAATGGAGGCATTTTCTTCAATGTAATTAAGCTCATAATTGATGTCCTGTACCGTAAGTATGGTAGGCAATTCTGTTAACAATAAAAATGACTGGTTCCATAACCTTGACAATAAAGAGTACAATTCATTTCCAGTATTCATTATTTGAACCAGGTCTGTTGAACAAGTTATTGGCTTTGTGTCTTTGTAAATAAGAGCACATAAAGTCATTGCAACACAATGTTGACCAGCGTTTTGACCAAATACAGACACAGTGCCTTGACTGTAAGGTGCATTGATTGCTTTACTGGGATTAATGGGGATGGTAGGGCCAGGTTTTTTGTCCTATATCCGTACACAGGCAGTAACTCAATAGCTTGATAGACAAATTGACATAAAAGAGAATAAAATATAAACTGTAGTTCTTGTAGCAATCAACTTGACTGTTTATAACAATATGCACTTTATTCTTACTAATGTTTTGTGAGTTATTAACATCACAATCAAGTTTCGATTTGTTGCATAGATTGAACATAATAACCAATACAATAATAATAGCAAATAAAAAAGTCATTTTTCCATTACTGTGAAGCATTGGCAGATCGAGCACACTTTTGCTCTCTTCGTTATTGGCTGCTACTCAAACAGCCAATGCTGGGACAGCTCCCTCACGAATGGAAGGGGTGGCGACCATTTTAACTTTGTTGGTCTCTTCGTTATTGGCTGCTACTCGAACAGCCGCTGCTGGGACAGCTCCCTCACGAATGGAAGGGGTGGCGACCATTTTAACTTTGTTGGTCTCTTCGTTATTGGCTGCTACTGGAATAGCCGCTGCTGGGACAGCTCCCTCACGAATGGAAGGGGTGGCGACCATTTTAACTTTGTTGGTCTCTTCGTTATTGGCTGCTACTCGAACAGCCGCTGCTGGGACAGCTTTCTCACGAATGGAAGGGGTGGCGACCAGATTAATGCTGGTCTCTTCGTTATTTGCTGCTACTCGAACAGCCGCTGCTGGGACAGCTCCCTCACGAATGGAAGGGGTGGCGACCATTTTAACTTTGTTGGTCTCTTCGTTATTTGCTGCTACTTGAACAGCCGCTGCTGGGACAGCTCTCTCACGAATGAAAGGGGTGGCGACCAGATAAATGCCAGCTCTCTCACGAATGGAAGGGCTGGCGACCAGATTAATGCTGGTCTCTTCGTTTCTTGCTCCTAGAACAGCTTCCTCACGAATGGAAGGGGTAGCGACCAGATTAATGCTGGTCTGTTCATTTTTAGCTCCTAGGAGAGCTCCCACAAATGGAAGGGGTATTATTGAGCTTTATGTAACCTTCGGCGATAAACATGGGCAGTAAAAACGCCAGAAACAACTAGAGAATGGTCCAACTCCAATGACGAAACAACTCGTGGATGAATTTCTCCTGCGTAGTCGATTTATCGGCGCGCGATACCGCTGGACTAAACACAGGTAGCCCAATTTATTGTGACCAATTCCCTCTCGACTGCACCAGGAACGCCTGTCTACGTTTGCCTGCTAGCTCGACGCCAAAAACGACAAAAAAACAAACATTTTAAGACTTGTGCCGGCCAAAGGCCTGGGCACACGTAATGAGTGACTTTTTGGCCGCCCCCCGTGCATGCGCACCCCGTGCATCCCCTGTGTATGCGCCTGCTTTTATGTTCAGAAACGAATAGTATATGATCTCTCCCTGGAACAATGTTTCCTACAATCAATGAACATGTATTAATCCAAATAAAACTAAGTTAGGCAAAATATAATTCAACAAAAACAGTCTAGTAACAGCTGAGTAGTATTTCTACCAAGGAACAATGTTACCCTTAAAATCTATGAACATTCCATTTTTACTCTCATCAAAGTTGGCTAGGACAGACAACATTCCAGCAACACTCTCTTCTATTGCCATCGAAGCATTGGGTCCCCCCATGTCTGTTTGGACCCATCCCGGATGAAGTATGACCACTGATATGCCATCTCCCTTCAAGTCTACAGACATGGATTTGGAGACGATATTCAGGGCTGATTTACTGGCACGATATGGGTAAAGGCCCCCTGGGTAAAGGCCCCCTGGTCTGTTGTCCTGGATGGAGGCGATCTTTGTGGACATCTGAACGATTAAAGCGTTCGGGAACTTTGGTGCCTGGTCTTGGAAAGACGCCGTTTTCCCTCCTTGTTTCAACAAGGGAAGAAAGGCTTGTACAATTTGCAGAGGTGCAACGGTGTTTGCCTTGAAAACCCGAATCATCTGTTCCTCTGTTACATCTAATAAACCAGCAGGGTCTAAAATTCCAGCGTTATTCACGAGTATGTGTAGCCCCTTGTCCTGTACAATCTCCCTTGTTTGCTCTGCACAACGCTGGATTGCTTGAAAGTCTGTAACCTCGAGTTCCAACAAGTGCAAATTCTGGTTTTCTGCCGCGAGTTTCTTTAATTCGCTGGCACTTTCTCCTGCCAAAGATCGACATGTTGCGATCAGATGCTCGGGAGGATTTTTGGAGCGCAGAAATTGCTTGACGAACTCCAAGCCTAGTCCTCGATTACATCCAGTTATGAAAATGTTACACCGTGGAACCGCCATGTTCATCGAAGGCGGGATGCAACTGACCGAGAGGAACTAGGTCGAGGCAGCGCCTTTGTGAAAGCACCACCACCACCAACAACAACAACAACGACAACAACAACAACGACATAGGTGTGACAACAAGTCTCTCGTTATCCTTCGGGGAGATAAAATATAATTTTGAGATTTATTTAAGAAACAGTCAAGACACAACTTCAATATATATTTTATTTTCCCGAAGCATCACGCACGAGAGACTGGTCCATGACATGGTTTGCCTGTGGTGTGTCTAGACAGCGTATTGAAATCGTTCTGTACGTCTGTACTTTTGTTGATAGATCACGTGCGCTCCTACACTGGCGAAACCCCTAATCGGGTCGCTTAGCGCACAAAAAGAGCTCAAACTACACAGCGGTCAAAAGCACCAAACTTGGTATAAATATAGCCTAGGGGATATGGTAATCTATATTTAGACCGGTGCCCACCGATAGCATTAACGGATCCATAGATAAAGAGCAGTAGTTTTTTAAAAAAATCTGGTGTTGCGGGTACCCTGTGGTAAGATTTTCATACATTTTCGTGAGACAAAAAAATAAAGATAAAAACGCACATATTTGAAAACGATTTATATCATTTACGCTGTATTCTATCGAATTCCCCCTTAATACACCCTGAATCAATAAGCTTCCTTATATCACTTGAAAACAAGCAAAATGAATGCTGCTGCTAAGACAAGGCCCCAAATAATACCAATTGAATATCTTCTTTTATTCTTTTGAGTTTAGCTACTTTATTGCTCCCCTCCCCCCTCCCCCTTCCAAAGTCTTTGTTGACTCATACCGCTGTAATGCTGTGATATGTGGGCTCAGCCATCATTCAAGACTATGGCTGCTGTGTCGGATTTGTACACGGATTTGGACGGCCATTTGGTCCGCAAATATTCCCTTGATGTAATTCAAGTCCCGAGACTGCATTACCAGGACCCTAAAGCCACAGAAATAATTAAGAATGAGGTAAAGTAACTCAAGTTATCGCTAAATTTCCAAACATTTTATTACTTGTTATTGGTTGAGAAATTAATCTGGCATAGAAATTTTAGAAATTCGCGAGGTGTTTTGGTAAAAAAATATTTTCTGGAATGAAACCTTGCTAAAAGGCTTTTATATAGTTATCCTATAACATGTCGCGTATTCGGTTTAATTTTGTTTGTATGATTTGGACATTAACGCCAAGATTTTAAACGGGGCTTGTTTATTTCTGGCACTGTTCACCCAAATGCCTGTCATTCGAACAGCTGATCGTGCTAAGCTTCACGTGCGCTCGAGATGTCTGCTCTTGTTGCTATGACAGTATTTTGACACTTGATATAATTGGCGTGAGGTTGTTGATACAAAATCATTTAAAGGCTAGTGACAGGAAGACTTACTTTCAAATAACAATTAAAGGTGTTTTCCTTTGTTTAAATGAATGAATGTGCATTGATAAGTACTAAAACAATCCAGAAAAAAAAATTGACATAAACATTGACATAAATTCACTAAATACTCTTGTGTAAAATTATATATAAGATAATTTATTCTACTACAATTATTATTGTTTTATTTTTATCATAGAACTAAAAGTAAATCACCAGTTTTACTTTTTTTATTTAAATTTTGGCCACACCTTTATCCACCAATTTTAATCAGTGATGTGTTTTTTTTTTAATTTCCAGTGCCCAGTTGTTTTAACCGACTCCGACATAATATCAAGCGCTATGAAATGGGACATTGAGTATTTGAGGGAAAACATTGGTGATGGAGATTTTGCTGTCTATGCTTCCGAAGACAACAAGTTTATGTACTATGACGAGAAGCGTGTAAAAAACTGGCCTCACTTCAGGCCACCAACTGTTAGGATAGACATGAAGTTTGAGCAGTTTTACAAACAAGTGAACAAGTTTGATCCAACTATGGCAAAAGCAGGAAATTTGAGATTCTATCTTCAGCAGATGTTAAATGATCAAGTTGGAAGGAATATTGTTGCAGATTTTCTTGGTTTCAATTGGGCGTGGCTGAACACGATGCAGAAAGAGATGGACTGGGGCCCACTTACCTCTAATCTCCTGTTGATTGGTCTCCCTGGCAACATAACACCTGTCCACTACGATGAGCAGCAAAACCTTTTTTGCCAAGTTACAGGATGCAAACGAGTGCTACTGTTCCACCCAGACAAGTTCAAATGTCTTTATCCATTCCCTGTCCATCACCCTTGTGATCGGCAAAGCCAGGTAGGTGGGTGTTTTACATAATCTTACAGGACTAAACCACCATGTAAGAGACTAACCCACCATTTGAGGGACTAACCCACCATGTAAGAGACTAACCCACCATGTAAGGGACTAAACCACCATGTAAGAGACTAACCCACCATGTAAGGGACAAACCCACCATGTGAGGGACTAACCCACCATGTTAGAGACTAACCCACCATGTAAGCGACTAAACCACCATGTAAGAGACTAACCCACCATGTGAGGGACTAACCCACCATGTAAGGGACTAATCCACCATGTAAGGGACTAACCCACCATGTGAGGGACTAACCCACCATGTAAGAGACTAACCCACCATGTAAGAGACTAACCCACCATGTAAGGGACTAAACCACCATGTGAGGGACTAACCCACCATGTAGGGGACTAACCCACCATGTAAGGGACTAACCCACCATGTAAGAGACTAACCCACCATGTGAGGGACTAACCCACCATGTAAGAGACTAACCCACCATGTGAGGGACTAACCCACCATTTAAGGGACTAACCAACCATCTAAGGGACTAACCCACCTTGTAAGGGACTAACCCACAATGTAAGGGGCTAACCCACCATGTGAGGGACTAACCCACCATCTAAGGGACTAACCTACCATGTAAGGGACTAACCCACAATGTATGGAACTAACCCACCATGTGAGAAACTAACCCACCATGTGAGGGACTAACCAACCATGTGAGGGACTAACCCACCATGTGAGGGACTAACCCACCATTTAAGGGACTAACCAACCATCTAAGGGACTAACCCACCTTGTAAGGGACTAACCCACCATGTAAGGGACTAACCACAATGTAAGATGCTAACCTACCATGTAAGAGACTAACCCACCATGTAAGAGACTAAACCACCATGTCAGGGACTAACCCACCATGTAGGGGACTAACCCACCATGTGAGGGACTAACCCACCATGTGAGGGACTAACCCACCATGTGAGGGGCTAACCCACCATGTGAGGGACTAACCCACCATGTAAGAGACTAACCCACCATGTAAGGGACTAAACCACCATGTAAGAGACTAACCCACCATGTAAGGGACAAACCCACCATGTGAGGGACTAACCCACCATGTTAGAGACTAACCCACCATGTAAGCGACTAAACCACCATGTAAGAGACTAACCCACCATGTGAGGGACTAACCCACCATGTAAGGGACTAATCCACCATGTAAGGGACTAACCCACCATGTGAGGGACTAACCCACCATGTAAGAGACTAACCCACCATGTAAGAGACTAACCCACCATGTAAGGGACTAAACCACCATGTGAGGGACTAACCCACCATGTAGGGGACTAACCCACCATGTAAGGGACTAACCCACCATGTAAGAGACTAACCCACCATGTGAGGGACTAACCCACCATGTAAGAGACTAACCCACCATGTAAGAGACTAACCCACAATGTAAGAGACTAACCCACCATGTAAGAGACTAACCCACCATGTAAGAGACTAAACCACCATGTCAGGGACTAACCCACCATGTAGGGGACTAACCCACCATGTGAGGGACTAACCCACCATGTGAGGGACTAACCCACCATGTAAGGGGCTAACCCACCATGTGAGGGACTAACCCACCATGTGAGGGACTAACCCACTATGTAGGGAACTAACCCACCATGTAAGGGACTAACCAACCATGTGAGGGACTAAACCACCATGTAAGGGGTAACCCACCTTGTGAGGGACTAACCCGCCATGTGAGGGACTAACCACCATGTAACCCACCATGTGAGGGATTAACCCACCATGTGAGGGACTAACCCACCATGTAAGGGACTAACCAACCATGTAAGGGACTAACCTACCATGTAAGGGACTAACCCACAATGTATGGAACTAACCCACCATGTGAGAAACTAACCCACCATGTGAGGGACTAACCAACCATGTGAGGGACTAACCCACCATGTGAGGGACTAACCCACCATTTAAGGGACTAACCAACCATCTAAGGGACTAACCCACCTTGTAAGGGACTAACCCACCATGTAAGGGACTAACCACAATATAAGATGCTAACCCACCATGTGAGGGACTAACCCACCATCTAAGGGACTAACCTACCATGTAAGGGACTAACCCACAATGTATGGAACTAACCCACCATCTGAGAGACTAACCCACCATGTAAGGGACTAACCCACCATGTGAGGGATTAAACCACCATGTAAGAGACTAACCCACCATGTAAGGGACTAACCCACCATGTGAAGGACTAACCCACCATGTGAGGGACTAACCCACCATGTAAGGGACTAACCCACCATGTAAGGGTCTAATCCACCATGTAAGGGGCTAACCCACCATGTAAGGGACTAACCCCCCATGTGAGGGACTAACCCACCATGTAGGGGATTAACCCACCATGTAAGGAACTAACCCACCATGTAAGGGACTAACCCACCATGTGAGGGACTAACCCACCATGTAAGGGACTAACCCCCATGTGAGGGACTAACCCACCATGTAGGGGACTAACCCACCATCTAAGGAACTAACCCACCATGTAAGGGACTAACCCACCATGTGAGGGACTAATCCACCATGTAAGGGACTAACCCCCATGTGAGGGACTAACCCACCATGTAGGGGACTAACCCACCATGTAGGGGATTAACCCACCATGTAAGGGACTAACCCACCATGTGAGGGACTAACCCACCATGTAAGGGACTAACCCACCATGTAAGGGACTAACCCACCATATGAGGGACTAACCCACCATGTAGGGGATTAACCCACCATGTAAGGGACTAACCCACCATATGAGGGACTAACCCGCCATGTAAGGGACTAACCCACCATGTAAGGGACTAACCCACCATGTAAGGGACTAACCCCCATGTGAGGGACTAACCCACCATGTAGGGGACTAACCCACCATGTAGGGGATTAACCCACCATGTAAGGGACTAACCCACCATGTAAGGGACTAACCCACCATGTGAGGGACTAACCCACCATGTAAGGGACTAACCCACCATATGAGGGACTAACCCACCATGTAGGGGATTAACCCACCATGTAAGGGACTAACCCACCATATGAGGGACTAACCCACCGTGTGAGCTACAGCATTTTGTATTACATAAGTTTGGAATGTATTTGAAGGTGTTTTAATTGTAGAATTATTTCTTTTGTGAATTTGCAGAAAACCATGTTAGTTTTCTGTTTTGCTCAGGTTGACTTTGATTGCCCTGACTACATAAGATTTCCACTGTTCAAGGAAATCTGTGGTATGGAAGCTATGGTCAAGCCTGGTGATGTGCTGTATATCCCAATGTACTGGTGAGATGTCAAATTACAGACCTGCCAATCCATCCCAAGGAAAATAGAAAGAAGTTTGGGTGAAATGCAAAATGTTATCAAAGAAAGCCAACAGTGTCCATTCATGTTAACATTGTAATTAGAATATTTTGTTTTTCATCTCACGTTAGGTGGCATTACGTGGAATCAACTTTGAATGGTGGAATTACCACATCTGTCAACTTCTGGTACAAGGTATGACTGTAGATGAGAAAACTCCTGTTAGTGGACTCCTGTTACTGTGCTTCTATCGAAATAGGCATTAATAGGTGTTAATCCTTGTCTTTTTCAGGCCGGCCAGACTCCAAGTGAGATATCATTCCCTTTGTCCAGCCAACAGAAGATTGCAATTATGAGGAACATCGAGAGAATGCTAGGGGACGCCCTTGGGAGTCATACTGAGGTAGGATGATGATGATGGTGATGATGAGAAGGAGGAGGGAAGGAGTAAGGGGGGACATCGAGATAATGCTGGGGGACGCCCTTGGGAGTCATACTGAGGTAGGATGATGATGATGGTGATTGGGATGATGAGGAGGAGGGAAGGAGGAGTAAGGGGGGACATCGAGAGAATGCTGGGAGATGCCCTTGGGAGTCATACTGAGGTACAGTGGTGATCAGGGTATAGGTTATGGGTCGGATAGGCTGGGGATCTGATAGCTGGAATTATTGTCATAAACTCCATTTTCATGATTTAATAACCTGTACAATTCACATTCAGGTTGGGCCCCTGCTCAATTTGATGGTGAATGGGAGATATAATTTACCAGAGACAGAATCCAAGAAAGGAGAAACCCACAGCTCACATAGTTAATGTGACAAGCTCAACCCAAGTGTTACTAAGACAGTATTCTTAGTTTGGCTGGAAGCTAAAGCATTAAGAAAAAGCTGTGCCATATTCTTGATTATGATCTTAAGAAAGAGTTGCTCCAGGGGGGGACTCTAATAAAAACAGACGGGGGTGATCGACAGAAAAATCGATTTCAATCCTAAGGGGTTGCACTTTGGTTGTGCTCAACATAACTTCTTCCCCCTTAGAGATATTAAATTAGGTGTGGTTGAAGGAATTTATAACCCCAAGCGATAGCAGAATTGGAAAAAATTGTAAATCTTCCACCCTTAGGAATAGAAGTTGGTCGAAATTTTATACCCTAAAAGTTGTGACAATCAGCCCCATTCTACTTTTCTAGAGATCCCCCCCCCCCCCCCCCCCACAGAGTTGCTCTGCTTCCTAAGCTTACATCTTATAACCCAAACTGCAGCAATGAGAGAGATTGACTTGATTGTCTCATAACATATTGTGACTTAGGAATGGTAAGCCTTAATATTTCATCCTTTGTTATCTACACCCTTTTTTTATAAGAACGTCTTATTTTCAGTTAAGGCTGGGCCATTCTTTATTTTTGGAGCATTATAAGGCTGAAAATGTTCTTCAATTTTATTGTATAAAAAAATATAATACCATTTGAATAAAGAGAATGAGTGTTACATAGCCAGAGTATCAGGGGATTTAATTTGATCGCTTTCAGGTATATACTTCATAGGGAACGATAAAAGGGCCTGACACTCGGGCTAAGAATTACACAAATGATCAATAGCAATATTTAATGTGGTTTTGAAAACAATTCGATTCTGTATTTTCGAATGCTTCAGACTATCAAAAAAATATTTTGCTGATATCTGAGCATCGGCATGTTCTTAAAATTTGGTGAAACTTCTGGCTGGATGTTCTTACAAAGAAGGTTCTTATTAAAAGAAAGAGTGTATTCAATTTATATTTAGGTCAAATAAGATACATTGAGCTTTACAAGGTTGGTTAAACACATTTATGACATAACGAGTCAGCTAAACCCTTCTGGCATATACAATTTTAATGCAAGGGTTAGAAAAAAAATCCGCATTTTAAATATTTTTGTAGACTAAAAGTAGACTAACCCTGCTCCAAGAGAAACATAATTAATTAAATTGATATATAATGAGATGCTAATAAGCCTAAACAAGGACCCTCACTATAAAAGGGCCTGGACCAGGTCCACGAAAGGCTCAGTTGTCAGTAAACTGCTACGCAGTGCGGAGCTCCAGAGTTCAGTCAAGCGTGTCTCGTCTACCCACGAGGAGCGAAACCCAAACTCAACTTTTGAAGCCCTTTTCTTTTTGTTTGCTCGGTTTATTTTCTCGTGGTTACTAACAATGTCTAGTTCCAGATATTACCCATACCCCCCACCCCTCTGGGATTTCCAACCCCCTGGAAAAAGATAAATACAGTAACTGTAAAGGAAGAAGGATATGAATGACTTGGTTCATTCTAGTCAATACAGAGACCATTATAATTCCTTAGGAGGATGATAGTGATTTGCTGAGAATTTCAAACCCCCTGGAAAAAGATAAATACAGTAACTGTTAAGGAAAAAGGGCATTTTACCCCCCTTTTCCCTCTGAAAATTCCTGTGCATCTGAACCCCACCCCCCGGAATTTCCAATCCCCTAAATGGGGGGGTATGGATATTTTCTGGAACTACACAATAAAACACCTACCAAAATAGCAGGAATTTGCAGTAAGATTTAGTTCAAATTTTTAACGATAACACAACTAAAAAGTCTCACTGCCAACCCAATGTTACGGTGTGTTGTAAACATGTGTTACGGTGAATTGTATACATTTGATAGCTGCCCTGAAATTGTTGTTTTTGTAAGGTTTACTGTTTGCTGTTCATAGTTAAATATATTGTATATATGAAATGCAATAGAATATCTATTTAGTAAGCAAATAAAAGGGAAAAATACGGCTGATATATATGAGTAAGCATGGTTACTGCCCCTCCACTACCCCCCCCCATACAGCGCACACAATAATTTTGAAAGCAATATAATTATAATTTCATTCCATCAAGCAATATTTTTCAATTGTTATTTACATAAAGACAGTGCGCCTCCTGGGCATGGCACTGTTGCATTAATAAATCAGCCATGGTATTCATGTGAGAACTTCCATATTTCAAACAATGATCACTCATAAGAATATCAAGTTATTATATCGCTTTCTGATAACTCATGAGTGATCATTTACATGATTTACATGAAATGTTATTGTTAGCGATTTCTTGTGATGAAATATATTAAAACTGTTTTGTTTACATAATGAATATTTATGTTCTCACTGTGTTGGTGACACGTGATCTCATCGCTTATCGTTCTCGAGGAACAGTACAAGTCGAGGGGCTGAAGTCCGTACATCTGACTTGCGTGGCAACATTGTGTTGTTTTTAATGTGAAAAATCTCACCATTTTTAAAAATACTTCTTTTACTGTGCTATTTGATTGTTAAAAATAGAATTGAGTTTTTTTAGTTATAGGATGGATTGAAATTCACCATGATTCAAGCGGATAAGTACTTAGATTAACATCTCATTTGCATAGGGTTTCATAGCCTATGAAACCACGCGTCACGCAAGTCGGATCGACAGGATTTAAGGGGTGAGGTCAGCAGAGCACGCATCTATTTGGGGCATGTTTCTCGAGGTCACATTTCTTAACCTTTTCAGGCGGAGAAACATAGGGATAGATAAGAGGTGAATGAATGTCCAAGTTGTACAGACACAGTGTCACGCTATCCTTGCTTGTGTCACATTACAGCAATGTTACTCCCTAATTTAAATATCAAAAATTCCTTGAAATCCTTGTGTCAAGATTTGGATATCGCCCAATTTGATGAGATGAGATGCGAACCGATATGTGACTCCATACTTTTCTTCCATTGCAAGCTTTCGAAGTGTCACGCAACATGTGCATTTATCGACATGTCTTGTAATCCTTGCATTACACAACCCTTCATGTACTTTTCATGTCATGTCATGCAACCCTTGAGTCACACCACTCTTCATCTCATGTCACGCAACCCTTGAGTCACACCACTCTTCATTGCATGTCATGCAACCCTTGAGTCACACCACTCTTCGTCTCATGTCACGCAACCCTTGAGTCACACCACTCTTCATCTAATGTCACGCAACCCTTGAGTAACACCATTCTTCATCTCATGTCACGCAACCCTTGAGTCACAACACTCTTAATGTCATGTCATGCAACCCTTGAGTCACACCACTCTTCGTCTCATGTCACGCAACCCTTGAGTCACACCACTCTTCATGTCATGTCTTGCAACCCTTGAGTCACACCACTCTTAATGTCATGTCACGCAACCCTTGAGTCACACCACTCTTCATTGCATGTCACGTAACCCTTGAGTTACACCACTCTTCATGTCATGTCATGCAACCCTTGAGCCACACCACTCTTCATCTAATGTCACGCAACCCTTGAGTAACACCATTCTTCATCTCATGTCACACAACCCTCGAGTCACACCACTCTTCATCTCATGTCACGCAACCCTTGAGTCACACCACTCTTCGTCTAATATCACGCAACCCTTGAGTTACACCACTCTTCATCGCATGTCACGCAACCCTTTGTTCACACCACTCTTAGTCTCATGTCACGCAATCCTTGAGTCACACCACTCTTCATCTAATGTCATGCAACCCTTGAGTCACACCACTCTTCGTCTAATGTCACGCAACCCTTGAGTCACACCACTCTTCATCTCATGTCACCCAACCCTCGAGTCACACCACTCTTCATCTCATGTCACGCAACCCTTGAGTCACACCACTCTTCATCGGATGTCATGCAACCCTTGGGTTACACCACTCTTCGTCTCATGTCACGCAACCCTTGAGTCACACCACTCTTCATCGGATGTCATGCAACCCTTGGGTTACACCACTCTTCGTCTCATGTCACGCAACCCTTGAGTCACACCACTCTTCGTCTCATGTCACGCAACCCTTGAGTCACACCAGTCTTTATGTCATGCCCTTCAAAAGCGAAGCTTCTAAAGTGATGTTAAACTCTACCAGGGCTGTCAATACGTCTACGAGGAACTGCACAAGTGCGGGGTCCCTGAAGAAGGAAGCAGCGTCGTACATGTTGGTGGCAGCGGGACATAGTGAGATGAGGCGAAGCCAGTCCTGCAGAAAGTGATCACGTGCCCCAAGACACACGAACGATTGGAACTTAAAGGAAAAAAGAGCTGAGTTAGACAATAGGCGACTTTCACTCAGAAATAACGTGACTTGTACTAAAAAAATCACGAACTCCACTCGGAAATCACATGACTTGCACTAAGAAATCACGTCATCTCCATTCAGAAATCACGTGACTTGCACTTAGAAATCACGTGACTTCCACTCAGAAGTCACGTGATTTCCACCAAATCATGCGACTTTTTTGGATGACTTCCACTAAGAAATCATGTAACATTCTTGGCGGCAAACTCTCACTCTAGAGCTTTTGGAGTCAAAATATCCTATTGAGCTATTACGAATCAGCAGAAAGTTTCTATGTCAGAAAGATCTTATTTTTATTGAAAAAAAACTTCCGTTCTTTGGCATGACGGCCGTAGCCAGTTTCGGCAGGAGTTTGCCACTCCAAAAGTCACGTGACGTTTTATTGAATACTTCGTGATCTATTTGATATTCACAAACAAAGTTCGAAGCACGTGCAAAATAAACAATGCGCTGAGCTGAGTGGGCTCCCTGTGATTTACCAAGACAGAGGACGGTTCCTTTGATATGGCATTAAGAAACGCTAAGCCTCGATCAAAAGGAGAGAGCTGATGAGAAAGATTGCCATCTCTCTCGATTGACCGTGGTCGTGCACTCTCGCGCACTCTCATCCACTTTAAAAGTGCTCTTCGTCAACATGAGAGTTGCTGACAGTTGTCGCCGTTTGATCACTTGAATAAGACTTGGTCAGAGTATTTCGGTGAACAGTTTTCACATTCTTACGGCAGAGTCTTCAGTCTTACGCGTAATTCCAGATTCGGCGATGAATGCGGAAGTGAAATGATCATTAGAAAATGCAATAACTAAATATCGTGTATCTTTTTCTTCTTAAGCTCGTTTTTGCCTGAAAGCACATGTATGGAGCGCATACTCACACAGACTGTTTGAAGACAACCATGAGAGCAGAAAGAGAGGAACCATCATCCCATTCAAATCGAGGCTTATGTGTGCCGAAACATTCCCATGTTTCATTCCTTACTTTTACTTGAATTTCTAAATCAGATACTTTTAACTACTTGACCACCATCTTCACATCAGAGTTCGTGAAGTTTAAAGTGTGTCACCATGGTGATAAATGATTGATATTCGTAACACTGACCTTGCCATCCTTGCCAACAGACTGGGAGGAGTTATTAATGCGCGTCACCATGGTGATAAATGATTGACGTGCTCTTTTAAGTTCAGGCAAAGATTCTTCATCATTCATTTGCAGGTACTGGTGAGCTTTTTCTAAAAAAAGGTAATTTTAAATCGATTTAGTATACGCATAAATCACAATAGTTTACGTATATATCTGACGAGTTTACACACAGAACAAACGCGTTAACGCATAGATCAGAAGAGTTTACGCTTAGATCAGACTAGTTTACGCATAGATCAGACGAGTTTACGCCTACTATCACATGAGTTTACGCCTAGATCACTTGAGTTAACACATAGATCAGATGAGTTTATGCAAGGCCGAGTAAGAGGAGTGCAGATTAAAACATTTTTCATTCGATGTTTTTAATCCACCAACGTTACCATAACTTGGGGAGAGGGGAATGATCTGCATTTGAACTAAGATCTCCAGAATAGCGAGTACTCACCTAAAATGTCCCAGATGAAGAAGTTGTTACGAAAGAGACGAGAAGACTTGAAACCGCACTGGAATACCTGAAAAGAACCAAGCAAAGCTCTTGTATCTAGATGTGTTTTGCTTATAAACTGATTCCAAATTAAGGCAAGGAGGAAAATCACATCCATCCGGCCTGCAGCCTTGGGCTGTACATCCAGGACATCGGTCTTATATTTCTGCGCACAGACCTCGCGCTCGGTTAATAAGCAGTTTAATACAATACAAAATACGTACGATATTCGAGGTCATGTGTCAACATGGCATAGCGTACCTGCTCTAGAGCTTGGCATAGCCCTCCATCGCCACAAAGAAGGTACGTCAGGTTGCCCCGCTAAACAATAACAATACATAATACAGTTAGAGGAGGTAAGGTACGTCAGGTTGCCTCGCTAAACAATAACAATACATAATACAGTTAGAGCAGGTAAGGTACGTCAGGTTGCCCCGCTAAACAGTAACAATACATAATACAGTTAGAGGAGGTAAGGTACGTCAGGTTGCCCCGCTAAACAATAACAATACAATACAGTTAAGGGAGGTAAGGTACGTCAGGTTGCCCCGCTAAACAATAACAATACATAATACAGTTAGAGGTGGTAAGGTACGTCAGGTTGCCCCGCTAAACAATAACAATACAATACAGTTAAGGGAGGTAAGGTACATCAGGTTGCCCCGCTAAACAATAACAATACATAATACAGTTAGAGGTGATAAGGTACGTCAGGTTGCCCCGCTAAACAATAACAATACATAATACAGTTAAGGGAGGTAAGGTACGTCAGGTTGCCCCGCTAGACAATAACAATACATAATACAGTTAGAGGTGGTAAGGTACGTCAGGTTGCCCCGCTAAACAATAACAATACATAATACAGTTAGAGGTGGTAAGGTAACTGCTGGCCTGAGATGGCAGTCATCAGTAGGACCACGACACAGACACACTGGAACACACATCAGTCACCAGCAACCCCACTCTACGATAAATGTTGTTGCTTTCATCCAACACGTACACGCCTACACAGGGGTGCGCAGGGTGCGCGCGCACCCACTTGGCGGCCAAAAAGTGTGTCATTTCTTATTGAGAAATCTTCAAATACTATGATTTACCAAATCATACCTACGACTGCCCCCTTTCCCCAATAGATGCGCTTTCAAGAAGTAGTCGTTTTGTTTAAACGTGACATTTTGGCTACGTCTATGAATCGGCATTTACGTATACTACGTCTATGAATCGGTATTTACGTATACTACGTCTATGAATCGGTATTTACGCATACTACGTCTATGAATCGGTATTTACGTATACTACGTCTATGAATCGGTATTTACGTATACTACGTCTATGAATCGGTATTTACGTATACTACGTCTATGAATCGGTATTTACGCATACTACGTCTATGAATCGGTATTTACGTATACTGCGTCTATGAATCGGTATTTACGTATACTACGTCTATGAATCGGTATTTACGTATACTACGTCTATGAATCGGTATTTACGTATACTACGTCTATGAATCGGTATTTACGTATACTACGTCTATGAATCGGTATTTACGTATACTACGTCTATGAATCGGTATTTACGTATATTACGTCTATGAATCGGTATTTACGTATACTACGTCTATGAATCGGTATTTACGTATACTACGTCTATGAATCGGTATTTACGTATACTACGTCTATGAATCGGTATTTACGTATACTACGTCTATGAATCGGTATTTACGTATACTACGTCTATGAATCGGTATTTACGTTTACTACGTCTATGAATCGGTATTTATGTATACTACGCCTATGAATCGGTATTTACGTATACTACGTCTATGAATCGGTATTTACGTATACTACGTCTATGAATCGGTATTTATGTATACTACGCCTATGAATCGGTATTTACGTATACTACGTCTATGAATCGGTCATTTGCTTGCGTCTTTATTGGGTTGTGCGTGGCGTGTGGGCGGTAACCATGGAGATGCAGCGTTGTCTGATCTCTGAATAACTCGGAGCAGTACCTCTTTTTCAGGTTTGTAGAAATACTTGACGATGTTGTTGACGGCATCGGCGACACGCTCTTGGACATCAGGGATACGAGTTCCTACAAGAGGCACGATCCAGTTTAGAGACAAGAGAGCCTACCAAGTAATACTGAGATCTTCCCGAGCAGTACCGAGTTTACTACGAGTAGTATTGAGCTACTTCCGAGTAGAACCGATTTACCCCAAGTCTTTCCGAATAATCCCCGAGCAGTACCGAGTATACTACGAGCAGTATCGAGCTAGTTCCGAGTAGAACCGATTCACCCCAAGACTTTCCGAATAATCCCCGAGCAGTAACGAGTAGACTACGAGCAGTATCGAGCTAGTCACGAGTTGTACCGATTCAACCCAAGTTTTTCCGAATAAACAGCGCCAAGCTAATTTTCAATTAAGTACTAGGTGCTATTGTCAAGTCTGGGTAATATTGAGGCTAGTAGAACTCCATCCCGCGCGAGGACTAAAGACTCAATCCCGCAAATTGTCAAAGTCAACTCTGCGTCAAGTCAAGTCAAGTCTAGTCAACTATGTGTCAAGTCAAGTCAAGTCAAGTCGGAAGGTGGGTAGGGGGAAGGGAGGACAAGTGTGTAAAGCCCGGGAGGGGTGGGGCTGGTTGAGTGTGTAAAGCCCGGGAGGGGTGGGGCTGGTTGAGTGTGTCCAGCCCGGGAGGGGTGGGGCTGGTTGAGTGTGTCCAGCCCGGGAGGGGTGGGGCTGGTTGAGTGTGTCCAGCCTGGGAGGGGTGGGGCTGGTTGAGTGTGTCAAGCCCGGAAGGGGTGGGGCTGGTTGAGTGTGTCCAGCACGGGAGAGGTGGGGCTGGTTGAGTGTGTCAAGCAGGGGAGGGTGGGGCTGGTTGAGTGTGTCCAGCCCAGGAAGGGTGGGGCTGGTTGAGTGTGTCAAGCCCGGGAGGGGTGGGGCTGGTTGAGTGTGTCAAGCCCGGGAGGGGTGGGGCTGGTTGAGTGTGTCAAGCCCGCGAGGGGTGGGGCTGGTTGAGTGTGTCAAGCCCGGGAGGGGTGGGGCTGGTTGAGTGTGTCAAGCCCGCGAGGGGTGGGGCTGGTTGAGTGTGTCAAGCCCGGAAGGGGTGGGGCTAGTTGAGTGTGTCAAGCCCGCGAGGGGTGGGGCTGGTTGAGTGTGTTTAGTTGTTAATACACTGTAAGTTAGCCCTAGGGGACAAACTCAGACCGCGAATGTACAATTTTCCGACCATGGCAGTGCACAGAGGATTTTAAGAACCCATGTAAGCCACATTTTGTTTTTCTTTCAATATTGCAAGACAAATTATTAAAAAAATCTCAAAATAACCATATAAAAGCAAGGATTCGTACTGCATAAGCCTCAATCAAATTCAATCGAAAATATCGCATTGGCCTCCCCAAATCAGCCGATGGAAATGGATGCTTTCTCGCACTTGGTACTTTACTAGGATGACAAAATGTCGGCTGCCAGAAGCTCGCTAATACTCACGCTCGCTGTTGCGGCGGGAGAGCACAGGAGACCTCCTCTGAGGAGACAGACGGCACACATCGGCCAGATTGGCGTCTAGAGGTAAGATATCACACTCATTAGTGACACAATTAATGGAATGGAATGATCATGGTCATGATGATGGTGGCTATGACTGTTGTTGTTGATTATGATGATCGTTGTTTTGGTGGTGAAAATGTTGACAAATGTTTAAACCCACCTAACTATTTTTGTACTATTTCTTCTTTAACATGTCCCCTGAAAAATACTATATCATTTCAAAAATTGATACTAGCAGACAGCTGTAACAAGCAGTGACGTCAGACCCTCTTTCATTAGAACCCCCAGGTAAATTTTAAAAACATGATAAGAACATGCTAAGGCTCAGATAGCAAAAACATCTTGATGCGTTCTATAAAGGAAGACTAAAATTATGTTCATATTAGCGACTTAAAATACAACCGGTCTTTATCATTTGTGCAATTACATTTTCAATACTTTATTGGTATCATAATTTTATATACAATAACTGGTGTGTATATTTCAGACTGTAATGTGACTGTAGTTTAAAGCCGCATTGTCACCAGTTAACTTCCGGAAGTCCGACGGAAACCTCGACCGTTAAAAGGCAAGAGAATCTATTACAATCCGAGATATTTAAGATGCCATCCGCTCTAAATTACCAATCATATCAACAAAGAAATGTCCAATAAACACACTGCTTTCAATATTTTGAAATATTTTACGCGTTTTCCGTTAAAGGGGGGGGGGGGGGGGGTGAATAGGTTCGCGGATCGGCGGATTCGGCCCCGGAATGCTCACGGATTACGGATTTTGATGATTGTTTCAGCGGATTGGCGGATTTTGAAAATACGGCGGATCACGGATCTGTTAACAATTTGGGCGCGGATTTCGACTGCTTTGACGGTCGAATTTCGGATTTTAAATGAATTTCAATCGATGCTTTTGTTTATCTGTCAAACCATGCGGATCTAAAAATACCTGCGGATCCGCGGATTTGCCCCGAAAATGTTGCGGATCGGCGGATTTACATACCCCTATTCACCCCCCCCCCCCTCCCGTTAAAAATCATCGGAGATTGTTACGTAATCGACCGGAAGTAAGCTGGTGACAATGCGGCTTAAAAGAACATTCAAGAGAAGGTTTTCGTAACCGCTGAATGAGTTTCTTTTTGTTGTTATTTTGCCGCCAAAAGTTTGAGCGCGCTCGAGATTGCCACCGAAAAAAGTCGTCCATTGATGATCTCAACCATGAGTAATCTAAATACTCTGCTTCTGCGCATGCGCCGTTCAGACGTTGCTAATCAACCGATACTTAGTGCAAGTCTGCATGGAGCACCGTGTTTACCTAGGTCTATTGGCTGTGAATTTGCTGACAAGACATGGAGCACCGTGTTTACCTAGGTCTATTGGCTGTGAATTTGCTGACAAGACATGGAGCCCCGTGTTTACCTAAGTCTATTGGCTGTGAATTTGCTGACAAGACATGGAGCACCGTGTTTACCTAGGTCTATTGGCTGTGAATTTGCTGACAAGACATGGAGCCCCGTGTTTACCTAGGTCTACTGGCTGTGAATTTGCTGACAAGACATGGAGCCCCGTGTTTACCTAAGTCTATTGGCTGTGAATTTGCTGACAAGACATGGAGCCCCGTGTTTACCTAAGTCTATTGGCTGTGAATTTGCTGACAAGACATGGAGCACCGTGTTTACCTAGGTCTATTGGCTGTGAATTTGCTGACAAGACATGGAGCCCCGTGTTTACCTAAGTCTATTGGCTGTGAATTTGCTGACAAGACATGGAGCACCGTGTTTACCTAGGTCTATTGGCTGTGAATTTGCTGACAAGACATGGAGCACCGTGTTTACCTAGGTCTATTGGCTGTGAATTTGCTGACAAGACAGACGTGACGGGTTCCGCATGAGAAATAAAGCGACAAACAGCGTAATTCGTCTGCGTAACGAGGGGGATCGAAGTCTAAAGGCAGCCGTGCATAGCTGTGCATGTTATTTTCAAGGCTGAAGACACCATGGATTCCGAATGATTTAAAGTTCGATTGAAGAAATAAAAGTCGATTTTTGAAAGTTCGTTTGCAAAAAAAAAAAAAATAAGAAAGAACATTGAGCTAGACTTTGTTCGAGTAACAAACCAATCGCGAATCAAACGAACGCTTAAAGTTCAAAGGTATTCGATTACCGAACGTTTGATTAATAACGCCGAGATATATGATAGCAGGGAAAGTTCCGTATATCAGGTCACCGTGGTCTATTTCGAACTGTTCTACTTTCAATTCTTATGGTGGATTGTAAATTTGCAATCAGCTCGGCATCGAACACATTATTGCTAACATTTCCCCCAATAAATATACACGCCCATGCCCCTACAACATGTGTAGAATAAACAAGCGTCGGAGCGACGGTACCAAGAGGGTCGGTAATAACGAGTAATACTGCGAAACGGACTCCCCACAATGACATTTCACTGTAAAATAATGAAATATGGGCTCGTCTTTCACTGAGAGACGGGGTCACGGTAAATACAGGTGACGCAAAGATAGCAATTGAGACAACAATGGCAGCATATCCGGCAGCCCGAGCAAGCCTACGAGAAGTTCCGCTATTGCGCAGGCTATCGCTGGTCTAGTACTTGAGGCTTACCAGAGCGAAATTCTGCCACGTGTGAGCCTTGGATAGTTGAAATTACGAAACATATGCAGTCTACTTTGCCATGTTCATAAAAAGTTTAAGAAATTTTTAGAAATTATTTGTAAGTGAAACTAAAAAAGGATGGGAATTCTATTTTAAATTCTATTTCTATTCTCATATCAGAGAAAAAATGGCCAATTTGGAAAGTGCTATGGGGTACAAGTTGCTTTAAATTATTTAAAATGCCAATAAAAATATTATGTTACCATAACCCACAAGGTCGCATAAGATTCCACCATAACGAAAAGGTTCGAAAATTTGTTTCCCATTAAGTATCAGAATGGAGTGAAGAATGTTATCATTTATTGTATTGATGTTTTGACCAGACTTTAGCTATTGCTACAAGAAGGTGGAAATACACTTAGATGATATTTTTTTTTAAATACAACAGCAATGCATGTGTGAGTCTTCTAAAATCGTTGATTTAGATGGGAAAGAGAAAAACTCGTAAAATGAGTGTTAGACGGGTTTAAATACGAGAATCACCGTCATACTTTTCGTATTCGATTTATACCAACTAGAGCTAATTTGGAATGCTTTTATTTTGTAAAATTCTGTCCTAGTATTTATAGTAAATTTTATGTACATCAATAATAAATATTTTAAAATCTATACTTTGGACATTTATTAAGCGTATTTACAATTTATACAATAATGTCTTTCTTTCTCTAAAATAAATTATGCAACCCACTGACTAGAAAAAGGCTGTTTCCATACTTGCATTTCTCGCTGATTTATAAATTGGTCTATTTTAGCACAGTTCTTCTTTGATCTTCCTCCATAAATACACGGTTTAGTGACTAGAAAAGCGCGCGGTAATAATACTGTCTGACTTTTATTCTTCTAGCCGGTGTCCTAAAAAAAGAATTTCGTCTTGTGGTGAATCCTTTTCGTTTCGCTGTTGACAGCAATTTGAGCCAAGAGCGCAGTGAAAACCCCACCGATGTTGAGCCCGAGCTTGGCGGACGCTTCCGAGCAGAGAACACCACGCTCTCTACTCACTTTGCGCATCTGAGCACGAGTGCTCTGCCTAAGCTCCTCGCTAACAAGGTCTGTCTTATTACCGACCAGAACCATCGGCACGGTCTTTCCCTTGATATACACGATTTCCCTCTGTAGTTCGAGCGCCTCTTGTAACGAGGCTTTCTCGTCAACGGAGTACACCAAGACAAAGGCGTCTGCGTTTTGAATCGTCAACTTCTTCATGGCCGGGAACGGGTACGACCCAGCAGTATCCATAATTTCAAGGAATGCGTTAAAGTCCTTGCTCAGAGTGACGGATTTCTCGTACAAGTCCCCGACAGTAGGCGTATACTGTTCCGAGAAAGTACCACTGATGAAGCGCTTGACAAGCGAGGTTTTCCCTACTCCGCCAGACCCCAGGACCACCACGCGGAACACAGCCGCGGGGAGAGTCAGGACGTCCCAGGAGTCTTTGTATTTCTTGGAGATTGTCTTCAGACTACAGCCCTTCTGGCAGAGCCTACTCAGGAATTGCGAACACTGGTGCTTGGCTTGGCGTAACACGGTCTCAGGGACGTGTTCAGTGACGGAGATAGCCTTGTGTAGCTCTACTCTTCTCTTCAGTGACGAAATAGTACCCGGATTCATGGTCTCTTGTGCCATTTCAGTCAAATCATCAGCAGAGACTCCCTGTTTTAACCCGTTCGATATTATACCAGTGTGGCTATTGAGAATCGGCCTAGCGACCACAGCCATGGCCTCAGACGTACACGAGTGGCATCAGTAATGCTCTGTATCATAGTAAATGGCAGACTCGTGTAAGCGCGAGTCTTTTATACGCGTTGCACGTCACTAAGGTATTTATAGAAGCCCTGGGGAAAGAGTACGGTTACCGACTTCCGCTCAGCTACTGGCCTGTGTCATATTACCTGTTCTTTCAGCGCTCGATGGTATAACCGGAAGATAACTTTTCGTACTTCAGCATTTTCGAATCCTCTTTAACATACTTCTGTATTCACAGTTTGTCAGTAAACTTTGTAATTATAATAATAATTCATGTTTATTCACCCAATCTTTCGCAGGTAGTAGACCCTTTGACAGTTATAGCTAACTGAGTTACATTATTGTGTACGATAAAAGTCTTTCTCTCCCTCGCTTGAATCAAGATAATTTCAATGCAGTATAAGTTTTCGACTCTTTCGAATGTTGAAGTAATTTAGAATATATTGTGATTGATAAACATGAAAATTGAAATCAAAATTAGTTGACAATCCACGGTAGGATACGTTTATTTATAAAATATGCCATTTTGATTATTAAAAAAAAGTGAAAATACTTTAATTACTTTATCCAAGGTCATATGATATTATTTACATGACAAATGGCTTGCCGTGGCCCTATTCGAGTGGGTTTTTAATTATTTGGGCAATTTAAACAAAGGACAAGCCAATTTTCTCCTCTAGTTCCCAATTGCCCTTGCCCGCGCTCTAGAATAGACGCCTCCAAGCGGTGTAAGACTGTGTTCGCTAAAAGGACCCCCTTACCTCACCTGTCCACCCCCTTCCCTTAACCCAAAAGCAAACAAAGACTACAAGACGTCTTCCTTTTTCTTTCCTTCTCTTTTTCTCGGATCAAAAGGTTAAATAAGCTAGACTTGGCTGAAAGGATTTTTCTAAAATTCAGTATTAGAAAGAGAAGTGCGCACATGACCAATAACAATGATATTTGTGGGTGTTAAACCATACCCAAAACCAGACCAGGCGTTTCTTCTTAGTTAAAACATTTCTCCCATTTGTTGTTTTGTGTTCATGTCGTCTAGTGTGCTTCTTGTTAATTACATGCTCGGATCAGTTTGTTTAAAGTTGTCTGCTCATTGCCCAATAATTAAACATGCATCGTTGATCATAGCCTCGAACATGATTGATATTGGGATATTGGACGAGGAAATAATAAGCATAAAAATACCAGTTAAGTAATAACTGGAAAATTCCAATAAAGTGAACATTGCAAGTCATGGAGCAAACACATCGACGTGATCCGTGTCTCGCAATTCCAAGAGACTGATTCTAATTTTCCCCTTTTAAAATCAAACCACCGCATGACCCGTGGTTTCGTAGGCTAAGAAACCCTTGCAAATTATGTGTTCATAATCTCAGTAGTGAATTTCAATCTATCCTACAACTAGAACATCTCAATTTTCTTTATAACGTATCAAATAATACATGCATGTCTGAATAATCAAATCAAAACACAAAGCAACATTGCCACGCAAGTCGGATGTACGGACTGAAGCATATTAGAAAGAAGTACGTAAATGAGGTGTTTTATGAAAAGTACGTAAAATAGCTATAAGTCTCGGTGATGCTTCTCACAGAAATGTCTATTTCGAATATTTTATATAAAAAACACAGAAGGTGTAATGGGTGACGCGTACCACTTTATTGCAGACGATATTATTGTCTTTGTTGTTGCTGCTGTTGAGGTTGTTATTGAAATACCTATAGCTATAGATACAACGCAAATCTAAACTATAGAACCAATATAAAAAAAAAACTGTGTAAATTGGAAAAAATAATCCCGGAAAAACGACGATATGAACGATATACAAACTGGTTAAGTAAAGTGAAAGACGAATGAATAAGCTAAATATACCTGACATGATGAAAGCTCTAAGGAATGCACAAGGAGAGATAAATATGGCACATTTCACATGCCACCCGGACAAGCCGAAAAAACAAACAAGTGCGAATGCTTTACTGTAAACGAGGAACAATCGCCTAGTTGACTCAAATTCTACCCACGAGAAAATAAATTATGAAAACAATACTTTATTAAAGTCAGTTAGTTACACAGGTAGCCCAAGCAGAAGGTTTTCGTCCGAGATTGCATGCACCTTTCTGGCAACACTTCCCGCTCATTTAAATTTCGTAATATGTTTTCATTTCATTCTTAACTGAGCTAGTTCCCTAGGTGACGCGAAAATGTCGTGTACCATCTTGTGGAATTGCTCCGTAAAAATCGGGTTAATTTGGTACATACTATACTACTTAGACCCGCCGCAACAGGGTGCGAATGCAGCACGGGAATGCAAGCCTCGGGATGCTGCTCGGTTCATTGGGCCAATCCTTCATATGGACATACCAACTAATTTTCATTCATCGAATGTTAAATCGGCCCAGTTATATATGGAACTACTTTTTATAGCGCAATACAGAGCAGCTCTGTAATGACTTATGAGACAAAGCTGTTCACTATTTGACCAGGTCAGTTTGCGGTAACCATTACCTTCGACAAACATGCTTATCAAAATTTTTGAATCGATAACGGTCAGGAAAAGGAAATGCGAATCTAAATGAATAAAGGAAATAGCGTTCCTGGTGTTACACCCATGTCCTGAAAAAGTCCAGACGGATGATTGATTGGTCTTTATTCTATTTTCAAATGTTCCTGAAAATGTCATTGTTAGTACTGGTTTGGAATTATGCGCATTGCTATTCTCGCGGTAGTCGTCTGAACTGCCAAACATATGACAAGACGATCTGCCTTAAACAATAAGAACTAAACATTAATCTATCAGGGTCTTCTGTTAGCAAAGTATGGATGCCCTCTCCTACAATGTCCACTTTATCTTTATTCTAACACATTATTTTTCATTTTATCATCGAAAAAAAATTAATATAAAAATCAGTATGTAAGGGTAAAGCTGGTATAAAAAAAATAATCCTGAAAACGTGGCGGAAAATCAGTGAACTTTCTACCAACGCGTTATCTGATGCGCGGACAGGTCTACTAACGAGTTATCTCATGCTTTCAACCACAAACCAGATCAATCTAATAAGCACCCCATACTATACCCTGGGTACCCTGAGGCTCGAGATCCTAGCTACCGAGCCTCTGGTACCCAGGATACTCATACTAGCGAACCAGCGACACGTTACCACAAATAAAAACCAAGGAAATATCAGGGGAATGGATGTAAGGGGAGTAACGTAAGAGAGAAGAGCGGGGTTTTCCCTCAGTGACCGGAGTCTCGTCACTCGAGATCTATGTATAGTCGCGTCAGCTCAGGATCAATTTACAGCTGATGTAGCAAAACAACCAACGATAAAAAAAGTATACGGAAACGGAAAAGGCACTAGAAAAATAACAAACAGATAGCATTTTTGACCAAAAAACTATATTATTAGCATTCTACTTCAACAAAGCTGCGCAAACATGCAAATGAGCTTTGATAGGGTTATAGTGCGCCGATAACACCACGCTTGCCTTTGTTGGCTACGAAACATCACGTTGAATTACAATCCATTCTTCAACTAAAACAATGTAACTTCATTGATTGAAAAACTTAATTCAGTATCAAATACTGCAGGGAAATTATTATTTTTTAAATGATGAGAAATTTTAATTTCAAAACAAAAACAAATAATATGTCACGCTAGTCGGATCTAAAGACTTTAATAAAAAATACACAAAAGCATCATCAAATAATCGCCAAAATAACAAGAACCAAAACATATAAAGAAAGAACGTGGAGTCAAGCCAACAGGAAGATGATTAACAATGGTGTTTTCGTCCCCTTATGTCAAGTGATAGTGTTAGGAAACAAAGAAAAATCAAGGTAAACACACGCGGGTCAACAGGGATCGGCAAGCTCTCTTTCGTGTGAGACACGTTTTAAAAACAAGGCATAAACAAGCTTCAAAACAACAACAAAAAGCTGCGTGAGGGCCAACCAGTTCTACTGTTCTGGGTCAGAACACAAGCAGAATAAACAAAGAATAGTTTTCAGCCAAGGGCTTACTTACTCGAAGCAGGGCACTGCAGTAAAGATAAACATAACACTAAACAGGATAAAAACGATTGCGTCATAAAATAGAGCGATGTGAAATATAACAAAGAAAAAAATATAGCTGTGACTAAAAGATTATAGTTTAAAGATGTGATTTTTCACAACCTCTAATAGAAATGGGCATTCTTTCTCCCTATTCTTTAAAAAAAAACTGAAAACATTTTTGTCCGAAAATTCGTTTTCGTATCTCGGAAGATCTACCCGCTGATTCTACTACTCATTCCGTTTCATTCTTGTTTCTTTAGTTGTGTATTTGAAGCATTCTTGGATTAGGAAATTAAATACTTTTCCTAATACGAAAATACGAAATTTATTCACGAGTAGGGATGCTATCTCTGAGGCGAGTTCAAGGTCACTTGGCCACACAAACAATCATAAAAACTTCGCATTCGTAACCCAAAGGAAACCTAGAAAACAATAGTTTTAGATTGGGTTCTAAAAAAAGGAAGCTTACTTTAGGGTTAAATAGTGCTAATTGTGGAGGAAGGTTAATCCGTTCGCCGCGGAACTAAACTCTGTGCGTATACAAGAAGGAAGTGTTTAGACCGGAAGCTACAACGCTCTCAAACAGTCAAACATAGTAAGTCAAACATAACATTACAGACAGGGGGTAAGCCGGGGGAGCGTAATCAACAAGACAACGTTATAATATTTTAACCAAAAAAACTGAAATCACTACTTTATTTTCCTTTCATGGCTCCTACGACAAAAAAAATAAAATAGGTAATTACTTTCAAAGCAGTTGTTTCATAACAGGTCGTGAACTTGTCAATCTTTTTTTCCGTGTTGAAAACGAGATGCCAAACGCTCAAGAGAAACACGACCCTCGGTCATTTTTTATTAAAACATAGTCTCTTTTAAACTCACACTGTAGAATGATTTCAGATGTTTTCGACTGATAATGTGAATCTGTTTGTTGCAGATTAAAGATTGGAATAATTGTATAAATAAACTTTAGGATAGATAATAAAACAGAAGACTTGGTTTGTTTTTCATCTATACCATAAATGTTAGGAATGACATTCTTAGCACGGCATGGTGTAAGCGCTAAGAGGCTATCTCCCTTCATCTGGGAAAACACTAGTAATCTTGGCAAGCAAAGTGGAATAAGAGATACCGAACAGTCCCTTGTTCTATAAAAACACTAGTGAGTTGGCAAGGTAGAGTGAAATAAGAGATACTGAACGAATCTTTGTCGAGTTTGTAAACACACTTGTCACCTTGGCAAGGAAGAGTGGAATAAGAGATACTGAACAGGATGTTTGTCGAGCAAGTAAACAGTGGCGTATAATTCTTCAGATAGCTAAGGCTAAAGATCAGACTTTTTTGACGCGTGGTTTCGTAGGCTATGAAACCTTATGCAAATGGTTGTGCATATCAGCAGTGAATTAAAATCGCTTGAAACACGTGGAATTTCAATCCATCTTACAAATAAAACAGCTCAATTCTACTTATGAAGGATCAACTAATAATCAACTAATACACGGAAAATTGTTTTTGTTTTTAAAATGTTTTTAAATGATGAGAGTATTGAATACTAAAAAAAGTACGAAAACAGCTACCACGCAGGTCGGACATATGGACTTTAAGTATGTACCCCGCGCAGTTATAGCCAACTAGTCAAACCCCTTTTTTAAAACATCGCTAACAAACAAAAGGGTTAGAGGTATAAAAGTTTACTTATCAAGAGAAATCATCTTGGTTAGTTGCGCTGAGTTTTAGCTAAACCGATTGTGACGATGACGACAGAAACAATCGATTGTTTAAGATGACGATAACAGTGATGGTGAGGAAGAAACTAGTAATAGTGATGGGTTGGCCAGTTTTGATGCCGACGATAAACAAGACGATTAACGATTAAGAGCAATAACGATTTTAACGATGGTGATAATGGTAATAAGGATGATGGTGATGGTGATGGTGATGATCACAACGACGAAAATGATAATATCACATAGAAAGTGATGATGATGCAAATAATGATGATAATAAGGATGTTGGTGATGATGATGATGATGATCACAATGACGACAATGATAATATCACATGGAAAGTGATGATGATGCAAATAATGATGATGATAAGGATGTTGGTGATGGTGATGATGATGATGATTGCGATGTCTACTATAAGGGCGATGGAGACGCTGATGATGATGATGGCGACGACGACGGCAACAATAATGACGATGACGACGACGATGATGATGATGAGCCGTATGTCTTACCTTCATTTCTGGGTTTGATAAGCTCTCCAACAAGCAGCCTCTCAGTGCTCCCATCGTCGACATTTCTGGCGATCCAGCGCCCGCAAGGGAACCTGACGACCAAGCGGCATTCATCAGACCGACATCTCACACTTTCATACCATTCTTTCAAAAAACTATTAAGAGTCAAGAGTCTGAAATTATCCTCAAATGATCAATTACGTTATTTTCAGAAACAGACCGCTTTATTCTAAAATAAAAGTTTTCAATTTGCTTTGGCTGTAGGTCAATTTCCTAACTGTTCAGTCCCTGCTAACCCAGGTCCGGTGACTCCCTCTCTTACCTAAAGATGTACCCTGTGACCCCCTCTCTTACCTAAAGATGTACCCTGTGACCCCCTCTCTTATCTAAAGATGTGTCCAGTGACTCTCTCTCTTACCTAAAGATGTGTCAGGTGACTCCCTCTCTTATCTAAAGATGTGTCAGGTGGCTCCCTCTCTTACCTAAAGATGTGTCTGGTGACTCCCTCTCTTACCTAAAGATGTGTCCGGTGACTCCATCTCTTATCTAAAGATGTGTCAGGTGACTCCCTCTCTTACCTAAAGATGTGTCCGGTGACTCCCTCTTTTACCTAAAGATAAGTCAGGTGACTCCCTCTTACCTAAAGATATGTCCGGTGACTCCCTCTTATCTAAAGATGTGTCAGGTGACTCCCTCTTACCTAAAGATGTGTCAGGTGACTCCCTCTTACCTAAAGATGTGTCAGGTGACTTCCTCTCTTATCTAAAGATGTGTCAGGTGACTCCATCTCTTATCTAAAGATGTGTCAGGTGACTCCCTCTCTTATCTAAAGATGTGTCCGGTGACTTCCTCTCTTATCTAAAGATGTGTCAGGTGACTCCCTCTTTTATCTAAAGATGTGTCAGGTGACTCCCTCTCTTACCTAAAGATGTACCCTGTGAACCCCTCTCTTACCTAAAGATGTACCATGTGACCCCCTCTCTTACCTAAAGATGTACCCTGTGACCCCCTCTCTTACCTAAAGATGTACCCTGTGACCCCCTCTCTTACCTAAAGATGTGTCAGGTGACCCCCTCTCTTACCTAAAGATGTGTCCGGTGACTCCCTCTCTTACCTAAAGATGTGTCAGGTGACTCCCTCTCTTACCTAAAGATGTAGCCTGTGAACCCCTCTCTTACCTAAAGATGTGTCAGGTGACCCCCTCTCTTACCTAAAGATGTGCCAGGTGACTCCCTCTCTTATCTAAAGATGTGTCAGGTGACTCCCTCTCTTATCTAAAGATGTGTCAGGTGACTCCCTCTCTTATCTAAAGATGTGTCAGGTGACTCCCTCTCTTATCTAAAGATGTGTCAGGTGACTCCCTCTCTTACCTAAAGATGTACCCTGTGAACCCCTCTCTTATCTAAAGATGTGTCAGGTGACCCTCTCTCTTACCTAAAGATGTATCAGGTGACTCCCTCTCTTACCTAAAGATGTGTCCGGTGACTCCCTCTCTTACCTAAAGATGTGTCAGGTGACCCCCTCTCTTACCTAAAGATGTAGCCTGTGAACCCCTCTCTTACCTAAAGATGTGTCAGGTGACCCCCTCTCTTACCTAAAGATGTATCAGGTGACTCCCTCTCTTACCTAAAGATGTGCCAGGTGACTCCCTCTCTTATCTAAAGATGTGTCAGGTGACTCCCTCTCTTACCTAAAGATGTGTCAGGTGACTCCCTCTCTTACCTAAAGATGTGTCCGGTGACTCCCTCTCTTACCTAAAGATGTGTCAGGTGACCCCCTCTCTTACCTAAAGATGTGTCCGGTGACTCCCTCTCTTACCTAAAGATGTGTCAGGTGACCCCCTCTCTTACCTAAAGATGTAGCCTGTGAACCCCTCTCTTACCTAAAGATGTGTCAGGTGACCCCCTCTCTTACCTAAAGATGTATCAGGTGACTCCCTCTCTTACCTAAAGATGTGCCAGGTGACTCCCTCTCTTATCTAAAGATGTGTCAGGTGACTCCCTCTTACCTAAAGATGTACCCTGTGACCCCCTCTCTTACCTAAAGATGTACCCTGTGAACCCCTCTCTTACCTAAAGATGTACCCTGTGACCCCCTCTCTTACCTAAAGATGTGTCAGGTGACTCCCTCTCTTATCTAAAGATGTGTCAGGTGACTCCCTCTTTTATCTAAAGATGTGTACGGTGACTCCCTCTCTTATCTAAAGATGTGTCAGGTGACTCCCTCTCTTATCTAAAGATGTGTCAGGTGACTCCCTCTCTTACCTAAAGATGTGTCCGGTGACTTTCTCTTACCTAAAGATGTGTCAGGTGACTCCCTCTTACCTAAAGATGTGTCAGGTGACTCTCTCTCTTACCTAAAGATGTGTCCGGTGACTCCCTCTCTTATCTAAAGATGTGTCAGGTGACTCCCTCTCTTATCTAAAGATGTGTCAGGTGACTCCCTCTCTTACCTAAAGATGTGCCAGGTGACTCCCTCTCTTACCTAAAGATGTGCCAGGTGACTCCCTCTCTTACCTAAAGATGTACCCTGTGACCCCCTCTCTTACCTAAAGATGTACCCTGTGAACCCCTCTCTTACCTAAAGATGTACCCTGTGACCCCCTCTCTTACCTAAAGATGTGTCAGGTGACTCCCTCTCTTATCTAAAGATGTGTCAGGTGACTCCCTCTTTTATCTAAAGATGTGTCAGGTGACTCCCTTTCTTATCTAAAGATGTGTCAGGTGACTCCCTCTCTTACCTAAAGATGTGTCCGGTGACTCTCTCTTACCTAAAGATGTGTCCGGTGACTCTCTCTCTTATCTAAAGATGTGTCAGGTGACTCCCTCTCTTATCTAAAGATGTGTCAGGTGACTCCCTCTTACCTAAAGATGTGTCAGGTGACTCTCTCTCTTACCTAAAGATGTGTCAGGTGACTCCCTCTTTTACCTAAAAATGTGTCAGGTGACTCCCTCTCTTATCTAAAGATGTGTCAGGTGACTCCCTCTCTTACCTAAAGATGTGTCAGGTGACTCCCTCTCTTATCTAAAGATGTGTCAGGTGACTCTCTCTCTTACCTAAAGATGTGTCCGGTGACTCTCTCTCTTATCTAAAGATGTGTCCGGTGACTCCCTCTTACCTAAAGATGTGTCAGGTGACTCCCTCTTTTACCTAAAGATGTGTCAGGTGACTCCCTCTCTTATCTAAAGATGTGTCAGTTGACTCCCTCTCTTACCTAAAGATGTGTCAGGTGACTCCCTCTCTTATCTAAAGATGTGTCAGGTGACTCCCTCTTTTATCTAAAGATGTGTCAGGTGACTCCCTCTCTTATCTAAAGATGTGTCAGGTGACTCCCTCTCTTACCTAAAGATGTGTCCGGTGAATCTCTCTTACCTAAAGATGTGTCAGGTGACTCCCTCTCTTATCTAAAGATGTGTCAGGTGACTCCCTCTCTTATCTAAAGATGTGTCAGGTGACTCCCTCTCTTACCTAAAGATGTGTCAGGTGACTCCCTCTCTTACCTAAAGATGTGTCCGGTGACTCCCTCTTACCTAAAGATGTGTCAGGTGACTCCCTCTCTTACCTAAAGATGTGTCCGGTGACTCCCTCTCTTACCTAAAGATGTGTCAGGTGACTCCCTCTCTTACCTAAAGATGTGTCCGGTGACTCCCTCTCTTATCTAAAGATGTGTCCGGTGACTCAATCTCTTACCTAAAGATGTGTCCGGTGACTCCCTCTCTTATCTAAAGATGTGTCAGGTGACTCCATCTCTTACCTAAAGATGTGTCAGGTGACTCCCTCTCTTATCTAAAGATGTGTCCGGTGCCTTCCTCTCTTATCTAAAGATGTGTCAGGTGACTCCCTCTTACCTAAAGATGTGTCAGGTGACTCCCTCTCTTATCTAAAGATGTGTCAGGTGACTCCCTCTTACCTAAAGATGTGTCCGGTGACTCCCTCTCTTACCTAAAGATGTGTCAGGTGACTCCCTCTCTTATCTAAAGATGTGTCAGGTGACTCCCTCTTACCTAAAGATGTGTCCGTTGACTTCCTCTCTTACCTAAAGATGTGTCCGGTGACTCCCTCTCTTACCTAAAGATGTGTCAGGTGACTCCCTCTCTTATCTAAAGATGTGTCAGGTGACTCCCTCTCTTACCTAAAGATGTGTCAGGTGACTCCATCTCTTATCTAAAGATGTGTCCGGTGACTCCCTCTCTTACCTAAAGATGTGTCAGGTGACTCCATCTCTTATCTAAAGATGTGTCCGGTGACTCCCTCTCTTACCTAAAGATGTGTCAGGTGACTCCCTCTCTTATCTAAAGATGTGTCAGGTGACTCCCTCTCTTACCTAAAGATGTGTCAGGTGACTCCATCTCTTATCTAAAGATGTGTCAGGTGACTCCCTCTCTTATCTAAAGATGTGTCCGGTGCCTTCCTCTCTTATCTAAAGATGTGTCCGGTGACTCCCTCTTACCTAAAGATGTGTCAGGTGACTCCCTCTCTTATCTTAAGATGTGTCCGGTGACTCCCTCTCTTACCTAAAGATGTGTCAGGTGACTCCCTCTCTTACCTAAAGATGTGTCCGGTGACTCCCTCTCTTACCTAAAGATGTGTCAGGTGACTCCCTCTTATCTAAAGATGTGTCAGGTGACTCCCTCTCTTACCTAAAGATGTGTCAGGTGACTCCATCTCTTATCTAAAGATGTGTCCGGTGACTCCCTCTCTTACCTAAAGATGTGTCAGGTGACTCCATCTCTTAACTAAAGATGTGTCCGGTGACTCCCTCTCTTACCTAAAGATGTGTCCGGTGACTCCCTCTTATCTAAAGATGTGTCAGGTGACTCCCTCTCTTACCTAAAGATGTGTCCGGTGACTCCCTCTCTTACCTAAAGATGTGTCCGGTGACTCCCTCTCTTACCTAAAGATGTGTCCGGTGACTCCCTCTTACCTAAAGATGTGTCAGGTGACTCCCTCTCTTACCTAAAGATGTGTCAGGTGACTCCCTCTCTTACCTAAAGATGTGTCCGGTGACTCCCTCTTACCTAAAGATGTGTCAGGTGACTCCCTCTCTTACCTAAAGATGTGTCAGGTGACTCCATCTCTTATCTAAAGATGTGTCCGGTGACTCCCTCTCTTACCTAAAGATGTGTCAGGTGACTCCATCTCTTATCTAAAGATGTGTCCGGTGACTCCCTCTCTTACCTAAAGATGTGTCAGGTGACTCCCTCTCTTATCTAAAGATGTGTCAGGTGACTCCCTCTCTTACCTAAAGATGTGTCAGGTGACTCCATCTCTTATCTAAAGATGTGTCAGGTGACTCCCTCTCTTATCTAAAGATGTGTCCGGTGCCTTCCTCTCTTATCTAAAGATGTGTCCGGTGACTCCCTCTTACCTAAAGATGTGTCAGGTGACTCCCTCTCTTATCTTAAGATGTGTCCGGTGACTCCCTCTCTTACCTAAAGATGTGTCAGGTGACTCCCTCTCTTACCTAAAGATGTGTCCGGTGACTCCCTCTCTTACCTAAAGATGTGTCAGGTGACTCCCTCTTATCTAAAGATGTGTCAGGTGACTCCCTCTCTTACCTAAAGATGTGTCAGGTGACTCCATCTCTTATCTAAAGATGTGTCCGGTGACTCCCTCTCTTACCTAAAGATGTGTCAGGTGACTCCATCTCTTAACTAAAGATGTGTCCGGTGACTCCCTCTCTTACCTAAAGATGTGTCCGGTGACTCCCTCTTATCTAAAGATGTGTCAGGTGACTCCCTCTCTTACCTAAAGATGTGTCCGGTGACTCCCTCTCTTACCTAAAGATGTGTCCGGTGACTCCCTCTCTTACCTAAACATGTGTCCGGTGACTCCCTCTCTTACCTAAAGATGTGTCCGGTGACTCCCTCTTATCTAAAGATGTGTCAGGTGACTCCCTCTCTTACCTAAAGATGTGTCAGGTGACTCCCTCTCTTATCTAAAGATGTGTCAGGTGACTCCCTCTCTTATCTAAAGATGTGTCAGGTGACTCCCTCTCTTACCTAAAGATGTGTCAGGTGACTCCCTCTTATCTAAAGATGTGTCCGGTGACTCCCTCTTACCTAAAGATGTGTCAGGTGACTCCCTCTCTTACCTAAAGATGTGTCCGGTGACTCTCTCTTACCTAAAGATGTGTCCGGTGACTCTCTCTCTTATCTAAAGATGTGTCAGGTGACTCCCTCTCTTATCTAAAGATGTGTCAGGTGACTCCCTCTTACCTAAAGATGTGTCAGGTGACTCTCTCTCTTACCTAAAGATGTGTCAGGTGACTCCCTCTTTTACCTAAAAATGTGTCAGGTGACTCCCTCTCTTATCTAAAGATGTGTCAGGTGACTCCCTCTCTTACCTAAAGATGTGTCAGGTGACTCCCCCTCTTATCTAAAGATGTGTCAGGTGACTCTCTCTCTTACCTAAAGATGTGTCCGGTGACTCTCTCTCTTATCTAAAGATGTGTCCGGTGACTCCCTCTTACCTAAAGATGTGTCAGGTGACTCCCTCTTTTACCTAAAGATGTGTCAGGTGACTCCCTCTCTTATCTAAAGATGTGTCAGTTGACTCCCTCTCTTACCTAAAGATGTGTCAGGTGACTCCCTCTCTTATCTAAAGATGTGTCAGGTGACTCCCTCTTTTATCTAAAGATGTGTCAGGTGACTCCCTCTCTTATCTAAAGATGTGTCAGGTGACTCCCTCTCTTACCTAAAGATGTGTCCGGTGAATCTCTCTTACCTAAAGATGTGTCAGGTGACTCCCTCTCTTATCTAAAGATGTGTCAGGTGACTCCCTCTCTTATCTAAAGATGTGTCAGGTGACTCCCTCTCTTACCTAAAGATGTGTCAGGTGACTCCCTCTCTTACCTAAAGATGTGTCCGGTGACTCCCTCTTACCTAAAGATGTGTCAGGTGACTCCCTCTCTTACCTAAAGATGTGTCAGGTGACTCCCTCTCTTATCTAAAGATGTGTCAGGTGACTCCCTCTCTTATCTAAAGATGTGTCAGGTGACTCCCTCTCTTACCTAAAGATGTGTCAGGTGACTCCATCTCTTATCTAAAGATGTGTCCGGTGACTCCCTCTCTTACCTAAAGATGTGTCAGGTGACTCCCTCTCTTACCTAAAGATGTGTCAGGTGACTCCCTCTCTTATCTAAAGATGTGTCCGGTGCCTTCCTCTCTTATCTAAAGATGTGTCAGGTGACTCCCTCTTACCTAAAGATGTGTCAGGTGACTCCCTCTCTTATCTAAAGATGTGTCAGGTGACTCCCTCTTACCTAAAGATGTGTCCGGTGACTCCCTCTCTTACCTAAAGATGTGTCAGGTGACTCCCTCTCTTATCTAAAGATGTGTCAGGTGACTCCCTCTTACCTAAAGATGTGTCCGTTGACTTCCTCTCTTACCTAAAGATGTGTCCGGTGACTCCCTCTCTTACCTAAAGATGTGTCAGGTGACTCCCTCTCTTATCTAAAGATGTGTCAGGTGACTCCCTCTCTTACCTAAAGATGTGTCAGGTGACTCCATCTCTTATCTAAAGATGTGTCCGGTGACTCCCTCTCTTACCTAAAGATGTGTCAGGTGACTCCCTCTCTTACCTAAAGATGTGTCAGGTGACTCCCTCTCTTATCTAAAGATGTGTCAGGTGACTCCCTCTTACCTAAAGATGTGTCAGGTGACTCTCTCTCTTACCTAAAGATGTGTCAGGTGACTCCCTCTTTTACCTAAAAATGTGTCAGGTGACTCCCTCTCTTATCTAAAGATGTGTCAGGTGACTCCCTCTCTTACCTAAAGATGTGTCAGGTGACTCCCTCTCTTATCTAAAGATGTGTCAGGTGACTCTCTCTCTTACCTAAAGATGTGTCCGGTGACTCTCTCTCTTATCTAAAGATGTGTCCGGTGACTCCCTCTTACCTAAAGATGTGTCAGGTGACTCCCTCTTTTACCTAAAGATGTGTCAGGTGACTCCCTCTCTTATCTAAAGATGTGTCAGTTGACTCCCTCTCTTACCTAAAGATGTGTCAGGTGACTCCCTCTCTTATCTAAAGATGTGTCAGGTGACTCCCTCTTTTATCTAAAGATGTGTCAGGTGACTCCCTCTCTTATCTAAAGATGTGTCAGGTGACTCCCTCTCTTACCTAAAGATGTGTCCGGTGAATCTCTCTTACCTAAAGATGTGTCAGGTGACTCCCTCTCTTATCTAAAGATGTGTCAGGTGACTCCCTCTCTTATCTAAAGATGTGTCAGGTGACTCCCTCTCTTACCTAAAGATGTGTCAGGTGACTCCCTCTCTTACCTAAAGATGTGTCCGGTGACTCCCTCTTACCTAAAGATGTGTCAGGTGACTCCCTCTCTTACCTAAAGATGTGTCCGGTGACTCCCTCTCTTACCTAAAGATGTGTCAGGTGACTCCCTCTCTTACCTAAAGATGTGTCCGGTGACTCCCTCTTTTATCTAAAGATGTGTCCGGTGACTCAATCTCTTACCTAAAGATGTGTCCGGTGACTCCCTCTCTTATCTAAAGATGTGTCAGGTGACTCCATCTCTTACCTAAAGATGTGTCAGGTGACTCCCTCTCTTATCTAAAGATGTGTCCGGTGCCTTCCTCTCTTATCTAAAGATGTGTCAGGTGACTCCCTCTTACCTAAAGATGTGTCAGGTGACTCCCTCTCTTATCTAAAGATGTGTCAGGTGACTCCCTCTTACCTAAAGATGTGTCCGGTGACTCCCTCTCTTACCTAAAGATGTGTCAGGTGACTCCCTCTCTTATCTAAAGATGTGTCAGGTGACTCCCTCTTACCTAAAGATGTGTCCGTTGACTTCCTCTCTTACCTAAAGATGTGTCCGGTGACTCCCTCTCTTACCTAAAGATGTGTCAGGTGACTCCCTCTCTTATCTAAAGATGTGTCAGGTGACTCCCTCTCTTACCTAAAGATGTGTCAGGTGACTCCATCTCTTATCTAAAGATGTGTCCGGTGACTCCCTCTCTTACCTAAAGATGTGTCAGGTGACTCCCTCTCTTACCTAAAGATGTGTCAGGTGACTCCCTCTCTTATCTAAAGATGTGTCAGGTGACTCCCTCTCTTACCTAAAGATGTGTCAGGTGACTCCATCTCTTATCTAAAGATGTGTCAGGTGACTCCCTCTCTTATCTAAAGATGTGTCCGGTGCCTTCCTCTCTTATCTAAAGATGTGTCCGGTGACTCCCTCTTACCTAAAGATGTGTCAGGTGACTCCCTCTCTTATCTTAAGATGTGTCCGGTGACTCCCTCTCTTACCTAAAGATGTGTCAGGTGACTCCCTCTCTTACCTAAAGATGTGTCCGGTGACTCCCTCTCTTACCTAAAGATGTGTCAGGTGACTCCCTCTTATCTAAAGATGTGTCAGGTGACTCCCTCTCTTACCTAAAGATGTGTCAGGTGACTCCCTCTCTTACCTAAAGATGTGTCCGGTGACTCCCTCTCTTACCTAAAGATGTGTCCGGTGACTCCCTCTTATCTAAAGATGTGTCAGGTGACTCTCTCTCTTACCTAAAGATGTGTCCGGTGACTCTCTCTCTTATTTAAAGATGTGTCCGGTGACTCCCTCTTACCTAAAGATGTGTCAGGTGACTCCCTCTTTTACCTAAAGATGTGTCAGGTGACTCCCTCTCTTATCTAAAGATGTGTCAGTTGACTCCCTCTCTTACCTAAAGATGTGTCAGGTGACTCCCTCTCTTATCTAAAGATGTGTCAGGTGACTCCCTCTTTTATCTAAAGATGTGTCAGGTGACTCCCTCTCTTATCTAAAGATGTGTCAGGTGACTCCCTCTCTTACCTAAAGATGTGTCCGGTGAATCTCTCTTACCTAAAGATGTGTCAGGTGACTCCCTCTCTTATCTAAAGATGTGTCAGGTGACTCCCTCTCTTATCTAAAGATGTGTCAGGTGACTCCCTCTCTTACCTAAAGATGTGTCAGGTGACTCCCTCTCTTACCTAAAGATGTGTCCGGTGACTCCCTCTTACCTAAAGATGTGTCAGGTGACTCCCTCTCTTACCTAAAGATGTGTCCGGTGACTCCCTCTCTTACCTAAAGATGTGTCAGGTGACTCCCTCTCTTACCTAAAGATGTGTCCGGTGACTCCCTCTCTTATCTAAAGATGTGTCCGGTGACTCAATCTCTTACCTAAAGATGTGTCCGGTGACTCCCTCTCTTATCTAAAGATGTGTCAGGTGACTCCATCTCTTACCTAAAGATGTGTCAGGTGACTCCCTCTCTTATCTAAAGATGTGTCCGGTGCCTTCCTCTCTTATCTAAAGATGTGTCAGGTGACTCCCTCTTACCTAAAGATGTGTCAGGTGACTCCCTCTCTTATCTAAAGATGTGTCAGGTGACTCCCTCTTACCTAAAGATGTGTCCGGTGACTCCCTCTCTTACCTAAAGATGTGTCAGGTGACTCCCTCTCTTATCTAAAGATGTGTCAGGTGACTCCCTCTTACCTAAAGATGTGTCCGTTGACTTCCTCTCTTACCTAAAGATGTGTCCGGTGACTCCCTCTCTTACCTAAAGATGTGTCAGGTGACTCCCTCTCTTATCTAAAGATGTGTCAGGTGACTCCCTCTCTTACCTAAAGATGTGTCAGGTGACTCCATCTCTTATCTAAAGATGTGTCCGGTGACTCCCTCTCTTACCTAAAGATGTGTCAGGTGACTCCCTCTCTTACCTAAAGATGTGTCAGGTGACTCCCTCTCTTATCTAAAGATGTGTCCGGTGCCTTCCTCTCTTATCTAAAGATGTGTCAGGTGACTCCCTCTTACCTAAAGATGTGTCAGGTGACTCCCTCTCTTATCTAAAGATGTGTCAGGTGACTCCCTCTTACCTAAAGATGTGTCCGGTGACTCCCTCTCTTACCTAAAGATGTGTCAGGTGACTCCCTCTCTTATCTAAAGATGTGTCAGGTGACTCCCTCTTACCTAAAGATGTGTCCGTTGACTTCCTCTCTTACCTAAAGATGTGTCCGGTGACTCCCTCTCTTACCTAAAGATGTGTCAGGTGACTCCCTCTCTTATCTAAAGATGTGTCAGGTGACTCCCTCTCTTACCTAAAGATGTGTCAGGTGACTCCATCTCTTATCTAAAGATGTGTCCGGTGACTCCCTCTCTTACCTAAAGATGTGTCAGGTGACTCCCTCTCTTACCTAAAGATGTGTCAGGTGACTCCCTCTCTTATCTAAAGATGTGTCAGGTGACTCCCTCTTACCTAAAGATGTGTCAGGTGACTCTCTCTCTTACCTAAAGATGTGTCAGGTGACTCCCTCTTTTACCTAAAAATGTGTCAGGTGACTCCCTCTCTTATCTAAAGATGTGTCAGGTGACTCCCTCTCTTACCTAAAGATGTGTCAGGTGACTCCCTCTCTTATCTAAAGATGTGTCAGGTGACTCTCTCTCTTACCTAAAGATGTGTCCGGTGACTCTCTCTCTTATCTAAAGATGTGTCCGGTGACTCCCTCTTACCTAAAGATGTGTCAGGTGACTCCCTCTTTTACCTAAAGATGTGTCAGGTGACTCCCTCTCTTATCTAAAGATGTGTCAGTTGACTCCCTCTCTTACCTAAAGATGTGTCAGGTGACTCCCTCTCTTATCTAAAGATGTGTCAGGTGACTCCCTCTTTTATCTAAAGATGTGTCAGGTGACTCCCTCTCTTATCTAAAGATGTGTCAGGTGACTCCCTCTCTTACCTAAAGATGTGTCCGGTGAATCTCTCTTACCTAAAGATGTGTCAGGTGACTCCCTCTCTTATCTAAAGATGTGTCAGGTGACTCCCTCTCTTATCTAAAGATGTGTCAGGTGACTCCCTCTCTTACCTAAAGATGTGTCCGGTGACTCCCTCTCTTATCTAAAGATGTGTCAGGTGACTCCCTCTTACCTAAAGATGTGTCCGGTGACTCCCTCTCTTACCTAAAGATGTGTCAGGTGACTCCCTCTCTTATCTAAAGATGTGTCAGGTGACTCCCTCTTACCTAAAGATGTGTCCGTTGACTTCCTCTCTTACCTAAAGATGTGTCCGGTGACTCCCTCTCTTACCTAAAGATGTGTCAGGTGACTCCCTCTCTTATCTAAAGATGTGTCAGGTGACTCCCTCTCTTACCTAAAGATGTGTCAGGTGACTCCATCTCTTATCTAAAGATGTGTCCGGTGACTCCCTCTCTTACCTAAAGATGTGTCAGGTGACTCCCTCTCTTACCTAAAGATGTGTCAGGTGACTCCCTCTCTTATCTAAAGATGTGTCAGGTGACTCCCTCTCTTACCTAAAGATGTGTCAGGTGACTCCATCTCTTATCTAAAGATGTGTCAGGTGACTCCCTCTCTTATCTAAAGATGTGTCCGGTGCCTTCCTCTCTTATCTAAAGATGTGTCCGGTGACTCCCTCTTACCTAAAGATGTGTCAGGTGACTCCCTCTCTTATCTTAAGATGTGTCCGGTGACTCCCTCTCTTACCTAAAGATGTGTCAGGTGACTCCCTCTCTTACCTAAAGATGTGTCCGGTGACTCCCTCTCTTACCTAAAGATGTGTCAGGTGACTCCCTCTTATCTAAAGATGTGTCAGGTGACTCCCTCTCTTACCTAAAGATGTGTCAGGTGACTCCCTCTCTTACCTAAAGATGTGTCCGGTGACTCCCTCTCTTACCTAAAGATGTGTCCGGTGACTCCCTCTTATCTAAAGATGTGTCAGGTGACTCCCTCTCTTACCTAAAGATGTGTCCGGTGACTCCCTCTCTTACCTAAAGATGTGTCCGGTGACTCCCTCTCTTACCTAAAGATGTGTCCGGTGACTCCCTCTCTTACCTAAAGATGTGTCCGGTGACTCCCTCTTATCTAAAGATGTGTCAGGTGACTCCCTCTCTTACCTAAAGATGTGTCAGGTGACTCCCTCTCTTATCTAAAGATGTGTCAGGTGACTCCCTCTCTTATCTAAAGATGTGTCAGGTGACTCCCTCTCTTACCTAAAGATGTGTCAGGTGACTCCCTCTTATCTAAAGATGTGTCCGGTGACTCCCTCTTACCTAAAGATGTGTCAGGTGACTCCCTCTCTTACCTAAAGATGTGTCCGGTGACTCCCTCTCTTACCTAAAGATGTGTCAGGTGACTCCCTCTCTTACCTAAAGATGTGTCCGGTGACTCCCTCTCTTACCTAAAGATGTGTCCAGTGACTCCCTCTCTTACCTAAAGATGTGTCCGGTGACTCCCTCTCTTATCTAAAGATGTGTCAGGTGACTCCATCTCTTACCTAAAGATGTGTCAGGTGACTCCCTCTCTTATCTAAAGATGTGTCCGGTGCCTTCCTCTCTTATCTAAGGATGTGTCAGTTGACTCCCTCTTACCTAAAGATGTGTCAGGTGACTCCCTCTCTTATCTAAAGATGTGTCAGGTGACTCCCTCTTACCTAAAGATGTGTCCGGTGACTCCCTCTCTTACCTAAAGATGTGTCAGGTGACTCACTCTCTTATCTAAAGATGTGTCAGGTGACTCCCTCTCTTATCTAAAGATGTGTCAGGTGACTCCATCTCTTACCTAAAGATGTGTCAGGTGACTCCCTCTCTTATCTAAAGATGTGTCCGGTGCCTTCCTCTCTTATCTAAAGATGTGTCAGGTGACTCCCTCTTACCTAAAGATGTGTCAGGTGACTCCCTCTCTTATCTAAAGATGTGTCAGGTGACTCCCTCTTACCTAAAGATGTGTCCGGTGACTCCCTCTCTTACCTGAAGATGTGTCAGGTGACTCCCTCTCTTATCTAAAGATGTGTCAGGTGACTCCCTCTTACCTAAAGATGTGTCCGTTGACTTCCTCTCTTACCTAAAGATGTGTCCGGTGACTCCCTCTCTTACCTAAAGATGTGTCAGGTGACTCCCTCTCTTATCTAAAGATGTGTCAGGTGACTCCCTCTCTTACCTAAAGATGTGTCAGGTGACTCCATCTCTTATCTAAAGATGTGTCCGGTGACTCCCTGTCTTACCTAAAGATGTGTCAGGTGACTCCATCTCTTATCTAAAGATGTGTCCGGTGACTCCCTCTCTTACCTAAAGATGTGTCAGGTGACTCCCTCTCTTATCTAAAGATGTGTCAGGTGACTCCCTCTCTTACCTAAAGATGTGTCAGGTGACTCCATCTCTTATCTAAAGATATGTCAGGTGACTCCCTCTCTTATCTAAAGATGTGTCCGGTGCCTTCCTCTCTTATCTAAAGATGTGTCCGGTGACTCCCTCTTACCTAAAGATGTGTCAGGTGACTCCCTCTTACCTAAAGATGTGTCAGGTGACTCCCTCTCTTATCTTAAGATGTGTCCGGTGACTCCCTCTCTTACCTAAAGATGTGTCAGGTGACTCCCTCTCTTACCTAAAGATGTGTCCGGTGACTCCCTCTCTTACTTAAAGATGTGTCAGGTGACTCCCTCTTATCTAAAGATGTGTCCGGTGACTCCCTCTTACCTAAAGATGTGTCAGGTGACTCCCTCTCTTACCTAAAGATGTGTCCGGTGACTCCCTCTCTTACCTAAAGATGTGTCAGGTGACTCCCTCTCTTACCTAAAGATGTGTCCGGTGACTCCCTCTCTTACCTAAAGATGTGTCCGGTGACTCCCTCTCTTACCTAAAGATGTGTCCGGTGACTCCCTCTCTTATCTAAAGATGTGTCAGGTGACTCCATCTCTTACCTAAAGATGTGTCAGGTGACTCCCTCTCTTATCTAAAGATGTGTCCGGTGCCTTCCTCTCTTATCTAAAGATGTGTCAGGTGACTCCCTCTTACCTAAAGATGTGTCAGGTGACTCCCTCTCTTATTTAAAGATGTGTCAGGTGACTCCCTCTTACCTAAAGATGTGTCCGGTGACTCCCTCTCTTACCTAAAGATGTGTCAGGTGACTCCCTCTCTTATCTAAAGATGTGTCAGGTGACTCCCTCTTACCTAAAGATGTGTCCGTTGACTTCCTCTCTTACCTAAAGATGTGTCAGGTGACTCCCTCTCTTACCTAAAGATGTGTCAGGTGACTCCCTCTCTTATCTAAAGATGTGTCAGGTGACTCCCTCTCTTACCTAAAGATGTGTCAGGTGACTCCATCTCTTATCTAAAGATGTGTCCGGTGACTCCCTCTCTTACCTAAAGATGTGTCAGGTGAATCCCTCTCTTATCTAAAGATGTGTCAGGTGACTCCCTCTCTTACCTAAAGATGTGTCAGGTGACTCCATCTCTTATCTAAAGATGTGTCAGGTGACTCCCTCTCTTATCTAAAGATGTGTCCGGTGCCTTACTCTCTTATCTAAAGATGTGTCCGGTGACTCCCTCTTACCTAAAGATGTGTCAGGTGACTCCCTCTCTTACCTAAAGATGTGTCAGGTGACTCCCTCTCTTACCTAAAGTTGTGTCCGTTGACTCCCTCTCTTACCTAAAGATGTGTCCGGTGACTCCATCTCTTACCTAAAGATGTGTCAGGTGACTCCCTCTCTTATCTAAAGATGTGTCCGGTGATTTCCTCTCTTATCTAAAGATGTGTCAGGTGACTCCCTCTTACCTAAAGATGTGTCAGGTGACTCCCTCTCTTATCTAAAGATGTGTCAGGTGACTCCCTATTTTACCTAAAGATGTGTCAGGTGACTCACTCTTTTACCTAAAGATGTGTCAGGTGACTCCCTCTCTTATCTAAAGATGTGTCAGGTGACTCCCTCTCTTATCTAAAGATGTGTCAGGTGACTCCCTCTCTTATCTAAAGATGTGTCAGGTGACTCCCTCTTTTACCTAAAGATGTGTCAGGTGACTTACTCTCTTATCTAAAGATGTGTCCGGTGACTCCCTCTCTTACCTAAAGATGTGTCAGGTGACTCCCTCTCTTATCTAAAGATGTGTCAGGTGACTCTCTCTCTTATCTAAAGATGTGTCAGGTGACTCCCTCTTTTACCTAAAGATGTGTCAGGTGACTCCCTCTTTTACCTAAAGATGTCTCAGGTGACTCCCTTTCTTATCTAAAGATGTGTCCGGTGCCTTCCTCTCTTATCTAAAGATGTGTCAGGTGACTCCCTCTTTTACCTAAAGATGTGTCAGGTGACTCCCTCTCTTATCTAAAGATGTGTCAGGTGACTCCCTCTCTTACCTAAAGATGTGTCAGGTGACTCCCTCTCTTATCTAAAGATGTGTCAGGTGACTCTCTCTCTTATCTAAAGATGTGTCCGGTGCCTTCCTCTCTTATCTAAAGATGTGTCAGGTGACTCCCTCTTTTACCTAAAGATGTGTCAGGTGACTCCCTTTCTTATCTAAAGATGTGTCAGGTGACTCCATCTCTTACCTAAAGATGTGTCAGGTGACTCCCTCTCTTATCTAAAGATGTGTCCGGTGCCTTCCTCTCTTATCTAAAGATGTGTCAGGTGACTCCCTCTTACCTAAAGATGTGCCAGGTGACTCCCTCTCTTACCTAAAGATGTACCCTGTGACCCCCTCTCTTACCTAAAGATGTACCCTGTGAACCCCTCTCTTACCTAAAGATGTACCCTGTGACCCCCTCTCTTACCTAAAGATGTGTCAGGTGACTCCCTCTCTTATCTAAAGATGTGTCAGGTGACTCCCTCTTTTATCTAAAGATGTGTCAGGTGACTCCCTTTCTTATCTAAAGATGTGTCAGGTGACTCCCTCTCTTACCTAAAGATGTGTCCGGTGACTCTCTCTTACCTAAAGATGTGTCCGGTGACTCTCTCTCTTATCTAAAGATGTGTCAGGTGACTCCCTCTCTTATCTAAAGATGTGTCAGGTGACTCCCTCTTACCTAAAGATGTGTCAGGTGACTCTCTCTCTTACCTAAAGATGTGTCAGGTGACTCCCTCTTTTACCTAAAAATGTGTCAGGTGACTCCCTCTCTTATCTAAAGATGTGTCAGGTGACTCCCTCTCTTACCTAAAGATGTGTCAGGTGACTCCCTCTCTTATCTAAAGATGTGTCAGGTGACTCTCTCTCTTACCTAAAGATGTGTCCGGTGACTCTCTCTCTTATCTAAAGATGTGTCCGGTGACTCCCTCTTACCTAAAGATGTGTCAGGTGACTCCCTCTTTTACCTAAAGATGTGTCAGGTGACTCCCTCTCTTATCTAAAGATGTGTCAGTTGACTCCCTCTCTTACCTAAAGATGTGTCAGGTGACTCCCTCTCTTATCTAAAGATGTGTCAGGTGACTCCCTCTTTTATCTAAAGATGTGTCAGGTGACTCCCTCTCTTATCTAAAGATGTGTCAGGTGACTCCCTCTCTTACCTAAAGATGTGTCCGGTGAATCTCTCTTACCTAAAGATGTGTCAGGTGACTCCCTCTCTTATCTAAAGATGTGTCAGGTGACTCCCTCTCTTATCTAAAGATGTGTCAGGTGACTCCCTCTCTTACCTAAAGATGTGTCAGGTGACTCCCTCTCTTACCTAAAGATGTGTCCGGTGACTCCCTCTTACCTAAAGATGTGTCAGGTGACTCCCTCTCTTACCTAAAGATGTGTCCGGTGACTCCCTCTCTTACCTAAAGATGTGTCAGGTGACTCCCTCTCTTACCTAAAGATGTGTCCGGTGACTCCCTCTCTTATCTAAAGATGTGTCCGGTGACTCAATCTCTTACCTAAAGATGTGTCCGGTGACTCCCTCTCTTATCTAAAGATGTGTCAGGTGACTCCATCTCTTACCTAAAGATGTGTCAGGTGACTCCCTCTCTTATCTAAAGATGTGTCCGGTGCCTTCCTCTCTTATCTAAAGATGTGTCAGGTGACTCCCTCTTACCTAAAGATGTGTCAGGTGACTCCCTCTCTTATCTAAAGATGTGTCAGGTGACTCCCTCTTACCTAAAGATGTGTCCGGTGACTCCCTCTCTTACCTAAAGATGTGTCAGGTGACTCCCTCTCTTATCTAAAGATGTGTCAGGTGACTCCCTCTTACCTAAAGATGTGTCCGTTGACTTCCTCTCTTACCTAAAGATGTGTCCGGTGACTCCCTCTCTTACCTAAAGATGTGTCAGGTGACTCCCTCTCTTATCTAAAGATGTGTCAGGTGACTCCCTCTCTTACCTAAAGATGTGTCAGGTGACTCCATCTCTTATCTAAAGATGTGTCCGGTGACTCCCTCTCTTACCTAAAGATGTGTCAGGTGACTCCATCTCTTATCTAAAGATGTGTCCGGTGACTCCCTCTCTTACCTAAAGATGTGTCAGGTGACTCCCTCTCTTATCTAAAGATGTGTCAGGTGACTCCCTCTCTTACCTAAAGATGTGTCAGGTGACTCCATCTCTTATCTAAAGATGTGTCAGGTGACTCCCTCTCTTATCTAAAGATGTGTCCGGTGCCTTCCTCTCTTATCTAAAGATGTGTCCGGTGACTCCCTCTTACCTAAAGATGTGTCAGGTGACTCCCTCTCTTATCTTAAGATGTGTCCGGTGACTCCCTCTCTTACCTAAAGATGTGTCAGGTGACTCCCTCTCTTACCTAAAGATGTGTCCGGTGACTCCCTCTCTTACCTAAAGATGTGTCAGGTGACTCCCTCTTATCTAAAGATGTGTCAGGTGACTCCCTCTCTTACCTAAAGATGTGTCAGGTGACTCCCTCTCTTACCTAAAGATGTGTCCGGTGACTCCCTCTCTTACCTAAAGATGTGTCCGGTGACTCCCTCTTATCTAAAGATGTGTCAGGTGACTCCCTCTCTTACCTAAAGATGTGTCCGGTGACTCCCTCTCTTACCTAAAGATGTGTCCGGTGACTCCCTCTCTTACCTAAACATGTGTCCGGTGACTCCCTCTCTTACCTAAAGATGTGTCCGGTGACTCCCTCTTATCTAAAGATGTGTCAGGTGACTCCCTCTCTTACCTAAAGATGTGTCAGGTGACTCCCTCTCTTATCTAAAGATGTGTCAGGTGACTCCCTCTCTTATCTAAAGATGTGTCAGGTGACTCCCTCTCTTACCTAAAGATGTGTCAGGTGACTCCCTCTTATCTAAAGATGTGTCCGGTGACTCCCTCTTACCTAAAGATGTGTCAGGTGACTCCCTCTCTTACCTAAAGATGTGTCCGGTGACTCTCTCTTACCTAAAGATGTGTCCGGTGACTCTCTCTCTTATCTAAAGATGTGTCAGGTGACTCCCTCTCTTATCTAAAGATGTGTCAGGTGACTCCCTCTTACCTAAAGATGTGTCAGGTGACTCTCTCTCTTACCTAAAGATGTGTCAGGTGACTCCCTCTTTTACCTAAAAATGTGTCAGGTGACTCCCTCTCTTATCTAAAGATGTGTCAGGTGACTCCCTCTCTTACCTAAAGATGTGTCAGGTGACTCCCCCTCTTATCTAAAGATGTGTCAGGTGACTCTCTCTCTTACCTAAAGATGTGTCCGGTGACTCTCTCTCTTATCTAAAGATGTGTCCGGTGACTCCCTCTTACCTAAAGATGTGTCAGGTGACTCCCTCTTTTACCTAAAGATGTGTCAGGTGACTCCCTCTCTTATCTAAAGATGTGTCAGTTGACTCCCTCTCTTACCTAAAGATGTGTCAGGTGACTCCCTCTCTTATCTAAAGATGTGTCAGGTGACTCCCTCTTTTATCTAAAGATGTGTCAGGTGACTCCCTCTCTTATCTAAAGATGTGTCAGGTGACTCCCTCTCTTACCTAAAGATGTGTCCGGTGAATCTCTCTTACCTAAAGATGTGTCAGGTGACTCCCTCTCTTATCTAAAGATGTGTCAGGTGACTCCCTCTCTTATCTAAAGATGTGTCAGGTGACTCCCTCTCTTACCTAAAGATGTGTCAGGTGACTCCCTCTCTTACCTAAAGATGTGTCCGGTGACTCCCTCTTACCTAAAGATGTGTCAGGTGACTCCCTCTCTTACCTAAAGATGTGTCCGGTGACTCCCTCTCTTACCTAAAGATGTGTCAGGTGACTCCCTCTCTTACCTAAAGATGTGTCCGGTGACTCCCTCTCTTATCTAAAGATGTGTCCGGTGACTCAATCTCTTACCTAAAGATGTGTCCGGTGACTCCCTCTCTTATCTAAAGATGTGTCAGGTGACTCCATCTCTTACCTAAAGATGTGTCAGGTGACTCCCTCTCTTATCTAAAGATGTGTCCGGTGCCTTCCTCTCTTATCTAAAGATGTGTCAGGTGACTCCCTCTTACCTAAAGATGTGTCAGGTGACTCCCTCTCTTATCTAAAGATGTGTCAGGTGACTCCCTCTTACCTAAAGATGTGTCCGGTGACTCCCTCTCTTACCTAAAGATGTGTCAGGTGACTCCCTCTCTTATCTAAAGATGTGTCAGGTGACTCCCTCTTACCTAAAGATGTGTCCGTTGACTTCCTCTCTTACCTAAAGATGTGTCCGGTGACTCCCTCTCTTACCTAAAGATGTGTCAGGTGACTCCCTCTCTTATCTAAAGATGTGTCAGGTGACTCCCTCTCTTACCTAAAGATGTGTCAGGTGACTCCATCTCCTATCTAAAGATGTGTCCGGTGACTCCCTCTCTTACCTAAAGATGTGTCAGGTGACTCCCTCTCTTACCTAAAGATGTGTCAGGTGACTCCCTCTCTTATCTAAAGATGTGTCCGGTGCCTTCCTCTCTTATCTAAAGATGTGTCAGGTGACTCCCTCTTACCTAAAGATGTGTCAGGTGACTCCCTCTCTTATCTAAAGATGTGTCAGGTGACTCCCTCTTACCTAAAGATGTGTCCGGTGACTCCCTCTCTTACCTAAAGATGTGTCAGGTGACTCCCTCTCTTATCTAAAGATGTGTCAGGTGACTCCCTCTTACCTAAAGATGTGTCCGTTGACTTCCTCTCTTACCTAAAGATGTGTCCGGTGACTCCCTCTCTTACCTAAAGATGTGTCAGGTGACTCCCTCTCTTATCTAAAGATGTGTCAGGTGACTCCCTCTCTTACCTAAAGATGTGTCAGGTGACTCCATCTCTTATCTAAAGATGTGTCCGGTGACTCCCTCTCTTACCTAAAGATGTGTCAGGTGACTCCCTCTCTTACCTAAAGATGTGTCAGGTGACTCCCTCTCTTATCTAAAGATGTGTCAGGTGACTCCCTCTTACCTAAAGATGTGTCAGGTGACTCTCTCTCTTACCTAAAGATGTGTCAGGTGACTCCCTCTTTTACCTAAAAATGTGTCAGGTGACTCCCTCTCTTATCTAAAGATGTGTCAGGTGACTCCCTCTCTTACCTAAAGATGTGTCAGGTGACTCCCTCTCTTATCTAAAGATGTGTCAGGTGACTCTCTCTCTTACCTAAAGATGTGTCCGGTGACTCTCTCTCTTATCTAAAGATGTGTCCGGTGACTCCCTCTTACCTAAAGATGTGTCAGGTGACTCCCTCTTTTACCTAAAGATGTGTCAGGTGACTCCCTCTCTTATCTAAAGATGTGTCAGTTGACTCCCTCTCTTACCTAAAGATGTGTCAGGTGACTCCCTCTCTTATCTAAAGATGTGTCAGGTGACTCCCTCTTTTATCTAAAGATGTGTCAGGTGACTCCCTCTCTTATCTAAAGATGTGTCAGGTGACTCCCTCTTTTACCTAAAGATGTGTCCGGTGAATCTCTCTTACCTAAAGATGTGTCAGGTGACTCCCTCTCTTATCTAAAGATGTGTCAGGTGACTCCCTCTCTTATCTAAAGATGTGTCAGGTGACTCCCTCTCTTACCTAAAGATGTGTCAGGTGACTCCCTCTCTTACCTAAAGATGTGTCCGGTGACTCCCTCTTACCTAAAGATGTGTCAGGTGACTCCCTCTCTTACCTAAAGATGTGTCCGGTGACTCCCTCTCTTACCTAAAGATGTGTCAGGTGACTCCCTCTCTTACCTAAAGATGTGTCCGGTGACTCCCTCTCTTATCTAAAGATGTGTCCGGTGACTCAATCTCTTACCTAAAGATGTGTCCGGTGACTCCCTCTCTTATCTAAAGATGTGTCAGGTGACTCCATCTCTTACCTAAAGATGTGTCAGGTGACTCCCTCTCTTATCTAAAGATGTGTCCGGTGCCTTCCTCTCTTATCTAAAGATGTGTCAGGTGACTCCCTCTTACCTAAAGATGTGTCAGGTGACTCCCTCTCTTATCTAAAGATGTGTCAGGTGACTCCCTCTTACCTAAAGATGTGTCCGGTGACTCCCTCTCTTACCTAAAGATGTGTCAGGTGACTCCCTCTCTTATCTAAAGATGTGTCAGGTGACTCCCTCTTACCTAAAGATGTGTCCGTTGACTTCCTCTCTTACCTAAAGATGTGTCCGGTGACTCCCTCTCTTACCTAAAGATGTGTCAGGTGACTCCCTCTCTTATCTAAAGATGTGTCAGGTGACTCCCTCTCTTACCTAAAGATGTGTCAGGTGACTCCATCTCTTATCTAAAGATGTGTCCGGTGACTCCCTCTCTTACCTAAAGATGTGTCAGGTGACTCCCTCTCTTACCTAAAGATGTGTCAGGTGACTCCCTCTCTTATCTAAAGATGTGTCAGGTGACTCCCTCTCTTACCTAAAGATGTGTCAGGTGACTCCATCTCTTATCTAAAGATGTGTCAGGTGACTCCCTCTCTTATCTAAAGATGTGTCCGGTGCCTTCCTCTCTTATCTAAAGATGTGTCCGGTGACTCCCTCTTACCTAAAGATGTGTCAGGTGACTCCCTCTCTTATCTTAAGATGTGTCCGGTGACTCCCTCTCTTACCTAAAGATGTGTCAGGTGACTCCCTCTCTTACCTAAAGATGTGTCCGGTGACTCCCTCTCTTACCTAAAGATGTGTCAGGTGACTCCCTCTTATCTAAAGATGTGTCAGGTGACTCCCTCTCTTACCTAAAGATGTGTCAGGTGACTCCCTCTCTTACCTAAAGATGTGTCCGGTGACTCCCTCTCTTACCTAAAGATGTGTCCGGTGACTCCCTCTTATCTAAAGATGTGTCAGGTGACTCTCTCTCTTACCTAAAGATGTGTCCGGTGACTCTCTCTCTTATCTAAAGATGTGTCCGGTGACTCCCTCTTACCTAAAGATGTGTCAGGTGACTCCCTCTTTTACCTAAAGATGTGTCAGGTGACTTCCTCTCTGATCTAAAGATGTGTCAGTTGACTCCCTCTCTTACCTAAAGATGTGTCAGGTGACTCCCTCTCTTATCTAAAGATGTGTCAGGTGACTCCCTCTTTTATCTAAAGATGTGTCAGGTGACTCCCTCTCTTATCTAAAGATGTGTCAGGTGACTCCCTCTCTTACCTAAAGATGTGTCCGGTGAATCTCTCTTACCTAAAGATGTGTCAGGTGACTCCCTCTCTTATCTAAAGATGTGTCAGGTGACTCCCTCTCTTATCTAAAGATGTGTCAGGTGACTCCCTCTCTTACCTAAAGATGTGTCAGGTGACTCCCTCTCTTACCTAAAGATGTGTCCGGTGACTCCCTCTTACCTAAAGATGTGTCAGGTGACTCCCTCTCTTACCTAAAGATGTGTCCGGTGACTCCCTCTCTTACCTAAAGATGTGTCAGGTGACTCCCTCTCTTACCTAAAGATGTGTCCGGTGACTCCCTCTCTTATCTAAAGATGTGTCCGGTGACTCAATCTCTTACCTAAAGATGTGTCCGGTGACTCCCTCTCTTATCTAAAGATGTGTCAGGTGACTCCATCTCTTACCTAAAGATGTGTCAGGTGACTCCCTCTCTTATCTAAAGATGTGTCCGGTGCCTTCCTCTCTTATCTAAAGATGTGTCAGGTGACTCCCTCTTACCTAAAGATGTGTCAGGTGACTCCCTCTCTTATCTAAAGATGTGTCAGGTGACTCCCTCTTACCTAAAGATGTGTCCGGTGACTCCCTCTCTTACCTAAAGATGTGTCAGGTGACTCCCTCTCTTATCTAAAGATGTGTCAGGTGACTCCCTCTTACCTAAAGATGTGTCCGTTGACTTCCTCTCTTACCTAAAGATGTGTCCGGTGACTCCCTCTCTTACCTAAAGATGTGTCAGGTGACTCCCTCTCTTATCTAAAGATGTGTCAGGTGACTCCCTCTCTTACCTAAAGATGTGTCAGGTGACTCCATCTCTTATCTAAAGATGTGTCCGGTGACTCCCTCTCTTACCTAAAGATGTGTCAGGTGACTCCCTCTCTTACCTAAAGATGTGTCAGGTGACTCCCTCTCTTATCTAAAGATGTGTCCGGTGCCTTCCTCTCTTATCTAAAGATGTGTCAGGTGACTCCCTCTTACCTAAAGATGTGTCAGGTGACTCCCTCTCTTATCTAAAGATGTGTCAGGTGACTCCCTCTTACCTAAAGATGTGTCCGGTGACTCCCTCTCTTACCTAAAGATGTGTCAGGTGACTCCCTCTCTTATCTAAAGATGTGTCAGGTGACTCCCTCTTACCTAAAGATGTGTCCGTTGACTTCCTCTCTTACCTAAAGATGTGTCCGGTGACTCCCTCTCTTACCTAAAGATGTGTCAGGTGACTCCCTCTCTTATCTAAAGATGTGTCAGGTGACTCCCTCTCTTACCTAAAGATGTGTCAGGTGACTCCATCTCTTATCTAAAGATGTGTCCGGTGACTCCCTCTCTTACCTAAAGATGTGTCAGGTGACTCCCTCTCTTACCTAAAGATGTGTCAGGTGACTCCCTCTCTTATCTAAAGATGTGTCAGGTGACTCCCTCTTACCTAAAGATGTGTCAGGTGACTCTCTCTCTTACCTAAAGATGTGTCAGGTGACTCCCTCTTTTACCTAAAAATGTGTCAGGTGACTCCCTCTCTTATCTAAAGATGTGTCAGGTGACTCCCTCTCTTACCTAAAGATGTGTCAGGTGACTCCCTCTCTTATCTAAAGATGTGTCAGGTGACTCTCTCTCTTACCTAAAGATGTGTCCGGTGACTCTCTCTCTTATCTAAAGATGTGTCCGGTGACTCCCTCTTACCTAAAGATGTGTCAGGTGACTCCCTCTTTTACCTAAAGATGTGTCAGGTGACTCCCTCTCTTATCTAAAGATGTGTCAGTTGACTCCCTCTCTTACCTAAAGATGTGTCAGGTGACTCCCTCTCTTATCTAAAGATGTGTCAGGTGACTCCCTCTTTTATCTAAAGATGTGTCAGGTGACTCCCTCTCTTATCTAAAGATGTGTCAGGTGACTCCCTCTCTTACCTAAAGATGTGTCCGGTGAATCTCTCTTACCTAAAGATGTGTCAGGTGACTCCCTCTCTTATCTAAAGATGTGTCAGGTGACTCCCTCTCTTATCTAAAGATGTGTCAGGTGACTCCCTCTCTTACCTAAAGATGTGTCAGGTGACTCCCTCTCTTACCTAAAGATGTGTCCGGTGACTCCCTCTTACCTAAAGATGTGTCAGGTGACTCCCTCTCTTACCTAAAGATGTGTCCGGTGACTCCCTCTCTTACCTAAAGATGTGTCAGGTGACTCCCTCTCTTACCTAAAGATGTGTCCGGTGACTCCCTCTCTTATCTAAAGATGTGTCCGGTGACTCAATCTCTTACCTAAAGATGTGTCCGGTGACTCCCTCTCTTATCTAAAGATGTGTCAGGTGACTCCATCTCTTACCTAAAGATGTGTCAGGTGACTCCCTCTCTTATCTAAAGATGTGTCCGGTGCCTTCCTCTCTTATCTAAAGATGTGTCAGGTGACTCCCTCTTACCTAAAGATGTGTCAGGTGACTCCCTCTCTTATCTAAAGATGTGTCAGGTGACTCCCTCTTACCTAAAGATGTGTCCGGTGACTCCCTCTCTTACCTAAAGATGTGTCAGGTGACTCCCTCTCTTATCTAAAGATGTGTCAGGTGACTCCCTCTTACCTAAAGATGTGTCCGTTGAATTCCTCTCTTACCTAAAGATGTGTCCGGTGACTCCCTCTCTTACCTAAAGATGTGTCAGGTGACTCCCTCTCTTATCTAAAGATGTGTCAGGTGACTCCCTCTCTTACCTAAAGATGTGTCAGGTGACTCCATCTCTTATCTAAAGATGTGTCCGGTGACTCCCTCTCTTACCTAAAGATGTGTCAGGTGACTCCCTCTCTTACCTAAAGATGTGTCAGGTGACTCCCTCTCTTATCTAAAGATGTGTCAGGTGACTCCCTCTCTTACCTAAAGATGTGTCAGGTGACTCCATCTCTTATCTAAAGATGTGTCAGGTGACTCCCTCTCTTATCTAAAGATGTGTCCGGTGCCTTCCTCTCTTATCTAAAGATGTGTCCGGTGACTCCCTCTTACCTAAAGATGTGTCAGGTGACTCCCTCTCTTATCTTAAGATGTGTCCGGTGACTCCCTCTCTTACCTAAAGATGTGTCAGGTGACTCCCTCTCTTACCTAAAGATGTGTCCGGTGACTCCCTCTCTTACCTAAAGATGTGTCAGGTGACTCCCTCTTATCTAAAGATGTGTCAGGTGACTCCCTCTCTTACCTAAAGATGTGTCAGGTGACTCCCTCTCTTACCTAAAGATGTGTCCGGTGACTCCCTCTCTTACCTAAAGATGTGTCCGGTGACTCCCTCTTATCTAAAGATGTGTCAGGTGACTCCCTCTCTTACCTAAAGATGTGTCCGGTGACTCCCTCTCTTACCTAAAGATGTGTCCGGTGACTCCCTCTCTTACCTAAAGATGTGTCCGGTGACTCCCTCTCTTACCTAAAGATGTGTCCGGTGACTCCCTCTTATCTAAAGATGTGTCAGGTGACTCCCTCTCTTACCTAAAGATGTGTCAGGTGACTCCCTCTCTTATCTAAAGATGTGTCAGGTGACTCCCTCTCTTATCTAAAGATGTGTCAGGTGACTCCCTCTCTTACCTAAAGATGTGTCAGGTGACTCCCTCTTATCTAAAGATGTGTCCGGTGACTCCCTCTTACCTAAAGATGTGTCAGGTGACTCCCTCTCTTACCTAAAGATGTGTCCGGTGACTCCCTCTCTTACCTAAAGATGTGTCAGGTGACTCCCTCTCTTACCTAAAGATGTGTCCGGTGACTCCCTCTCTTACCTAAAGATGTGTCCAGTGACTCCCTCTCTTACCTAAAGATGTGTCCGGTGACTCCCTCTCTTATCTAAAGATGTGTCAGGTGACTCCATCTCTTACCTAAAGATGTGTCAGGTGACTCCCTCTCTTATCTAAAGATGTGTCCGGTGCCTTCCTCTCTTATCTAAAGATGTGTCAGGTGACTCCCTCTTACCTAAAGATGTGTCAGGTGACTCCCTCTCTTATCTAAAGATGTGTCAGGTGACTCCCTCTTACCTAAAGATGTGTCCGGTGACTCCCTCTCTTACCTAAAGATGTGTCAGGTGACTCACTCTCTTATCTAAAGATGTGTCAGGTGACTCCCTCTCTTATCTAAAGATGTGTCAGGTGACTCCATCTCTTACCTAAAGATGTGTCAGGTGACTCCCTCTCTTATCTAAAGATGTGTCCGGTGCCTTCCTCTCTTATCTAAAGATGTGTCAGGTGACTCCCTCTTACCTAAAGATGTGTCAGGTGACTCCCTCTCTTATCTAAAGATGTGTCAGGTGACTCCCTCTTACCTAAAGATGTGTCCGGTGACTCCCTCTCTTACCTGAAGATGTGTCAGGTGACTCCCTCTCTTATCTAAAGATGTGTCAGGTGACTCCCTCTTACCTAAAGATGTGTCCGTTGACTTCCTCTCTTACCTAAAGATGTGTCCGGTGACTCCCTCTCTTACCTAAAGATGTGTCAGGTGACTCCCTCTCTTATCTAAAGATGTGTCAGGTGACTCCCTCTCTTACCTAAAGATGTGTCAGGTGACTCCATCTCTTATCTAAAGATGTGTCCGGTGACTCCCTCTCTTACCTAAAGATGTGTCAGGTGACTCCATCTCTTATCTAAAGATGTGTCCGGTGACTCCCTCTCTTACCTAAAGATGTGTCAGGTGACTCCCTCTCTTATCTAAAGATGTGTCAGGTGACTCCCTCTCTTACCTAAAGATGTGTCAGGTGACTCCATCTCTTATCTAAAGATATGTCAGGTGACTCCCTCTCTTATCTAAAGATGTGTCCGGTGCCTTCCTCTCTTATCTAAAGATGTGTCCGGTGACTCCCTCTTACCTAAAGATGTGTCAGGTGACTCCCTCTTACCTAAAGATGTGTCAGGTGACTCCCTCTCTTATCTTAAGATGTGTCCGGTGACTCCCTCTCTTACCTAAAGATGTGTCAGGTGACTCCCTCTCTTACCTAAAGATGTGTCCGGTGACTCCCTCTCTTACTTAAAGATGTGTCAGGTGACTCCCTCTTATCTAAAGATGTGTCCGGTGACTCCCTCTTACCTAAAGATGTGTCAGGTGACTCCCTCTCTTACCTAAAGATGTGTCCGGTGACTCCCTCTCTTACCTAAAGATGTGTCAGGTGACTCCCTCTCTTACCTAAAGATGTGTCCGGTGACTCCCTCTCTTACCTAAAGATGTGTCCGGTGACTCCCTCTCTTACCTAAAGATGTGTCCGGTGACTCCCTCTCTTATCTAAAGATGTGTCAGGTGACTCCATCTCTTACCTAAAGATGTGTCAGGTGACTCCCTCTCTTATCTAAAGATGTGTCCGGTGCCTTCCTCTCTTATCTAAAGATGTGTCAGGTGACTCCCTCTTACCTAAAGATGTGTCAGGTGACTCCCTCTCTTATCTAAAGATGTGTCAGGTGACTCCCTCTTACCTAAAGATGTGTCCGGTGACTCCCTCTCTTACCTAAAGATGTGTCAGGTGACTCCCTCTCTTATCTAAAGATGTGTCAGGTGACTCCCTCTTACCTAAAGATGTGTCCGTTGACTTCCTCTCTTACCTAAAGATGTGTCAGGTGACTCCCTCTCTTACCTAAAGATGTGTCAGGTGACTCCCTCTCTTATCTAAAGATGTGTCAGGTGACTCCCTCTCTTACCTAAAGATGTGTCAGGTGACTCCATCTCTTATCTAAAGATGTGTCCGGTGACTCCCTCTCTTACCTAAAGATGTGTCAGGTGAATCCCTCTCTTATCTAAAGATGTGTCAGGTGACTCCCTCTCTTACCTAAAGATGTGTCAGGTGACTCCATCTCTTATCTAAAGATGTGTCAGGTGACTCCCTCTCTTATCTAAAGATGTGTCCGGTGCCTTACTCTCTTATCTAAAGATGTGTCCGGTGACTCCCTCTTACCTAAAGATGTGTCAGGTGACTCCCTCTCTTACCTAAAGATGTGTCAGGTGACTCCCTCTCTTACCTAAAGTTGTGTCCGTTGACTCCCTCTCTTACCTAAAGATGTGTCCGGTGACTCCATCTCTTACCTAAAGATGTGTCAGGTGACTCCCTCTCTTATCTAAAGATGTGTCCGGTGATTTCCTCTCTTATCTAAAGATGTGTCAGGTGACTCCCTCTTACCTAAAGATGTGTCAGGTGACTCCCTCTCTTATCTAAAGATGTGTCAGGTGACTCCCTCTTTTACCTAAAGATGTGTCAGGTGACTCACTCTTTTACCTAAAGATGTGTCAGGTGACTCCCTCTCTTATCTAAAGATGTGTCAGGTGACTCCCTCTCTTATCTAAAGATGTGTCAGGTGACTCCCTCTCTTATCTAAAGATGTGTCAGGTGACTCCCTCTTTTACCTAAAGATGTGTCAGGTGACTTACTCTCTTATCTAAAGATGTGTCCGGTGACTCCCTCTCTTACCTAAAGATGTGTCAGGTGACTCCCTCTCTTATCTAAAGATGTGTCAGGTGACTCTCTCTCTTATCTAAAGATGTGTCAGGTGACTCCCTCTTTTACCTAAAGATGTGTCAGGTGACTCCCTCTTTTACCTAAAGATGTCTCAGGTGACTCCCTTTCTTATCTAAAGATGTGTCCGGTGCCTTCCTCTCTTATCTAAAGATGTGTCAGGTGACTCCCTCTTTTACCTAAAGATGTGTCAGGTGACTCCCTCTCTTATCTAAAGATGTGTCAGGTGACTCCCTCTTTTACCTAAAGATGTGTCAGGTGACTCCCTCTCTTATCTAAAGATGTGTCAGGTGACTCTCTCTCTTATCTAAAGATGTGTCCGGTGCCTTCCTCTCTTATCTAAAGATGTGTCAGGTGACTCCCTCTTTTACCTAAAGATGTGTCAGGTGACTCCCTTTCTTATCTAAAGATGTGTCAGGTGACTCCATCTCTTACCTAAAGATGTGTCAGGTGACTCCCTCTCTTATCTAAAGATGTGTCCGGTGCCTTCCTCTCTTATCTAAAGATGTGTCAGGTGACTCCCTCTTACCTAAAGATGTGTCAGGTGACTCCCTCTCTTATCTAAAGATGTGTCAGGTGACTCCCTCTTACCTAAAGATGTGTCCGGTGACTCCCTCTCTTACCTAAAGATGTGTCAGGTGACTCCCTCTCTTATCTAAAGATGTGTCAGGTGACTCCCTCTTACCTAAAGATGTGTCCGTTGACTTCCTCTCTTACCTAAAGATGTGTCAGGTGACTCCCTCTCTTACCTAAAGATGTGTCAGGTGACTCCCTCTCTTATCTAAAGATGTGTCAGGTGACTCCCTCTCTTACCTAAAGATGTGTCAGGTGACTCCATCTCTTATCTAAAGATGTGTCCGGTGACTCCCTCTCTTACCTAAAGATGTGTCAGGTGAATCCCTCTCTTATCTAAAGATGTGTCAGGTGACTCCCTCTCTTACCTAAAGATGTGTCAGGTGACTCCATCTCTTATCTAAAGATGTGTCAGGTGACTCCCTCTCTTATCTAAAGATGTGTCCGGTGCCTTACTCTCTTATCTAAAGATGTGTCCGGTGACTCCCTCTTACCTAAAGATGTGTCAGGTGACTCCCTCTCTTACCTAAAGATGTGTCAGGTGACTCCCTCTCTTACCTAAAGTTGTGTCCGTTGACTCCCTCTCTTACCTAAAGATGTGTCCGGTGACTCCATCTCTTACCTAAAGATGTGTCAGGTGACTCCCTCTCTTATCTAAAGATGTGTCCGGTGCCTTCCTCTCTTATCTAAAGATGTGTCAGGTGACTCCCTCTTACCTAAAGATGTGTCAGGTGACTCCCTCTCTTATCTAAAGATGTGTCAGGTGACTCCCTCTTTTACCTAAAGATGTGTCAGGTGACTCACTCTTTTACCTAAAGATGTGTCAGGTGACTCCCTCTCTTATCTAAAGATGTGTCAGGTGACTCCCTCTCTTATCTAAAGATGTGTCAGGTGACTCCCTCTCTTATCTAAAGATGTGTCAGGTGACTCCCTCTTTTACCTAAAGATGTGTCAGGTGACTTACTCTCTTATCTAAAGATGTGTCCGGTGACTCCCTCTCTTACCTAAAGATGTGTCAGGTGACTCCCTCTCTTATCTAAAGATGTGTCAGGTGACTCCCTCTCTTACCTAAAGATGTGTCAGGTGACTCCCTCTCTTATCTAAAGATGTGTCAGGTGACTCCCTCTCTTATCTAAAGATGTGTCAGGTGACTCCCTCTCTTACCTAAAGATGTGTCAGGTGACTCCCTCTTATCTAAAGATGTGTCCGGTGACTCCCTCTTACCTAAAGATGTGTCAGGTGACTCCCTCTCTTACCTAAAGATGTGTCCGGTGACTCCCTCTCTTACCTAAAGATGTGTCAGGTGACTCCCTCTCTTACCTAAAGATGTGTCCGGTGACTCCCTCTCTTACCTAAAGATGTGTCCGGTGACTCCCTCTCTTACCTAAAGATGTGTCCGGTGACTCCCTCTCTTATCTAAAGATGTGTCAGGTGACTCCATCTCTTACCTAAAGATGTGTCAGGTGACTCCCTCTCTTATCTAAAGATGTGTCCGGTGCCTTCCTCTCTTATCTAAAGATGTGTCCGGTGACTCCCTCTCTTACCTAAAGATGTGTCAGGTGACTCCCTCTTATCTAAAGATGTGTCAGGTGACTCCCTCTCTTACCTAAAGATGTGTCAGGTGACTCCCTCTCTTACCTAAAGATGTGTCCGGTGACTCCCTCTCTTACCTAAAGATGTGTCCGGTGACTCCCTCTTATCTAAAGATGTGTCAGGTGACTCCCTCTCTTACCTAAAGATGTGTCCGGTGACTCCCTCTCTTACCTAAAGATGTGTCCGGTCACTCCCTCTCTTACCTAAAGATGTGTCCGGTGTCTCCCTCTCTTACCTAAAGATGTGTCCGGTGACTCCCTCTTATCTAAAGATGTGTCAGGTGACTCCCTCTCTTACCTAAAGATGTGTCAGGTGACTCCCTCTCTTATCTAAAGATGTGTCAGGTGACTCCCTCTCTTATCTAAAGATGTGTCAGGTGACTCCCTCTCTTACCTAAAGATGTGTCAGGTGACTCCCTCTTATCTAAAGATGTGTCCGGTGACTCCCTCTTACCTAAAGATGTGTCAGGTGACTCCCTCTCTTACCTAAAGATGTGTCCGGTGACTCCCTCTCTTACCTAAAGATGTGTCAGGTGACTCCCTCTCTTACCTAAAGATGTGTCCGGTGACTCCCTCTCTTACCTAAAGATGTGTCCGGTGACTCCCTCTCTTACCTAAAGATGTGTCCGGTGACTCCCTCTCTTATCTAAAGATGTGTCAGGTGACTCCATCTCTTACCTAAAGATGTGTCAGGTGACTCCCTCTCTTATCTAAAGATGTGTCCGGTGCCTTCCTCTCTTATCTAAAGATGTGTCAGGTGACTCCCTCTTACCTAAAGATGTGTCAGGTGACTCCCTCTCTTATCTAAAGATGTGTCAGGTGACTCCCTCTTACCTAAAGATGTGTCCGGTGACTCCCTCTCTTACCTAAAGATGTGTCAGGTGACTCCCTCTCTTATCTAAAGATGTGTCAGGTGACTCCCTCTTACCTAAAGATGTGTCCGTTGACTTCCTCTCTTACCTAAAGATGTGTCAGGTGACTCCCTCTCTTACCTAAAGATGTGTCAGGTGACTCCCTCTCTTATCTAAAGATGTGTCAGGTGACTCACTCTCTTACCTAAAGATGTGTCAGGTGACTCCCTCTTACCTAAAGATGTGTCAGGTGACTCCCTCTCTTATCTAAAGATGTGTCAGGTGACTCCCTCTTACCTAAAGATGTGTCCGGTGACTCCCTCTCTTACCTGAAGATGTGTCAGGTGACTCCCTCTCTTATCTAAAGATGTGTCAGGTGACTCCCTCTTACCTAAAGATGTGTCCGTTGACTTCCTCTCTTACCTAAAGATGTGTCCGGTGACTCCCTCTCTTACCTAAAGATGTGTCAGGTGACTCCCTCTCTTATCTAAAGATGTGTCAGGTGACTCCCTCTCTTACCTAAAGATGTGTCAGGTGACTCCATCTCTTATCTAAAGATGTGTCCGGTGACTCCCTCTCTTACCTAAAGATGTGTCAGGTGACTCCATCTCTTATCTAAAGATGTGTCCGGTGACTCCCTCTCTTACCTAAAGATGTGTCAGGTGACTCCCTCTCTTATCTAAAGATGTGTCAGGTGACTCCCTCTCTTACCTAAAGATGTGTCAGGTGACTCCATCTCTTATCTAAAGATATGTCAGGTGACTCCCTCTCTTATCTAAAGATGTGTCCGGTGCCTTCCTCTCTTATCTAAAGATGTGTCCGGTGACTCCCTCTTACCTAAAGATGTGTCAGGTGACTCCCTCTTACCTAAAGATGTGTCAGGTGACTCCCTCTCTTATCTTAAGATGTGTCCGGTGACTCCCTCTCTTACCTAAAGATGTGTCAGGTGACTCCCTCTCTTACCTAAAGATGTGTCCGGTGACTCCCTCTCTTACTTAAAGATGTGTCAGGTGACTCCCTCTTATCTAAAGATGTGTCCGGTGACTCCCTCTTACCTAAAGATGTGTCAGGTGACTCCCTCTCTTACCTAAAGATGTGTCCGGTGACTCCCTCTCTTACCTAAAGATGTGTCAGGTGACTCCCTCTCTTACCTAAAGATGTGTCCGGTGACTCCCTCTCTTACCTAAAGATGTGTCCGGTGACTCCCTCTCTTACCTAAAGATGTGTCCGGTGACTCCCTCTCTTATCTAAAGATGTGTCAGGTGACTCCATCTCTTACCTAAAGATGTGTCAGGTGACTCCCTCTCTTATCTAAAGATGTGTCCGGTGCCTTCCTCTCTTATCTAAAGATGTGTCAGGTGACTCCCTCTTACCTAAAGATGTGTCAGGTGACTCCCTCTCTTATCTAAAGATGTGTCAGGTGACTCCCTCTTACCTAAAGATGTGTCCGGTGACTCCCTCTCTTACCTAAAGATGTGTCAGGTGACTCCCTCTCTTATCTAAAGATGTGTCAGGTGACTCCCTCTTACCTAAAGATGTGTCCGTTGACTTCCTCTCTTACCTAAAGATGTGTCAGGTGACTCCCTCTCTTACCTAAAGATGTGTCAGGTGACTCCCTCTCTTATCTAAAGATGTGTCAGGTGACTCCCTCTCTTACCTAAAGATGTGTCAGGTGACTCCATCTCTTATCTAAAGATGTGTCCGGTGACTCCCTCTCTTACCTAAAGATGTGTCAGGTGAATCCCTCTCTTATCTAAAGATGTGTCAGGTGACTCCCTCTCTTACCTAAAGATGTGTCAGGTGACTCCATCTCTTATCTAAAGATGTGTCAGGTGACTCCCTCTCTTATCTAAAGATGTGTCCGGTGCCTTACTCTCTTATCTAAAGATGTGTCCGGTGACTCCCTCTTACCTAAAGATGTGTCAGGTGACTCCCTCTCTTACCTAAAGATGTGTCAGGTGACTCCCTCTCTTACCTAAAGTTGTGTCCGTTGACTCCCTCTCTTACCTAAAGATGTGTCCGGTGACTCCATCTCTTACCTAAAGATGTGTCAGGTGACTCCCTCTCTTATCTAAAGATGTGTCCGGTGATTTCCTCTCTTATCTAAAGATGTGTCAGGTGACTCCCTCTTACCTAAAGATGTGTCAGGTGACTCCCTCTCTTATCTAAAGATGTGTCAGGTGACTCCCTCTTTTACCTAAAGATGTGTCAGGTGACTCACTCTTTTACCTAAAGATGTGTCAGGTGACTCCCTCTCTTATCTAAAGATGTGTCAGGTGACTCCCTCTCTTATCTAAAGATGTGTCAGGTGACTCCCTCTCTTATCTAAAGATGTGTCAGGTGACTCCCTCTTTTACCTAAAGATGTGTCAGGTGACTTACTCTCTTATCTAAAGATGTGTCCGGTGACTCCCTCTCTTACCTAAAGATGTGTCAGGTGACTCCCTCTCTTATCTAAAGATGTGTCAGGTGACTCTCTCTCTTATCTAAAGATGTGTCAGGTGACTCCCTCTTTTACCTAAAGATGTGTCAGGTGACTCCCTCTTTTACCTAAAGATGTCTCAGGTGACTCCCTTTCTTATCTAAAGATGTGTCCGGTGCCTTCCTCTCTTATCTAAAGATGTGTCAGGTGACTCCCTCTTTTACCTAAAGATGTGTCAGGTGACTCCCTCTCTTATCTAAAGATGTGTCAGGTGACTCCCTCTTTTACCTAAAGATGTGTCAGGTGACTCCCTCTCTTATCTAAAGATGTGTCAGGTGACTCTCTCTCTTATCTAAAGATGTGTCCGGTGCCTTCCTCTCTTATCTAAAGATGTGTCAGGTGACTCCCTCTTTTACCTAAAGATGTGTCAGGTGACTCCCTTTCTTATCTAAAGATGTGTCAGGTGACTCCATCTCTTACCTAAAGATGTGTCAGGTGACTCCCTCTCTTATCTAAAGATGTGTCCGGTGCCTTCCTCTCTTATCTAAAGATGTGTCAGGTGACTCCCTCTTACCTAAAGATGTGTCAGGTGACTCCCTCTCTTATCTAAAGATGTGTCAGGTGACTCCCTCTTACCTAAAGATGTGTCCGGTGACTCCCTCTCTTACCTAAAGATGTGTCAGGTGACTCCCTCTCTTATCTAAAGATGTGTCAGGTGACTCCCTCTTACCTAAAGATGTGTCCGTTGACTTCCTCTCTTACCTAAAGATGTGTCAGGTGACTCCCTCTCTTACCTAAAGATGTGTCAGGTGACTCCCTCTCTTATCTAAAGATGTGTCAGGTGACTCCCTCTCTTACCTAAAGATGTGTCAGGTGACTCCATCTCTTATCTAAAGATGTGTCCGGTGACTCCCTCTCTTACCTAAAGATGTGTCAGGTGAATCCCTCTCTTATCTAAAGATGTGTCAGGTGACTCCCTCTCTTACCTAAAGATGTGTCAGGTGACTCCATCTCTTATCTAAAGATGTGTCAGGTGACTCCCTCTCTTATCTAAAGATGTGTCCGGTGCCTTACTCTCTTATCTAAAGATGTGTCCGGTGACTCCCTCTTACCTAAAGATGTGTCAGGTGACTCCCTCTCTTACCTAAAGATGTGTCAGGTGACTCCCTCTCTTACCTAAAGTTGTGTCCGTTGACTCCCTCTCTTACCTAAAGATGTGTCCGGTGACTCCATCTCTTACCTAAAGATGTGTCAGGTGACTCCCTCTCTTATCTAAAGATGTGTCCGGTGCCTTCCTCTCTTATCTAAAGATGTGTCAGGTGACTCCCTCTTACCTAAAGATGTGTCAGGTGACTCCCTCTCTTATCTAAAGATGTGTCAGGTGACTCCCTCTTTTACCTAAAGATGTGTCAGGTGACTCACTCTTTTACCTAAAGATGTGTCAGGTGACTCCCTCTCTTATCTAAAGATGTGTCAGGTGACTCCCTCTCTTATCTAAAGATGTGTCAGGTGACTCCCTCTCTTATCTAAAGATGTGTCAGGTGACTCCCTCTTTTACCTAAAGATGTGTCAGGTGACTTACTCTCTTATCTAAAGATGTGTCCGGTGACTCCCTCTCTTACCTAAAGATGTGTCAGGTGACTCCCTCTCTTATCTAAAGATGTGTCAGGTGACTCCCTCTCTTACCTAAAGATGTGTCAGGTGACTCCCTCTCTTATCTAAAGATGTGTCAGGTGACTCCCTCTCTTATCTAAAGATGTGTCAGGTGACTCCCTCTCTTACCTAAAGATGTGTCAGGTGACTCCCTCTTATCTAAAGATGTGTCCGGTGACTCCCTCTTACCTAAAGATGTGTCAGGTGACTCCCTCTCTTACCTAAAGATGTGTCCGGTGACTCCCTCTCTTACCTAAAGATGTGTCAGGTGACTCCCTCTCTTACCTAAAGATGTGTCCGGTGACTCCCTCTCTTACCTAAAGATGTGTCCGGTGACTCCCTCTCTTACCTAAAGATGTGTCCGGTGACTCCCTCTCTTATCTAAAGATGTGTCAGGTGACTCCATCTCTTACCTAAAGATGTGTCAGGTGACTCCCTCTCTTATCTAAAGATGTGTCCGGTGCCTTCCTCTCTTATCTAAAGATGTGTCCGGTGACTCCCTCTCTTACCTAAAGATGTGTCAGGTGACTCCCTCTTATCTAAAGATGTGTCAGGTGACTCCCTCTCTTACCTAAAGATGTGTCAGGTGACTCCCTCTCTTACCTAAAGATGTGTCCGGTGACTCCCTCTCTTACCTAAAGATGTGTCCGGTGACTCCCTCTTATCTAAAGATGTGTCAGGTGACTCCCTCTCTTACCTAAAGATGTGTCCGGTGACTCCCTCTCTTACCTAAAGATGTGTCCGGTCACTCCCTCTCTTACCTAAAGATGTGTCCGGTGTCTCCCTCTCTTACCTAAAGATGTGTCCGGTGACTCCCTCTTATCTAAAGATGTGTCAGGTGACTCCCTCTCTTACCTAAAGATGTGTCAGGTGACTCCCTCTCTTATCTAAAGATGTGTCAGGTGACTCCCTCTCTTATCTAAAGATGTGTCAGGTGACTCCCTCTCTTACCTAAAGATGTGTCAGGTGACTCCCTCTTATCTAAAGATGTGTCCGGTGACTCCCTCTTACCTAAAGATGTGTCAGGTGACTCCCTCTCTTACCTAAAGATGTGTCCGGTGACTCCCTCTCTTACCTAAAGATGTGTCAGGTGACTCCCTCTCTTACCTAAAGATGTGTCCGGTGACTCCCTCTCTTACCTAAAGATGTGTCCGGTGACTCCCTCTCTTACCTAAAGATGTGTCCGGTGACTCCCTCTCTTATCTAAAGATGTGTCAGGTGACTCCATCTCTTACCTAAAGATGTGTCAGGTGACTCCCTCTCTTATCTAAAGATGTGTCCGGTGCCTTCCTCTCTTATCTAAAGATGTGTCAGGTGACTCCCTCTTACCTAAAGATGTGTCAGGTGACTCCCTCTCTTATCTAAAGATGTGTCAGGTGACTCCCTCTTACCTAAAGATGTGTCCGGTGACTCCCTCTCTTACCTAAAGATGTGTCAGGTGACTCCCTCTCTTATCTAAAGATGTGTCAGGTGACTCCCTCTTACCTAAAGATGTGTCCGTTGACTTCCTCTCTTACCTAAAGATGTGTCAGGTGACTCCCTCTCTTACCTAAAGATGTGTCAGGTGACTCCCTCTCTTATCTAAAGATGTGTCAGGTGACTCACTCTCTTACCTAAAGATGTGTCAGGTGACTCCCTCTCTTATCTAAAGATGTGTCAGGTGACTCACTGTCTTACCTAAAGATGTGTCAGGTGACTCCATCTCTTATCTAAAGATGTGTCCGGTGACTCCCTCTCTTACCTAAAGATGTGTCAGGTGACTCCATCTCTTATCTAAAGATGTGTCCGGTGACTCCCTCTCTTACCTAAAGATGTGTCAGGTGAATCCCTCTCTTATCTTAAGATGTGTCCGGTGACTCCCTCTCTTACCTAAAGATGTGTCAGGTGACTCCCTCTCTTACCTAAAGATGTGTCCGGTGACTCCCTCTCTTACCTAAAGATGTGTCAGGTGACTCCCTCTTATCTAAAGATGTGTCAGGTGACTCCCTCTCTTACCTAAAGATGTGTCAGGTGACTCCCTCTCTTACCTAAAGATGTGTCCGGTGACTCCCTCTCTTACCTAAAGATGTGTCCGGTGACTCCCTCTTATCTAAAGATGTGTCAGGTGACTCCCTCTCTTACCTAAAGATGTGTCCGGTGACTCCCTCTCTTACCTAAAGATGTGTCCGGTGACTCCCTCTCTTACCTAAAGATGTGTCCGGTGTCTCCCTCTCTTACCTAAAGATGTGTCCGGTGACTCCCTCTTATCTAAAGATGTGTCAGGTGACTCCCTCTCTTACCTAAAGATGTGTCAGGTGACTCCCTCTCTTATCTAAAGATGTGTCAGGTGACTCCCTCTCTTATCTAAAGATGTGTCAGGTGACTCCCTCTCTTACCTAAAGATGTGTCAGGTGACTCCCTCTTATCTAAAGATGTGTCCGGTGACTCCCTCTTACCTAAAGATGTGTCAAGTGACTCCCTCTCTTACCTAAAGATGTGTCCGGTGACTCCCTCTCTTACCTAAAGATGTGTCAGGTGACTCCCTCTCTTACCTAAAGATGTGTCCGGTGACTCCCTCTCTTACCTAAAGATGTGTCCGGTGACTCCCTCTCTTACCTAAAGATGTGTCCGGTGACTCCCTCTCTTATCTAAAGATGTGTCAGGTGACTCCATCTCTTGCCTAAAGATGTGTCAGGTGACTCCCTCTCTTATCTAAAGATGTGTCCGGTGCCTTCCTCTCTTATCTAAAGATGTGTCAGCTGACTCCCTCTTACCTAAAGATGTGTCAGGTGACTCCCTCTCTTATCTAAAGATGTGTCAGGTGACTCCCTCTTACCTAAAGATGTGTCCGGTGACTCCCTCTCTTACCTAAAGATGTGTCAGGTGACTCCCTCTCTTATCTAAAGATGTGTCAGGTGACTCCCTCTTACCTAAAGATGTGTCCGTTGACTTCCTCTCTTACCTAAAGATGTGTCAGGTGACTCCCTCTCTTACCTAAAGATGTGTCAGGTGACTCCCTCTCTTATCTAAAGATGTGTCAGGTGACTCACTCTCTTACCTAAAGATGTGTCAGGTGACTCCCTCTCTTATCTAAAGATGTGTCAGGTGACTCACTCTCTTACCTAAAGATGTGTCAGGTGACTCCATCTCTTATCTAAAGATGTGTCCGGTGACTCCCTCTCTTACCTAAAGATGTGTCAGGTGACTCCATCTCTTATCTAAAGATGTGTCCGGTGACTCCCTCTCTTACCTAAAGATGTGTCAGGTGAATCCCTCTCTTATCTAAAGATGTGTCAGGTGACTCCCTCTCTTACCTAAAGATGTGTCAGGTGACTCCATCTCTTATCTAAAGATGTGTCAGGTGACTCCCTCTTTTATCTAAAGATGTGTCCGGTGACTCCCTCTCTTATCTAAAGATGTGTCAGGTGACTCCCTCTTACCTAAAGATGTGTCAGGTGACTCCCTCTCTTATCTAAAGATGTGTCAGGTGACTCCCTCTCTTATCTAAAGATGTGTCAGGTGACTCCCTCTCTTATCTAAAGATGTGTCCGGTGACTCCCTCTCTTATCTAAAGATGTGTCAGGTGACTCCCTCTCTTACCTAAAGATGTGTCAGGTGACTCCCTCTCTTATCTAAAGATGTGTCAGGTGACTCCCTCTCTTATCTAAAGATGTGTCCTGTGACTCCCTCTCTTATCTAAAGATGTGTCCGGTGACTCCCTCTTACCTAAAGAAGTGTCCGGTGACTCCCTCTCTTACATAAAGATGTGTCAGGTGACTCCCTCTCTTATCTAAAGTTGTGTCAGGTGACTCCCTCTCTTACCTAAAGATGTGTCCGGTGACTCCCTGTCTTACCTAAAGATGTGTCAGGTGACTCCCTCTCTTATCTAAAGATGTGTCAGGTGACTCCCTCTCTTATCTAAAGATGTGTCCGGTGACTCCCTCTCTTATCTAAAGATGTGTCCGGTGACTCCCTCTCTTACATAAAGATGTGTCAGGTGACTCCCTCTCTTATCTAAAGTTGTGTCAGGTGACTCCCTCTCTTACCTAAAGATGTGTCTGGTGACTCCCTCTCTTACCTAAAGATGTGTCAGGTGACTCCATCTCTTATCTAAAGTTGTGTCCGGTGCATTTCTCTCTTACCTAAAGATGTGTCCGGTGACTCCCTCTCTTACCTAAAGATGTGTCAGGTGACTCCCTCTCTTATCTAAAGATGTGTCGGGTGACTCCCTCTTACTTAAAGATGTGTCCGGTGACTCCCTCTCTTATCTAAAGATGTGTCCGGTGACTCCCTCTCTTACATAAAGATGTGTCAGGTGACTCCCTCTCTTATCTAAAGTTGTGTCAGGTGACTCCCTCTCTTACCTAAAGATGTGTCCGGTGACTCCCTCTCTTACCTAAAGATGTGTCAGGTGACTCCCTCTCTTATCTAAAGATGTGTCAGGTGACTCCCTCTCTTATCTAAAGATGTGTCAGGTGACTCCCTCTCTTATCTAAAGATGTGTCAGGTGACTCCCACTTACCTAAAGATGTGTCAGGTGACTCCCTCTCTTATCTAAAGATGTGTCAGGTGACTCCCTCTCTTATCTAAAGATGTGTCCTGTGACTCCCTCTCTTATCTAAAGATGTGTCCGGTGACTCCCTCTTACCTAAAGAAGTGTCCGGTGACTCCCTCTCTTACATAAAGATGTGTCAGGTGACTCCCTCTCTTATCTAAAGTTGTGTCAGGTGACTCCCTCTCTTACCTAAAGATGTGTCCGGTGACTCCCTGTCTTACCTAAAGATGTGTCAGGTGACTCCCTCTCTTATCTAAAGATGTGTCAGGTGACTCCCTCTCTTATCTAAAGATGTGTCCGGTGACTCCCTCTCTTATCTAAAGATGTGTCCGGTGACTCCCTCTCTTACATAAAGATGTGTCAGGTGACTCCCTCTCTTATCTAAAGTTGTGTCAGGTGACTCCCTCTCTTACCTAAAGATGTGTCCGGTGACTCCCTCTCTTACCTAAAGATGTGTCAGGTGACTCCCTCTCTTATCTAAAGATGTGTCCTGTGACTTCCTCTCTTACCTAAAGTCGTGTCCGGTGCATTTCTCTCTTACCTAAAGATGTGTCAGGTGACTCCCTCTCTTACCTAAAGATGTGTCAGGTGACTCCCTCTTTTACCTAAAGATGTGTCAGGTGACTCCCTCTCTTATCTAAAGATGTGTCAGGTGACTCCCTCTCTTATCTAAAGATGTGTCAGGTGACTCCCTCTCTTATCTAAAGATGTGTCCGGTGACTCCCTCTCTTATCTAAAGATGTGTCAGGTGACCCCCTCTCTTACCTAAAGATGTGTCAGGTGACTCCCTCTCTTATCTAAAGATGTGTCAGGTGACTCCCTCTCTTACCTAAAGATGTGTCCGGTGACTCCCTCTCTTACCTAAAGATGTGTCAGGTGACTCCCTCTCTTATCTAAAGATGTGTCCGGTGACTCCCTCTCTTATCTAAAGATGTGTCAGGTGACTCCCTCTCTTATCTAAAGATGTGTCCGGTGACTCCCTCTCTTATCTAAAGATGTGTCAGGTGACCCCCTCTCTTACCTAAAGATGTGTCAGGTGACTCCCTCTCTTATCTAAAGATGTGTCAGGTGACTCCCTCTCTTACCTAAAGATGTGTCCGGTGACTCCCTCTCTTATCTAAAGATGTGTCAGGTGACCCCCTCTCTTACCTAAAGATGTGTCAGGTGACTCCCTCTCTTATCTAAAGATGTGTCCGGTGACTCCCTCTCTTATCTAAAGATGTGTCAGGTGACCCCCTCTCTTACCTAAAGATGTGTCAGGTGACTCCCTCTCTTATCTAAAGATGTGTCAGGTGACTCCCTCTCTTATCTAAAGATGTGTCAGGTGACTCTCTCTTATCTAAAGATGTGTCCTGTGACTTCCTCTCTTACCTTAAGATGTGTCAGGTGACTCCCTCTTTTACCTAAAGTTGTGTCAGGTGACTCCCTCTCTTATCTAAAGATGTGTCAGGTGACTCCCTCTCTTATCTAAAGATGTGTCAGGTGACTCTCTCTCTCTTATCTAAAGATGTGTCCTGTGACTTCCTCTCTTACCTTAAGATGTGTCAGGTGACTCCCTCTTTTACCTAAAGTTGTGTCAGGTGACTCCCTCTCTTACCTAAAGATGTGTCCGGTGACTTCCTCTCTTAGCTAAAGATGTGTCCGATGACTCCCTCTCTTATCTAAAGATGTGTCAGGTGACTCCCTCTCTTATCTAAAGATGTGTCAGGTGACTCCCTCTCTTACCTTAAGATGTGTCCAGTGACTCCCTCTCTTATCTAAAGATGTGTCCGGTGACTCCCTCTCTTATCTAAAGATGTGTCAGGTGACTCCCTCTCTTATCTAAAGATGTGTCAGGTGACTCCCTCTCTTATCTAAAGATGTGTCAGGTGACCCCCTCTCTTACCTAAAGATGTGTCCTGTGACTCCCTCTTACCTAAAGATGTGTCAGGTGACTCCCTCTCTTATATAAAGATGTGTCAGGTGACTCCCTCTCTTACCTAAAGATGTGTCCAGTGACTCCCTCTCTTACCTAAAGATGTGTCAGGTGACTCCCTCTTTTACCTAGATGTGTCAGGTGACTCCCTCTCTTATCTAAAGATGTGTCAGGTGACCCCCTTTCTTACCTAAAGATGTGTCAGGTGACTCCCACTTACCTAAAGATGTGTCAGGTGACCCCCTCTCTTACCTAAAGATGTGTCAGGTGACTCCCTCTCTTACCTAAAGATGTGTCAGGTGACTCCCTCTTTTACCTAAAGATGTGTCAGGTGACTCCCTCTCTTATCTAAAGATGTGTCAGGTGACCCCCTCTCTTACCTAAAGATGTGTCAGGTGACTCCCACTTACCAAAAGATGTGTCAGGTGACTCCCTCTCTTACCTAAAAATGTGTCTGGTGACTTCCTCTCTTACCTAAAGATGTGTCCGGTGACTTCATTCTTGACGATGACTTGCTCGATAAACCAGCCAGGGGAGAGACCTGTCATATGGTATAAACAACATAACCAACAAATGGTTAATTCTATGCTCCAATTTGTAGAGTACGACGTTCAGTTGGGCATAAAACAGAGGGCAGTATCCAGTAGTACATACCAGCGTTATCATGGCCAATACGCAGAGTCGTCAACCCACCAAGATTAGGGTGCTGCAAAAATATTTATACAGAAAGTCAATATTTATATAAGATGAAAAACTTTTTATAAGGTCCTGCATTAGATTTCAGCACATTTTAAAACATGCCGAGACTCAGATAGCACCAAAATATTGCTTTGTTAGTGTCGATCTAAAATGCCAAATCAAATTGTGTTAATGTTCACAACCTTTTAAAAAAATTGTATAATTCCCTTTCTAATACTTATTGAGCATTATATTTGTATATACACTGAAATTTAAGAACATCATTGAGAACATTTTCAACCTTTAAGTGCTCCAAAAATAAGAACAGCCAAGCCTCAACTGAAAATTAAAAAAGAGGGGTACCCATGAACCCTGGAACCATAGCAACAAAGCCAAAGTGCTTGAATGCTAAATACCTGGAATCGAAACTCGTTCTCGTTTTTGGGTAGAGCCATGACTGCAGTGTCTGTTATGTGGCCTGCTAGGAGCATCCATGCGTTTGCTGTCGTTGACCCCCCTCCAAGCTGCTTTCCAGTCTTGATTACCACTTTATAAGTCACGGCTGCCAATCAAATGTCAGAGTTGTCATTTCTCACGCGTTGTAATTTGACAAACATAATAGAGATTTCTCAACTGTCAATTAAATTTCGCAGTACCAATCACATGTAAAAGATCCGAATCAATTTTCAGAGACATCGATCATGTATTACAGCTGTCACTCAATTGCCACAACCTACTCCTGTGCAGCACTGAACTCACCTTTGTGAATGAGCTCACCCATTGATGTAACTTAAGTCAACCCTGGATGTGGCTCAACTCACCCGTTGATTTGACTTAAGTCAACCCTGGATGTGGCTCAACTCACCCGTTGATGTAACTTAAGTCAACCCTGAACGTGGCTCAACTCACCTGTTGATGTAACTTAAGTCAACCCTGGAGGTGGCTCAACTCACTCGTTGATGTGACTTAAGTCAACCCTGGATGTGGCTCAACTCACCTGTTGACGTAACTTGAGTCAACCCTGGATGTGGCTCAACTCACCCGTTGATGTGACTTAAGTCAACCCTGGATGTGGCTCAACTCACCCGTTGATGTGACTTAAGTCAACCCTGGATGTGGCTCAACTCACCTGTTGACGTAACTTGAGTCAACCCTGGATGTGGCTCAACTCACCCGTTGATGTAACTTAAGTCAACCCTGAACGTGGCTCAACTCACCTGTTGATGTAACTTAAGTCAACCCTGGAGGTGGCTCAACTCACCCGTTGATGTGACTTAAGTCAACCCTGGATGTGGCTCAACTCACCTGTTGACGTAACTTGAGTCAACCCTGGATGTGGCTCAACTCACCCGTTGATGTGACTTAAGTCAACCCTGGATGTGGCTCAACTCACCCGTTGATGTGACTTAAGTCAACCCTGGATGTGGCTCAACTCACCCGTTGATGTGACTTAAGTCAACCCTGGATGTGGCTCAACTCACCTGTTGACGTAACTTGAGTCAACCCTGGATGTGGCTCAACTCACCCGTTGATGTGACTTAAGTCAACCCTGGATGTGGCTCAACTTACCTGTTGATGTGACTCACCTGTTCATGTGTAGCCAATACAGAGCATTAGCAGGTCATGTACGATTGAGGGGCACAACAAAGAGACATTAAGAAATTATTTGGGGGGCACAGTCACGCCCCTTCTGGTCATTCCCTTATAATTTTAGAAATTATTGGGGGGGGCATATGCCCTCAGTGCCCCACCCCTGCTCGGCCCTGCAATAGTGGTGAACTCACCTGTTGACGTGAAGCAGTTTGTGAAGCAGAAGAAATCTACAGCATTGAGCGACAGCAGATGATACAGGAACTGCTCACGCTCCTCCTCTGTGCGCAGAAAGGCATAGTCCTTATAGCGTAACCTGCACATTACACACAGATGAGGGTTAGCGTAAGGTGTATATAACACACAGATGAGTGTTAGCGTAACGTGTATATAACACACAGATGAGGGTTAGCGTAACGTGTATATAACACACAGATGAGGGTTAGCGTAACGTGTATATAACACACAGATGAGGGTTAGCGTAACATGTATATGATGAGGGTTAGCATACCTATTACACACAGATGAGGGTTAGCGTAACCTGTATATTACACACAGATGAGAGTTAGCACAACTTGCATATTACACACACAAGTAAAGGTTAGCGTAACCTGCTTAACACACAGAAACACACAGATGAGGTTTAGCACATGGTTATGAAAAGTTCTTACGAGTCTCAAGTTCAAAGTTCTTACCTCAAGAGTCTGTCATCATTGACGACTTGCTTTAGATGCTTGGACAAGACCTTCTTCTCCAAAGACAACCTATAGAGAATTGGTGGTTTGATCAGTGAGTGGTTTGGCTTGATAGATGTCATATGTCATACGACAAGGTTTTATTATATATGTCATATATTTTACCAAAGAATAACTCTGACTCTGGCGTTTTCAGGCAGGAGTCGCAGGTCCATTTTTCTCCCTCCCCTCAACCAGACCATTTAATGAGTCATTAAAATAGTCATAAAAAAATAACCTTCAATTCCTCTCCCCTCCTTCCTCTCCCCCTCCCCCTGCCTTCTCCTTCTTACCTATTCTCAATCTACACCACCCCTCCCCCACTTGGAAACTACCTTGCCCAGGCGCGAGCATGCCCGATGTCCGTCTTGATCTCTGTCATGCTCTGGACATGTCTGGTGGGTACACACCAAGGACAAGAAAGCAAACAAAGCATGAGGCACTGAGGATCACATTACTTTTAATGCCTTATTCTTTAACTACTGTTAAAAAGATACAAAACTACATTTTAGATAAAGTATATTTAACAAAGGAAGTGTCATTTTTCTACTGGTCATCTACACCATCACACGCACTGTGATTGGCCATCTACAGCATCTTACATTCACTGTGATTGGCCATCTACAGCATCTTACATCCACTGTGATTGGCCATCTACGGCATCTCACATCCACTGTGATTGGCCATCTACAGCATCTTACATCCACTGTGATTGGCCATCTACAGCATCTTACATCCACTGTGATTGGCCATCTACGGCATCTCACATCTACTGTGATTGGCCATCTACAGCATCTTACATCCACTGTGATTGGCCATCTACAGAATCTCACATTCACTGTGATTGGCCATCTACAGCATCTTACATCCACTGTGATTGGCCATCTACAGCATCTCACATTCACTGTGATTTGTCATCTACAGCATCTCAAATCCACTGTGATTGGCCATCTACAGCATCTCACATCCACTGTGATTGGCCATCTACAGCATCTTACATCCACTGTGATTGGCCATCTACAGCATCTCACATCCACTGTGATTGGCCATCTCATAGTGATAGATGGTGATTGCCATTCTCTCACAGAAATATCAAACCAAGGATTTGATAGAAAGACTAACTTACTGTGCAAATTAGGGACTAATATACTTGATGAACAATCTCTTTGCTAACCACAATCTAACACATCCCCCCTCCCCCCTTCAGATGGGGGTCAAGAAATGTATGGAAGCCATTTTCCATAGATTTACCCCTACCATTTATATCTTATAGATCCCCCCTTAAATAAATCTTGTCCCCTATCCCCCTCCCCCTTGAGCAAAGTTGTATCTACCTCATGTCTGATAACACGGCAGCTGATTGACTGAGTGGTTGCATCAAGGCTAGGATATCAGTGGGGACACCAATGCTGCGCCTTTTCTGGGGGGAGTGCTTGGTAGGAGAGTCAACTGTACGCATGGCTGTGGAAAAGGAACAAAACTAGGGAGGTAGAGAACAAATTTTTTTTCAGGGGGGGGGAGAAAAAAGCATTTTCTTCAGGGAGTAGAGAACAAAGCTTTTCTTTACGGAAAGAGAGAGCAAAGCCTTTCTTCAGGGGGGTAGAGAGCAAAGCTGTTATTCAGGGAAAGCAAGAGCAAAGCTGTTATCCAGGGGGGGTAGAGAGCAAAGCTGTTCTTCAGGGGGGTAGAGAACAAAGCTGTTCTTCAGGGGGGGTAGAAAACAAAGCTGTTCTTCAGGGGGGTAGAGAACAAAGCTGTTCTTCAGGGGGGTAGAGAGCAAAGCTGTTTTTCAGGGGGGTAGAGAACAAAGCTGTTCTTCAGGGGGTAGAGAACAAAAGCTTTTCCTTACGGAAAGAGAGAGCAAAGCCTTTCTTCAGGGGGGTAGAGAGCAAAGCTGTTCTTCAGGGAAAGCAAGAGCAAAGCTGTTATCCAGGGGGTAGAGAGGAAAGCTGTTCTTCAGGGGGGTAGAGAACAAAGCTGTTCTTCAGGGGGGGGTAGAGAGGAAAGCTGTTCTTCAGGGGGGTAGAGAACAAAGCTGTTCTTCAGGGTGATAGAGAGCAAAGCTGTTCTTCAGGGGGGTAGAGAACAAAGCTGTTCTTCAGGGGAGTAGAGAGCAAAGCTGTTCTTCAGGGGGGTAGAGAACAAAGTTGTTCTTCAGAGGGGTGGAGAACAAAGCTGTTCTTCAGGGGAGTAGAGAGCAAAGCTGTTCTTCAGGGGGGTAGAGAACAAAGCTGTTCTTCAGGGGGTAGAGAGCAAAGCTGTTCTTCAGGGGGGTAGAGAACAAAGTTGTTCTTCAGAGGGGTAGAGAACAAAGCTGTTCTTCAGGGGGGTAGAGAGCAAAGCTGTTCTTTAGGGGGGTAGAGAGCAAAGTTGTTTTTCAGAGGGGTAGAGAACAAAGCTGTTCTTCAGGGGGTAGAGAGCAAAGCTGTTCTTCAGGGGGGTAGAGAACAAAGTTGTTCTTCAGAGGGGTAGAGAACAAAGCTGTTCTTCAGGAGGGTAGAGAGCAAAGCTGTTCTTTAGGGGGGTAGAGAGCAAAGTTGTTCTTCGGAGGGGTAGAGAACAAAGATGTTCTTCAGGGGGGTAGAGAACAAAGCTGTTCTTCTGGGGGGTAGAGAACAAAGCTGTTCTTCAGGAGGGTAGAGAACAAAGCTGTTCTTCAGGGGGTAGAGAACAAAGCTGTTCTTCAGGGGGTAGGGAGCAAAGTTGTTCTTCAGAGGAGTAGAGAACAAAGCTGTTCTTCAGGGGGGTAGAGAGCAAAGCTGTTCTTCAGGGGGGTAGAGAACAAAGTTGTTCTTCAGAGGGGTAGAGAACAAAGCTGTTCTTCAGGAGGGTAGAGAGCAAAGCTGTTCTTCAGGGGGGTAGAGAGCAAAGTTGTTCTACAGAGGGGTAGAGAGCAAAGCTGTTCTTCAGGGGGGTAGAGAACAAAACTGTTCTTCAGGAGGGTAGAGAACAAAGCTGTTCTTCAGGGGGTAGAGAACAAAGTTGTTCTTCAGAGGGGTAGAGAACAAAGCTGTTCTTCAGAGGGGTAGAGAACAAAGCTGTTCTTCAGGGGGGTAGAGAACAAAGTTGTTCTTCAGGGGGTAGAGAACAAAGTTGTTCTACAGAGGGGTAGAGAACAAAGCTGTTCTTCAGTGGGTAGAGAGCAAAGTTGTTCTTCAGGGGGGTAGAGAGCAAAGCTGTTCTTCAGGGGGGTAGAGAGCAAAGTTGTTCTTCAGGGGGGTAGAAAACAAAGCTGTTCTTCAGGGGGGTAGAGAGCAAAGCTGTTCTTTAGGGGGGTAGAGAACAAAGTTGTTCTTCAGAGGGGTAGAGAACAAAGCTGTTCTTCAGGAGGGTAGAGAGCAAAGCTGTTCTTTAGGGGGGTAGAGAGCAAAGTTGTTCTTCGGAGGGGTAGAGAACAAAGATGTTCTTCAGGGGGGTAGAGAACAAAGCTGTTCTTCAGGGGGGTAGAGAACAAAGCTGTTCTTCAGGAGGGTAGAGAACAAAGCTGTTCTTCAGGGGGTAGAGAACAAAGCTGTTCTTCAGGGGGTAGAGAACAAAGCTGTTCTTCAGGGGGGTAGAGAACAAAGTTGTTCTTCAGGGGGGTAGAGAACAAAGTTGTTCTACAGAGGGGTAGAGAACAAAGCTGTTCTTCAGTGGGTAGAGAGCAAAGTTGTTCTTCAGGGGGGTAGAGAACAAAGCTGTTCTTCAGGGGGTAGAGAACAAAGCTGTTCTTCAGGGGGGTAGAGAACAAAGCTGTTCTTCAGGGGGGTAAAGAACAAAGCTGTTCTTCAGAGGGGTAGAGAACAAAGCTGTTCTTCAGGGGGTAGAGAACAAAGCTGTTCTTCAGGGGGGTAGAGAGCAAAGTTGTTCTTCAGGGGGGTAGAAAACAAAGCTGTTCTTCAGGGGGGTAGAGAGCAAAGCTGTTCTTTAGGGGGGTAGAGAACAAAGTTGTTCTTCAGAGGGGTAGAAAACAAAGCTGTTCTTCAGGGGGGTAGAGAACAAAGATGTTGTTAAGGGGGGTAGAGAACAAAGCTGTTCTTCAGGGGGGTAGAGAACAAAGTTGTTCTACAGAGGGGTAGAGAGCAAAGCTGTTCTTCAGGAGGGTAGAGAACAAAGCTGTTCTTCAGTGGGTAGAGAGCAAAGCTGTTCTTCAGGGGGTAGAGAACAAAGCTGTTCTTCAGGGGGTAGAGAGCAAAGCTGTTCTTCAGGGGGGTAGAGAACAAAGTTATTTTTCAGAGGGGTAGAGAAATTTCCATGTGGAGGGGAAAAAAGGAGTGGTTTGGAAAATGTTGCTGTAGTTTTCAGTGAAGAAAATGTTTTAAAAGTCAATGTTCAATACACATATGTATCCGTATATCATGTGGATGGTACTGTATAGTTAAAAGCAAACTGCAATTTTGTTTTTTGTATTGTTTGGAATAATGACTTGTCTGTCGTACTCACAAACTCTAGGTTTTCTTATTGATTTTAAAGGAAGTTATGATAATCAGCTACTCCTTACCTTCTGCTGGCGATAAGGAGTTATGATCCGATTGGTCAGATGTGTGATCTTCACACAGCGTCTGGTAAGCAATCAGATGCGACCATAGTGCAGATTTCCCCTGAAACAGAGTGCATGTTTGCCTCAAATTTCAGACATCTTTCGTAAATCCCACTTGCATGACAATGTTGTTGTTATTCCTTAACATCCAAAACACAAATCATTTTGGAAAATACAACTTTTCCAGTATCATTTTATCCTTTAGAAATATAATTGAGCCATTTTGGTTGAAGAATGGATTAAAATTCTTTGTAACTCAAGTGGATTTAACTCACTACACTGTACTAAACTTCACATCAGCTCTACAGCCTTCAAGTTTTAAGTAACAAAGTTATAGGTTCATCCCCTATGTTATTACTGTACCTCTCTTGTTTGGAGCCCATGGCTGAACACTCTCTCAAGAAGGTCACACAGACTGGCGATGAGGGTGTTCTCCTCCACACCAGAGACACTGGCATCTGTGTGGCCAAGGTCCACTGCCTCTTGGCCCATCTTTTGGACCAGCATCTTTTTGGTCTATTAATACAATACAATAGTCTTAAGGTAACATAACAATATCTAATGCAATAGTCTTAAGGTAACATAACAATAGCCAATACAATAGTCTTAAGGTAACATAACAATAGCCAATACAATAGTCTTAAGGTAACATAACAATAGCCAATACAATAGTCTTAAGGTAACATAACAATAGCCAATACAATAGTCTTAAGGTAACATAACAATAGCCAATACAATAGTCTTAAGGTAACATAACAATATCCAATACAATAGTCTTAAGGTAACATAAGAATAGCCAATACAATAGTCTTAAGGTAACATAACAATAGCCAATACAATAGTCTAAAGGTAACATAACAATAGCCAATACAATAGTCTAAAGGTAACATAACAATAGCCAATACAATAGTCTTAAGTTAACATAACATTAGCCTACCTGTACCCTGTGGATGTTTTTTTTCCCAACAGAAAAAAAAACGCAAACTGAGTTTGCATGCCATGTACAACTAAATCTAAATTACACAGGTCTCATTATTATCACAATACGAATTATGGCCAGCAATTAAAAATATGGTAAATGCTTGATTAAGTGGAAAATAGAAGTACATAAGATAAGCATCCCCCTCTCCAGAAAAGCACAAGTATGACTGAAAGCAAGGCTTTTAACACCAACAAGGTAGTCTTTTTTTTATCGAACAACTGGAGTTGACCACTGAGCTCTGAACTATATTTAAGAGCTATTTTTGTTTATTATTTAAGTCAGTGCTAGATGGATTATCTTTAAATTTTGTGCTTTGCTTCATTTTCAACCGCCCTCATCTAGGCCTAAGGGCACTGAAACAAGCATTCACGCTATAAGTGTACCTTTTGCCTACACTCCTTGAGTAGTTTCTGTATGAATGCATTCTGTGTAGAGTCTAGTGTCAGATCCCCAAGTTGACTCTGACTGCTCTTGGTCTTTGCCTCCTGCATGTATTTCTACAGCAAAATGGACAAATAATTGGGTCATTCTGCAAGTATGCTATATGTGATGTAAAACGACAAATATATATATATACTGCAGTAGATAGTAGTACCAAATAAGAGAAAGGCTGTAAAAATTAAAATACCTTGGAAGGCTTATTTCAAGAGTGGTGTTTCTAAATGTGTTGATTTGTATACAAATGCCTCCTGCCATTCACTGTCAACATTTTTGTGTATGTTTTGTCCTTGTATGTACTAATCAATTCAACATTATACCAACCTTTAGACTGCTAGCAAGTTTATCCCGCATTTTCTTCCCATCCTACAGAAATAAAAAGTATTGATAAAACTTATTTATGTTTTAGTAAAATAGCATTATCCTTAGTGCATGCCAGCTTACTCGAAGAAACACACTTGATGTTAATTTCTATCTGGGGCAAACATTTTGTATTTCAAAGAGCTTAGCAGTCTCGTGAGGGATTTCACAAGAATTGTTATTGCTTAAATGTCAATTTAATGAAGTACAAGCTCAAACAGAGACAAAATAAAGTACAAAACATGAAGAAAAAAATATATATTTAAATTTAAACTGTATATTCAATTCATAAATGTTTTGATTTTTGTTTTGATTTTTCATATTATAAAAAAAACATCTTAGCTGGTTGAAATGCTTTGGCATTTGCCTGTTTTTATTTCAAAATAATCTCCTCCCCTTATTTAAAAATCAAAACACATTTTTTTTCTAAATGAAAGAAAACTTTTTGATAAAAAATAATAATAATTAAGAGACAGTGTGATCAAAACAAAATACTGAATATATCGATTATCACTGGCTTGAAAACTTCAGTGAGAGCCATGATAAGACAGTGATTTAGATTATGAATAAGAAAATTATAAATTGGCACATCTGATTAGGGTAATGTTATTAAAAGGTACAAGGTAGCTGGTGATGAGGGCAAAGGATTCACAAAACAATCTATCAATGAAAGACAATTTTGGCTTGATTTGTAGACGTGTATGTAACTAGGACTAATTATAAATCAGTGATCAATATAGTAAAGACACATTGTACTATACCATCCTAAACACAGTGTAAATTCTATGAAGGTAAAAAAAACATTTTTTGAAGAAATCTTTATAAAATTTAAATTTTTTTGACACTAAAAAAATCCTTGGCAAGAATAGTTTTGATTGAAAAAGGCTTCTCAAACTAGAAAATCGATTCAACAGACCTGTCACTTCTTCACAGCCAGAGACAGCAAGACAAACACATACAGAATGTTTTTAAATAACTAGGCAGAAACATAATGAAACCCTAAGTAATAGACAAAGAGGTTTCATGATAAGCTGTGATGTTATTGGAAGGTCACAGTAAGGCCTCTGAAGTATTTCCTGTCTGCAGCCTTGGTCACACAACATGGGACAAGTGTTGAAAGCCAAAAACTTAATTATTAGCCGGGTATAATACCACATTATATGAGAAAAACATGCTGGGACCATTACAAAAATATTATCTAAAAGCATTTCAATCAAAATTGCTGGAGAAGTTGTTTTTTTAACAAAAAAAGGGGGGAAAAAGGAATACACAAATTATTGCAAATTAAAAGGAAATTTATATTTTCCTAAAATAGAATACTGTAATCATTTATATGCAGCTGAGTGATTGGATTAGCTAGCCAAGTAAGAAAGAAATTATTCAAAAACAATGCTCAAGTTATGAGATCAATTATGATTAGAATATTCTCTGTTACTGCTTATTAGGCAACTGTCACATAGTTTACCTTTTAACATCAATACAGCTTTCTGAATAATCATTTTTCAAATTCATGTTATATGAAAGAACATCTGACAAACATCCTGTTTCTTTTTTCAGAAATCAGATTGCTGATTTTGAATTTTACAAACAACGCGACTTTTACAAAATTTTCTTATAACCATAACAGATTATAATGTAGATAAGAAATCATTTTGGCTTCCTTTAAGTAGTGCCCTAATAACCAATAGGGGCCAGGACCTGTGCCCCCCCCCCCAAGTTTATTTATAAGGAAATGACCATTAGGGGTGTGGCTGTGCCGTTAGTTATCCAAATTACCCTTGTATTATGCCCCCCGAGTCTTTTTATGTCTGTTATGGCCCTATTGAGTGTAAATATTATAGCTTAACAGCATTTATTCACATAATTCAATGCAGCAATAGGCATTGGTCCATTACGTAACCTAAACAAACAGTTTCCTAATGGCACTCATCAATGGTCACATAATTGCTTGAGTCGTTAGGCAACCATAAAGTTTGGGTTTACTAACCTGCATGGTGTTGAGCAGTACATGTTGTGAGTGAAGCTGCTGCCGGTTGCGCCGTCTCCAGTTGACCTTACCACTCCTGAAAGCAAACGTTCTTGTTACTTGACAGCTAAGTCAGTGTGGAATATTTTGTAAAAGGGCTTTAAACTAAAGCTTTATAGCAACCAACCTACCACCAGTCAACTATCAGACTGTCAATTATTAGTCTGTCAAGCACCAGTCTGTCAATCATCAGTCTGTCAATCATTAGTCTGTCAATCGTCTGTCTGTCAATCATCAGTAGGTCAATCATCAGTATATCTGTCATTAGTCTGTCAATCATCAGTATATCTGTCATCAATCTGTCAATCATCAGTCTGTCAATCATTAGTATATCTGTCATTTGTCTGTCATCAATCTGTCATTCATAAGTATATCTGTCATCTGTCTGTCAATAATCAGCCTGTCAATCTTCAGTCTGCCAATCATCAGAATATCTGTTATCAGTTGGTCAATCATCAGAATAAATATTCTCGGTCATCAGTCTGTCAGTCATCAGCCTGTCAATCATCAGTCCGTCAATCATCATCATATATCTGTCATCGGTCTGTCAATGATCAGTCTGTCAAACATCAGTACATCTGTCATCTGTCTGTCCATCATCAGTATACCTGTCATCTGTCTGTTTATCATCAGTATATCATTCATCTATTAACTACCAGTCTGTCTGTCTGACATTAGTTTCTGTGAACCTTCCTCCTTCCCTCAAAGTCAGTCACTGCCTGTCTGTCACTGCCAGTCAATACTGTCAGTCTTTCATCAGTGTCTGTCCTTCCATTCTTTCTGTGATCATAGCCACCATTAGTTATTGGCATTATCATATCCACCATTAGTTATTGCCATTATCATACCCACCATTAGTTATTGGCATTATCATATCCACCATTAGTTATTGGCATTATCATAACCACCATCAGTTATTGGTATTATCATATCCACCATTAGTTATTGGCATTATCATATCCATCATTAGTTATTGGCATTATCATAGCCACCATTAGTTATTGGTATTATCATATCCATCATTAGTTATTGGCATTATCATATCCACCATCAGTCATTGGTATTATCATATCCACCATTAGTTATTGGCATTATCATATCCATCATTAGTTATTGGCATTATCATATCCACCATTAGTTATTGGCATTATCATATCCACCATTAGTTATTGGCATTATCATATCCACCATTAGTTATTGGCATTATCATATCCACCATTAGTTATTGGCATTATCATATCCACCATCAGTTATTGGTATTATCATATCCACCATTAGTTATTGGCATTATCATATCCATCATTAGTTATTGGCATTATCATATCCACCATTAGTTATTGGCATTATCATATCCACCATTAGTTATTGGCATTATCATATCCACCATCAGTTATTGGTATTATCATATCCACCATTAGTTATTGGCATTATCATATCCATCATTAGTTATTGGCATTATCATAGCCACCATTAGTTATTGGTATTATCATATCCACCATTAGTTATTGGCATTATCTGATATCCTCCATTAGTTATTGGCATTATCATATCCACCATTAGTTATTGGCATTATCATATCCACCATTAGTTATAGGTATTATCAGGCAGGGTTCAAAATATTTTTTTAATCTGCTAGATTTTGCCGGCTTTGTGGATTTTGGTGTCTTGCATGCTAAAAATATGAGAAGGGGGTACAGAAAAAAAAGATCCAGAAAAGACAAGCCGCTATTTTGAACCCTGTCAGGTTCTGATCATCATAGAAGGATACAGAGCTAACAGCCATACCCTTTCCCTTGTGGACAATCATCAAGGACATCTTTGCTCAGATTCAGAAAACAGTCTGCTTTAGTATCTAGGGAAAAGGCAAATGATAGATTTATACCAGAAAAAAATATACCAGACAATTAGCAGGTAATTAGAAAAGAATGATGAATGTTACAATATGCAAGCAACTTCCAAGGGTCAAAGTTATTGCATGTTGTTATCCCAATGATATTAGTTTTTGCTATGTTCTTGAAAACAATTCATATTGTAACCCAAAACACATTTGGATAATAAGTTATTGCAACCTGAACCCTTCCCATGACCCAGTATGTAAAAGGCTCATGTGAACCCAGCATATAAAAGGCTCATGTGAACCCTGTATATGAAAGGCTCATGTGAACCCAGTATATGAAAGGCTCATGTAAACCCAGCATATAAAAGGCTCATGTGAACCCTGTATATGAAAGGCTCATGTGAACCTAGTATATGGAAGGCTCATGTGAACCCAGCATATGAAAGGCTCATGTGAACCCTGTATATGAAAGGCTCATGTGAACCCTGTATATGAAAGGCTCATGTGAACCTGGTATATCAAAGGCTCATGTGAACCCGGTATATCAAAGGCTCATGTGAACCCAGCATATAAAAGGCTCATGTGAATCCTTTATATGAAAGGCTCATGTGAACCCAGTATATGAAAGGCTAATGTGGACCCAGTATATAAAAAGCTTATGTGGACCCAGCATAGATCAAAGGCTCTGCGAGCCAGCTTGTGAATGCAAATTGATTTTTTTCTAGTTATTTTCTTTTGAGCATAAAAGATATACAAGATTAATACTGAACAAAGCAAGAACACATCCAAGATGCTGAGAGTACATAAAAATGTCCTAATTTATATAATAATATAATAATTTATTATTATTATCATCATCATCATCATCACCATCACCATCACCATCACCATCACCATCACCATCACCATCACCATCACCATCACCATCACCATCACCATCACCATCACCATCACCATCACCATCACCATCACCATCACCATCACCATCACCATCACCATCACCATCACCATCACCATCACCATCATCATCATCATCATCATCATCATCATCATTATTATTATTATTATTACATTAAAAAAATCGTTATTCGAAAATCGTTATTCGAAGAATAAGCAAGGGCCATGTGATTGTACGAGTTTTGTTTGATATTAAGTTTAGCTGATTGGGAAGAATTGTGAAAAATTAATTTGTGGAAATCTATACTCTTCTATTTTGTCCGTCTAACAGAGGCTTTTTTTATTACCCTGCAAACAGAGACCCTGCTATAAAAGGCTTTTCCCTCTTGTGTTTCTCGGACTTAAAAGTTGCAGTTTTGGCTAGTCACTCTTTCAGCCCAAATTCAAACAAACAACCAAAACCCAGAGATGCGAATCGGCAAGTACTTAAACAAAGAGAATTAAAAGCTTTGCTACATTTTACTTGTTTTGTTTGCAAACTAACAGCTTTGGACTGAACCATAGAAGACCGATTGACGTCGGTGCGAAGACGTATGCACACACTCAACCCACATGGAAGACTTTCCTGAAGAAACTAGCTTACATATACTTTACGGTCATACTAAAGAATGACCTTAGCGCACCTGTAACGGTCACAGGCTGATGACAAAGCCCTTTTATAAAACTAGGCTTTAAATGGAAGTTGATCACGGGCAGTATATATATGATCTAAGGATTGCTGTGTTGCTCAAGCACAGAAAGACCACAAAAAGTTTACAGATGATCCATCCAACCATCTGACGATCGAGTGACACAGAAGTCCCTCCAATAACTCGTAAATGTTTTGCAAGCATTCATGAGTTAAAAATGCTCATGTGAACTCCGTATGTAAAGGCTAATGTGAACAGAGCATATTAAGGGCTCATATGAACCCAGCATATAAAGGGCTTATGTGTACCCAGCATATAAAGGGCTCATGCGAACCCAGCATGTAAAGGGCTCATGTGAACCCAGTATTTAAAGGGCTCTTGTGAACACAGCATGTAAAGGGCTCATGTGCACCCAGCATACAAAGGGCTCATGTGAACACAGCATGTAAAGGGCTCATGTGCACCCAGCATACAAAGGGCTCATGTGAACACAGCATATAAAGGGCTCATGCGAACCCAGCATGTAAAGGGCTCATGTGAACCCAGCATATAAAGGGCTCATGTGAACCCAGCATATAAAAATTTCAAGCGAATGTCTGGAGAGGAACTTACCCTTCTTATCAGGAATAGTGAGTATATGGGGGGAGGCTGCCATGTAATCCACAGAGTTTGATCTCTTCAGGAGAACTTGGACTAAGAAGCATTATAGACAACCATAACAGAATGCGTAAGTATGTAATCCACAGAGTTTGATCTCTTCAGGAGAACTTGGACTAAGAAGCATTATAGACAACCATAACAGAATGCGTAAGTATGTAATCCACAGAGTTTGATCTCTTCAGGAGAACTTGGACTAAGAAGCATTATAGACAACCATAACAGAATGCGTAAGTATGTATGGTGCATACGACCATGGAATGCTTAGAAGCATAATGCATAAGTTTGGTGCATATGGTCCTGTATTGCTTAATGCTTAATTAGTATAAAGCATACAACACTGTATTACTTGGTAAGCATAATGAATAAGTATGTCACATACAACCAGGTAATACTTGATACAAACATTGCATTAGTATGTTGTCAAATATGTGAAAGATGTCAAACAAAAAAACATGTTTGGCAAATATCCACTAAAAAATCCTTATTTTAGGTATGGGTGATGTGTTTACAATGAGCATATAACACAAACAAGACCCTCTCCATTGATTTTTTATAATAACAAGAAGCTATTCTCTCATTGTTGAAAACGTTAGTCTTAAATATTCAGGGTATATCGTATGTCTGAGGTATATGATACATACTTGCATTTTTGAGAGTCATGCACCGTTCGTATGAGGGTGACCTGACCACCCCAAGATGTCTCTTCATGTTCTCCACCCTCTGATCAAACACAGCAAGGGCAGGGTCCGCCTCCTCCCAAGCCGCTAAGATCTTGGTGTCAATAAAACTAGCAAACATTTGTGTCTCTGTGAAGGGTGAAAGGAATGGCAGAAACTGTGTTGGCTGATCGGACAGGAAGGAAGCCTTGTCAAAATTCTGCATCTGCTCGCGATTAGAGATCCACTGACCCATATCTTGAGCCGGCTGAATCACAAACGATTCATACTCCAGTAAAATTTGAGTGAATCGATTGACAAATATCTCCCTTATGGCAGTGTTGAACTCGTTCTCATGCTGCTGTTTGCGAGAGATCTCCTTGGCTGGTTCCCCATATATAAACATCCGTTCTTCTACACTGAAAGTACTGATTTGGGAATCAGAGGCGGATTTCTCCAAGCTGGAAGCGACAGTAGAGATAGGCGCAATAATCCCCGTTCTCTCTGCTATAGCTGCAATAGCTTGCAGCCTAGGGTTTTTAGACATATCTAAACTAGATGCAGACTTGGATTTACTAACTCTGCTCCCAGCAGACATCCGTCTCGGTCTTACCCTCGAAGGTTTTTCACGTCTTTCAGTTTTCGGAGATGAAGATGGGGATTTCTGCTTTTTAGCTCGTGGTTTGAGCTTTGGAGAGCCTCGTGGTGAACCACCAGCACTCCCGAACCCACTTTCCTCGTCTGCACTGCTAGTGTTACCATATACATTCTCCCCAAGAGGGATCTCCAGTGAATTGTCCAGACTATTACCTTCACTGCTGCACCGACTATTGCTAGACAAGGGATTATTGCTCTCTTGGGAGGCAATGTTAAATTTCTCGATGGTTTCTAGGAGTTCTTCAATAAGGTCCTGTTTGTTGGGGAACTCTGGCAGGTCCTCAGGGCTAAGAACTTTACAGTTATCAATGTCAACAAGACATAGGGATGCCTGAGAGATAAAAGGACATGAACTTTTAAAACAAACATGGATGGAATGAAAGTCCTGAGAAAGCAACCAAACATTTTCACACACAGCACTTACAAGCTACTGAAAACTCTCATCAACAATTTCTAACAGCACTTTCTGGTGTCCATCATTCAAACTAACAAATTCACATATGTTTTTTTATTTGTTAGTGCCTTTTGGAGAGGTGGCCTGATTAGAAATTATTTTTGTACAAGCTCATAAATCTCTTCAAGGATTTTGAATTATGGAAGTCAGAAGAAGATTTAGCTGGTGGAAATTGGCAGCAGGATTTCACAGAACATTGAAAACAGTAGTGATTGTGTGCTGCACCTCTGAGGGCAGTTGAAGGTTGGCTTTGAAATCTTCTGAGGCGCAGTACAGGCCCATGATGAATGGCACAGGGGCATCAAGGAAGTGCTGCAAGGCTGCAGGGAGGATAGGTACATAGACGTGTTGCCAGATGAACGGGAAAATCAGGGTCACAACGCCCTCAGCAACCAACATAAACCGATGAAAACCTGAAAATAGGGAAAGCTCTCAGTTAGATCACAGGCAAAAGCCCCTATACCCTCTCAGCCAGTTCACAGGCAAAACCCCCTATACTCTCTAAGCCAGTAAACAGGCAAAACCCCCTATACCCTCTCAGCCAGTTCACAGGCAAAAGCCCCTATACTCTCTAAGCCAGTAAACAGGCAAAACCCCCTATACCCTCTTACCAGTGAACAGGCAAAACCCCCTACACTCTCTAAGCCAGTAAACAGGCAAAACCCCCTACACTCTCTAAGCCAGTAAACAGGCAAAACCCCCTACACTCTCTAAGCCAGTAAACAGGCAAAACCCCCTACACTCTCTAAGCCAGTAAACAGGCAAAACCCCCTATACCCTCTTACCAGTGAACCCCCTACACTCTCTAAGCCAGTGAACAGGCAAAACCCCCTATACTCTCTAAGCCAGTGAACAGGCAAAACCCCCTACACTCTCTAAGCCAGTAAACAGGCAAAACCCCCTATACTCTCTAAGCCAGTGAACAGGCAAAACCCCCTATACCCTCTTACCAGTGAACAGGCAAAACCCCCTATACTCTCTAAGCCAGTAAACAGGCAAAACCCCCTACACTCTCTAAGCCAGTGAACAGGCAAAACCCCCTACACTCTCTAAGCCAGTAAACAGGCAAAACCCCCTATACTCTCTAAGCCAGTGAACAGGCAAAACCCCCTAAACTCTCTAAGCCAGTTCACAGGCAAAACCCCCTATACTCTCTAAGCTAGTTCATAGGCAAAACCCCCTACACTCTCTAAGCCAGTTCACAGGCAAATCCCCTACACTCTCTAAGCCAGTGAACAGGCAAAACCCCCTATACCTTCTGAGGCAGGTCACAGGCAAAACCCCCTATACTCTCTAAGCCAGTTCACAGGCAAAACCCCCTACACTCACTAAGCCAGTTCAAAGGCAAAACCCCCTACACTCTCTAAGCCAGTTCAAAGGCAAAACCCCCTATACTCTTTAAGCCAGTGAACAGGCAAAACCCCCTACACTCTCTAAGCCAGTGAACAGGCAAAACCCCCTATACTCTATAAGCCAGTTCAAAGGCAAAACCCCCTACACTCTCTAAGCCAGTTCACAGGCAAAACCCCCTACACACTCTAAGCCAGTGAACAGGCAAAACCCCCTACACTCTCTAAGCCAGTGAACAGGCAAAACCCCCTATACTCTCTAAGCCAGTGAACAGGCAAAACCCCCTATACTCTCTAAGCCAGTGAACAGGCAAAACCCCCTACACTCTCTAAGCCAGTTCACAGGCAAAACCCCCTACACTCTCTAAGCCAGTGAACAGGCAAAACCCCCTACACTCTCTAAGCCAGTGAACAGGCAAAACCCCCTACACTCTCTAAGCCAGTTCAAAGGCAAAACCGACTACAATCTCTAAGCCAGTAAACAGGCAAAACCCCCTATACTCTCTAAGCCAGTAAACAGGCAAAACCCCCTATACTCTCTAAGCCAGTTCACAGGCAAAACCCCCTATACTCTCTAAGCCAGTTCACAGGCAAAACCCCCTATACTCTCTAAGCTAGTTCATAGGCAAAACCCCCTACACTCTCTAAGCCAGTTCACAGGCAAAACCCCTACACTCTCTAAGCCAGTGAACAGGCAAAACCCCCTACACTCTCTAAGCCAGTAAGCAGGCTAAACCCCCTACAATCTCTAAGCCAGTTCACAGGCAAAACCCCCTATACCTTCTGAGGCAGGTCACAGGCAAAACCCCCTATACTCTCTAAGCCAGTGAACAGGCAAAACCCCCTACACTCTCTAAGCCAGTTCACAGGCAAAACACTCTACACTCTCTAAGCCAGTTCACAGGCAAAACCCCCTATACCTTCTGAGGCAGGTCACAGGCAAAACCCCCTATACTCTCTAAGCCAGTGAACAGGCAAAACCCCCTACACTCTCTAAGCCAGTTCATAGGCAAAACCCCCTACACTCTCTAAGCCAGTGAACAGGCAAAACCCCCTACACTCTCTAAGCCAGTGAACAGGCAAAACCCCCTACACTCTCTAAGCCAGGTCACAGGCAAAACCCCCTATACTCTCTAAGCCAGTGAACAGGCAAAACCCCCTACACTCTCTAAGCCAGTTCACAGGCAAAACCCTCTACACTCTCTAAGCCAGTTCACAGGCAAAACCCCCTATACCTTCTGAGGCAGGTCACAGGCAAAACCCCCTATACTCTCTAAGCCAGTGAACAGGCAAAACCCCCTACACTCCCTAAGCCAGTTCACAGGCAAAACCCCCTATACCTTCTGAGGCAGGTCACAGGCAAAACCCCCTATACTCTCTAAGCCAGTGAACAGGCAAAACCCCCTACACTCTCTAAGCCAGTTCACAGGCAAAACCCCCTACACTCCCTAAGCCAGTTCACAGGCAAAACCCCCTACACTCTCTAAGCCAGTGAACAGGCAAAACCCCCTACACTCTCTAAGCCAGTGAACAGGCAAAACCCCCTACACTCTCTAAGCCAGTAAACAGGCAAAACCCCCTATACTCTCTAAGCCAGTGAACAGGCAAAACCCCCTATACCCTCTTACCAGTGAACAGGCAAAACCCCCTATACTCTCTAAGCCAGTAAACAGGCAAAACCCCTTACACTCTCTAAGCCAGTGAACAGGCAAAACCCCCTACACTCTATAAGCCAGTAAACAGGCAAAACCCCCTATACTCTCTAAGCCAGTTCACAGGCAAAACCCCCTATACTCTCTAAGCCAGTTCACAGGCAAAACCCCCTATACTCTCTAAGCTAGTTCATAGGCAAAACCCCCTACACTCTCTAAGCCAGTTCACAGGCAAATCCCCTACACTCTCTAAGCCAGTGAACAGGCAAAACCCCCTACACTCTCTAAGCTAGTTCATAGGCAAAACCCCCTACACTCCCTAAGCCAGTTCACAGGCAAAACCCTCTACACTCTCTAAGCCAGTTCACAGGCAAAACCCCCTATACCTTCTGAGGCAGGTCACAGGCAAAACCCCCTATACTCTCTAAGCCAGTGAACAGGCAAAACCCCCTACACTCCCTAAGCCAGTTCACAGGCAAAACCCCCTATACCTTCTGAGGCAGGTCACAGGCAAAACCCCCTATACTCTCTAAGCCAGTGAACAGGCAAAACCCCCTACACTCTCTAAGCCAGTTCACAGGCAAAACCCCCTACACTCCCTAAGCCAGTTCACAGGCAAAACCCCCTACACTCTCTAGGCCAGGTCACAGGCAAAACCCCCTATACTCTCTAATCCAGTTCAAAGGCAAAACCCCCTACACTCTCTAATCCAGTTCAAAGGCAAAACCCCCTACACTCTCTAAGCTAGTTCACAGGCAAAACCCCCTATACTCTCTAAGCTAGTTCATAGGCAAAACCCCCTACACTCCCTAAGCCAGTTCACAGGCAAAACCCTCTACACTCTCTAAGCCAGTTCACAGGCAAAACCCCCTATACCTTCTGAGGCAGGTCACAGGCAAAACCCCCTATACTCTCTAAGCCAGTGAACAGGCAAAACCCCCTACACTCCCTAAGCCAGTTCACAGGCAAAACCCCCTATACCTTCTGAGGCAGGTCACAGGCAAAACCCCCTATACTCTCTAAGCCAGTGAACAGGCAAAACCCCCTACACTCTCTAAGCCAGTTCACAGGCAAAACCCCCTACACTCTCTAAGCTAGTTCACAGGCAAAACCCCCTATACTCTCTAAGCTAGTTCATAGGCAAAACCCCCTACACTCCCTAAGCCAGTTCACAGGCAAAACCCTCTACACTCTCTAAGCCAGTTCACAGGCAAAACCCCCTATACCTTCTGAGGCAGGTCACAGGCAAAACCCCCTATACTCTCTAAGCCAGTGAACAGGCAAAACCCCCTACACTCCCTAAGCCAGTTCACAGGCAAAACCCCCTATACCTTCTGAGGCAGGTCACAGGCAAAACCCCCTATACTCTCTAAGCCAGTGAACAGGCAAAACCCCCTACACTCTCTAAGCCAGTTCACAGGCAAAACCCCCTACACTCCCTAAGCCAGTTCACAGGCAAAACCCCCTACACTCTCTAGGCCAGGTCACAGGCAAAACCCCCTATACTCTCTAATCCAGTTCAAAGGCAAAACCCCCTACACTCCCTAAGCCAGTTCACAGGCAAAACCCCCTACACTCTCTAAGCCAGGTCACAGGCAAAACCCCCTATACTCTCTAAGCCAGTGAACAGGCAAAACCCCCTACACTCTCTAAGCCAGGTCACAGGCAAAACCCCCTATACTCTCTAGGCCAGTTCAAAGGCAAAACCCCCTATACTCTCTAAGCCAGTTCACAGGCAAAACCCCCTACACTCCCTAAGCCAGTGAACAGGCAAAACCCCCTACACTCTCTAAGCCAGTAAACAGGCAAAACCCCCTATACTCTCTAAGCCAGTTCACAGGCAAAACCCCCTATACCCTCTTACCAGTGAACAGGCAAAACCCCCTATACTCTCTAAGCCAGTTCACAGGCAAAACCCTCTACACTCTCTAAGCCAGTAAACAGGCAAAACCCCCTACACTCTCTAAGCCAGTAAACAGGCAAAACTCCCTATACTCTCTAAGCCAGTAAACAGGCAAAACCCCCTACACTCTCTAAGCCAGTGAACAGGCAAAACCCCCTACACTCTCTAAGCCAGTGAACAGGCAAAACCCCCTACACTCTCTAAGCCAGTGAACAGGCAAAACCCCCTATACTCTCTAAGCCAGTGAACAGGCAAAACCCCCTATACTCTCTAAGCCAGTGAACAGGCAAAACCCCCTATACTCTCTAAGCCAGTTCACAGGCAAAACCCCCTACACTCTCTAAGCCAGTGAACAGGCAAAACCCCCTACACTCTCTAAGCCAGTGAACAGGCAAAACCCCCTACACTCTCTAAGCCAGTGAACAGGCAAAACCCCCTACACTCCCTAAGCCAGTTCACAGGCAAGACCCCCTACACTCTCTAAGCCAGTGAACAGGCAAAACCCCCTACACTCTCTAAGCCAGTTCACAGGCAAAACCCCCTACACTCTCTAAGCCAGTGAACAGGCAAAACCCCCTACACTCTCTAAGCCAGTTCACAGGCAAAAACCCCTATACTCTCTACACCAGTGAACAGGCAAAACCCCCTACACTCTCTAAGCCAGTGAACAGGCAAAACCCCCTACACTCTCTAAGCCAGTTCAAAGGCAAAACCCCCTACACTCTCTAAGCCAGTGAACAGGCAAAACCCCCTACACTCTCTAAGCCAGTTCACAGGCAAAACCCCCTATACTCTCTAAGCCAGTGAACAGGCAAAACCCCCTACACTCTCTAAGCCAGGTCACAGGCAAAATCGCTTATACTCTCTAAGCCAGTTCAAAGGCAAAACCCCCTACACTCTCTAAGCCAGTTCACAGGCAAAACCCCCTATACTCTCTAAGCCAGGTCACAGGCAAAACCCCTATACCTTCTGAGCCAGTTCACAGGCAAAACCCCCTACACTCTCTAAGCCAGTTCACAGGCAAAACCCCCTACAATCTCTAAGCCAGTTCACAGGCAAAACCCCCTACACTCTCTAAGCCAGTTCACAGGCAAAACCCCCTACACTCTCTAAGCCAGTTCAAAGGCAAAACCCCCTACACTCTCTAAGCCAGTTCACAGGCAAAACCCCCTACACTCTCTAAGCCAGTGAACAGGCAAAACCCCCTACACTCCCTAAGCCAGTGAACAGGCAAAACCCCCTACACTCTCTAAGCCAGTGAACAGGCAAAACCCCCTATACTCTCTAAGCCAGTGAACAGGCAAAACCCCCTACACTCCCTAAGCCAGTGAACAGGCAAAACCCCCTATACCTTCTGAGGCAGGTCACAGGCAAAACCCCCTATACTCTCTAAGCCAGTTCACAGGCAAAACCCCCTACACTCTCTAAGCCAGTTCAAAGGCAAAACCCCCTACACTCTCTAAGCCAGTTCAAAGGCAAAACCCCCTATACTCTCTAAGCCAGTGAACAGGCAAAACCCCCTACACTCTCTAAGCCAGTGAACAGGCAAAACCCCCTATACTCTATAAGCCAGTTCAAAGGCAAAACCCCCTACACTCTCTAAGCCAGTGAACAGGCAAAACCCCCTATACTCTCTAAGCCAGTGAACAGGCAAAACCCCCTACACTCTCTAAGCCAGTTCACAGGCAAAACCCCCTACACTCTATAAGCCAGTGAACAGGCAAAACCCCCTATATACCCTCTCTACCAAGATCACATGATTATTCAAGCAATAAAGAACCAGGGCTCAAAATAGCAGCCGTCTGCGGGCAATAATCAGTGTTTTTTTGTGTGTGCGATACTGAACCGATAGAATGTTCTTACCTTTTTTTAATGGCTAGCATGATATCCAGGTCTGTGCTTTTTGTGTGCCGAGCACATGCAGCTCATGCATTGTACCATGTTGTGCATGTGTTGTGTCAAATGTTGTGCATGTGCTGTGTCAAATGTTGTTTCTTGTGTTGTGTCAAATGTTGTGCATGTGCCGTGTCAAATGTTGTGCATGTGTTGTGTCAAATGTTGTGCATGTGCCGTGTCAAATGTTGTTTCTTGTGTTGTGTCAAATGTTGTGCATGTGCCGTGTCAAATGTTGTTTCTTGTGTTGTGTCAAATGTTGTGCATGTGCCGTGTCAAATGTTGTTTCTTGTGTTGTGTCAAATGTTGTGCATGTGCCGTGTCAAATGTTGTTTCTTGTGTTGTGTCAAATGTTGTGCATGTGCCGTGTCAAATGTTGTTTCTTGTGTTGTGTCAAATGTTGTGCATGTGCCGTGTCAAATGTTGTGCATGTGTTGTGTCAAATGTTGTGCATGTGTTGTGTCAAATGTTGTGCATGCGCCGTGTCAAATGTTGTGCATGTGCCGTGTCAAATGTTGTGCATGTGCCATGTCAAATGTTGTTTCTTGTGTTGTGTCAAATGTTGTGCATGTGCCGTGCCAAATGTTGTGCATGTGCCGTGTCAAATGTTGTTTCTTGTGTTGTGTCAAATGTTGTGCATGTGCCGTGTCAAATGTTGTGCATGTGTTGTGTCAAATGTTGTGCATGTGCCGTGTCAAATGTTGTTTCTTGTGTTGTGTCAAATGTTGTGCATGTGCCGTGTCAAATGTTGTTTCTTGTGTTGTGTCAAATGTTGTGCATGTGCCGTGTCAAATGTTGTTTCTTGTGTTGTGTCAAATGTTGTGCATGTGCCGTGTCAAATGTTGTGCATGTGTTGTGTCAAATGTTGTGCATGTGTTGTGTCAAATGTTGTGCATGCGCCGTGTCAAATGTTGTGCATGTGCCGTGTCAAATGTTGTGCATGTGCCATGTCAAATGTTGTTTCTTGTGTTGTGTCAAATGTTGTGCATGTGCCGTGCCAAATGTTGTGCATGTGCCGTGTCAAATGTTGTTTCTTGTGTTGTGTCAAATGTTGTGCATGTGCCGTGTCAAATGTTGTGCATGTGCTGTGTCAAATGTTGTGCATGTGCTGTGTCAAATGTTGTTTCTTGTGTTGTGTCAAATATTAGTTTTATTTTCTGCTGAGTGTTGTGTTCAGTATTGTGCATGTTTATTCAAAGTTTTGAAAATGTCTAGCTCTTGTGTTGATAATTTGTGCCATATATTGTGCACTTCTGCAGTGTGTTTGTGCTCTGAGTTTTGAGCTGTATTTTATGTAGAGTGTAGCCTGCATAGCTTTTCTAATAGGGAGAGGGAAGGGGCCTCAGGCAAAAGAACAAATCAGAGCGAGCAGCCAGGAAAGACTGGGGGGAGGGGAAAGAAGCCTTTTCCCCCTACTCTTCCCTGGCTCACATTTTTTTTTTTTTTTACATATAATACTTACTGTTAGATAGAAGAAGAATCTGATGCTCCAATAGGACACAGGTGAACAATTCCACAACATTCTCCACCCCAAGCCAAGAAAACATCTCCTTCAAGGAGTAATCAAACAATGGCAGCTCATTAGGCCCCGGGCGCTGGCATGTTATGCTTTCCTTAACACAATTAAACCTCATCGTCCTGCCTGGTGGGGGCAGCGGGACCTCATATAACAGATTATAAATGTATGATTCAAGAGGCAAAGGCAAGTCTGCTGTCTTGGCAGCATGGTATATCTGCTGTAGGTATGACATTGCCGCAGTAATAAATGGAAGAGGCATTATGATGGAAATGCACTTGGAGACCATTAGAGTGTCCTTTTTCATGTCAAAAGTTTTCCTGTTAGACATCTCAACCTCTTGTGTGTACTCAGAGTCTACTTCTGTTGCTCGCTTTGTTGGACTATCTGCACCAGTGATGACAACAGGAGATTGTGATCTTGCTTTGGTCTTTGATCGTGCCATATGCAGCTCTGCTTCATGCATGGATTGGAGCACTTGCATGGCTTTACAAATCTCCTCTTCATCAACAACCTCATAGACTGTAAGGGCACATCCGTAGACACGAGACCCATCCTCACGGGTTATAAGGAATGAGTGAAGAGACGGGGAATGGGGTTCTGCTTGCGTTCTGAATGTTAGACCATGGGGGAATGACAGCTGAAACAACACCAAAAGTGACTTCAAACAAAGCTTGAAAAAACATCAAATAAACTAAAATAAATACAGTTAATGACAGATATATGAGGGTATTTTTCCTACCATTCGCACAGCATCCTCGTCAAAAGGGTTCCAGTCAACATTAGCAGGAAAATGGGATAAGACCTTGGCCTTGTAAGATCTCTCTAGCGGTGACACATGATGTGAATCTCCTGCAGAAATGGCAAGAGGTCAACATTAGAGGGAAAATGAGATAGAGCCATAGGCTAGTATGATCTCTCCTTTTATGAATAAACTTAATTTGGATGTAAATGTGTCTGGTGTTGTTTGCTCCTTAAACCTCAAGTATACTAGTTTTGAGCGATAAAAGTTGCATTTCATTTCTTTATCGCTTTGTGTCAATAGACTGTTTTCACAATGTTGCGCACGCATCCAAAATGCCACAGACTGGCGAGCCTCAGGTGATCCAGACAAAAGGGAATTTTACTCCAAAAGTCTGATGCACTCTAGCAGCTTTTTCCATAGCTTCATCTGTAAACTCCTCTTTGTATTTTGGAGCAGCTGTGGCCTGCCAGTCTGTGGCATTTTGGATGGGTACGCAACATCATAAAAACAGTCTATACTAAGAAAAGATACTGAGGCAGGCCTGGCGACTTAATACACTTCAACACTATTTTCTACCAGATTTTTTAACAGTAAGAAAAATGATACGCTGATGCAGCTTTCCCCAAATAAAATATTTCAAATTCTGATAAAAAATAGCAAGAAATGATATCTTTGAAGTCAATTTTAGCTTTCTTCACATAGTCGGGACATAGCTCCTTGTCAAGTTGCATCCTTGGAGTGCAATTTTCATAGCATGTATGCCCACACTACCCTGAACCCATCTGCAATCATAAAACAATATTCTGTAATAAAACATGCTCTTTTGAATGCTTAATTAAGGATAAGAATTGCAACGGCTAACATGAACTTCTCTTTGTTAATTAACAAAACAGTGCAACATACATATAAATATATGATATAAAGATAACAGACGATATAAGTTTAGGCTTATCTCAAAACAAGACAAAACAACAGACAGGCAATGCAAACAAGAGGGAATTTTAACATTGTTTCGTTTAATGAAACCAAAGGAAACGAATAAAAAAAAAGTGTGCAGCAAGAGGTTGCAAAAAAAAGCTTGCATCCAACAGGAGCACATAATCTCCACACAAAAGCTAAATGTATTTATCTTCCTGTCTCAAAATCTTATCAGGAAGAGGGATAAAACAAACATTGTACAAAAAGCGATTTTCATTGTGCGGACGGAAACATGTCATACTATTAGAAAGGAAACAAACAAAACAAATTACGGCACTATCTCGTAATTATGGCAAACCGAAAACAGCTTTGAATAATTCAGTAACAGAGTTGGGATAGAGATCTGTTAAGATGGAGCTTGAAATCTGTGAGAGTTTTGAATGATTTCGCGCTTGTCACCAGCTCTACCTGAAAGTTGATCCGGTTCCAAACCCGTAACAGCATCTAATCCACACACAGCAAAGTAATCAGCAAATCGCTGTCCCGAGGTAGAAGCTGACATAGTTTGTAGTTAGAATATTTAACGGCATGGTAATTATTTTGGGGAAGATTTGTTGTGACAAGAGTCCACATCCGCCATCTTGAATATTGAGGTAAAATTTCCTCCGCAAAAAAACTAGTCCCAGACTCCCGAGTAATCTACAGTTTTTGAGAGGGAGGGGAGGGGAGGGTAGGTGGCCTTTCCCACAAGCGTAAACAGACGTAAACAGTCACAAAGTCTGAGCAACTGCGTAGGAAAGGGATATCAACTCCCATGCAATAATTAAAACGAACAGGTTTCTTTTCAAATCCGGCCAAATGCTGTTAGATTGGAATGTATGGCATGGCAGTTTTATTTCCGACAGTAAAATGCCCTTAAAATACCCACAAGTAGGGTAAATATTAAAGGACAAACTGAAATGTAATTTTTATAAGTATTATAGGGCTAGGGGATTTAAAATTTTCCGCATAGTTGAATGAGCCCTTGTTATTTTTCAGCGGTATTGGTAGCACAGTTGTGTCCCGCACACCAAATACCCGAAAAGGCTCACGGGTATCCACGCGAGGTAAGCTTCACAAGAAAAACTTCTTTCGACTCGAATAACTATGGTAAGTCCGTCTTTGTTGCTCGTGTAACGCTAACCTTCATTTGTATAACTGTTGTTCAATGTGTTTTCTAGGCTTCTGGTGGGTTTAATCCTCCACCCAGCTCTGTACCGGTTAGCTACCCTGGGCCGCCGCCGGCCATGTATGCGGTAAGTGTTGGATTTCGTGCCTTATTCCTTGTTTGTTCTTTTAGGTAATTCTTCCATAGAGATTATTTGTCATACTGAGAAAATCTGTGCATCTGAGGCGAGAAATGTAGAGAAAAGATAATTAAAATGTACCAAAAAAATGGGATAATCTTTTGACACAACAACGGATGTTACAGATTTCTCTCTTTGAAGCTGATCTTTTCGTACTGAAAATGGGTATGACAAATTCAAATTCAATTATAAAGTTTATAATATTTATTTGAAATGTCTATATGAGCTAATAATGCCTTTTAACATGCTAACTGTATGTAGTGGAATGTCAAATATCCATACATAGACTAATAGAACCAGACGAAAACATAACAAACATCAGCTTTTTGAATATTTTTATTACTTCCTTGAACTACTCTAGAATCCTTTTTTTTATGCACACAATAAAACAGCTTTTAAACCTGTCTCTTTTCCACATAACTTTATACTTTATAGTTCTTTATGAAATAACAGGAAAAATGTTGCTTGTTTAGTAACAGTTTAGTAGGGTTCTAAATAGTGGCCAGCTGCCGGTGATAGCTGGCTGTTTTCTGGTCTTTGCTGACTCTTTTTGTCTTTTTTTCCCCTTTATATTTCGAGTATGCAGGCTTTTTTCCCAAAATCTAGAAAGCCGGCAAAATCTAGCAGATTTGAAAAGGTTATTTTGAACCCTGGTTAGTGTTCTTCCCAGTTTTTGTTTCATAACCACCCTCTCTCTCTCTCTTTTCCAGGTTCCAGGAATGCCGATGCCACCTGCTTACCCTGGAATGCCCACATACCCACCACAACCCATGCAGTTTCTGCCCGGCACTTTACCAGGAATGCCACCACCACCCATGTTTGCCCAAATGATGGCACCACAGGCGATGACGTTCCAGCCAATGCCTGTCTCAGCCACAGCTCCGCTAGGTGAGTCTCCTACACCCAATTCATATCTTGCCAAATCTAACATTCACTCTGATGTTGCACTGAATGCGTTGCCAAGAACAGGTTGTGAGTAGTAAAAGTTGACTGGATGAGGGTGTTTGATTCAAAACATCAAAGCACAACTTACACTCTGCTGAACTTACTGTAGATGTCTAACTGTTCATGTGCCCAATCCCAACAATTGATTTGGCGTACCTTAAGATACATACCAAGGCTGGAAGGATGCCATGAGCACTTTTTTTTTCGCGTAGAATTAGAAATAATTTTTCCTTGAGTTTTGAAAACGTCGGTGTTTGTTTGGGAGATTCTAGAGCAGATGTGAAGCACTTAAAATGTGGGTGTTTGTTTGGGGAATTCTAGAGCAGATGTGAAGCACTTAATTTGCTGCCCCATGCTCCACTGATCTGCTCTCAAATTCTCCCAAACAAAAACACCTCTGTTTCCAAAACTCAACGAAGGAACGCAAAGGATATTTTATTTCTGAATTGAAAATGTAGGTTTGAAGAAACTATTGGTGGGTTTGTGGTAAAATTTGTATCTTTTCAACATGTCTTTCTGAAAGGTTGTGTTGTAATTATAGTCACCCAGGGGTTAACTGTGTTGTTATTAGTCACCCAGGGGTTAACTGTGTTGTTATTAGTCACTCAGGGGTTAACTGTGTTGTTATTAGTCACCCAGGGGTTAACTGTGTTGTTATTAGTCACCCAAGGGTTAACTGTGTTGTTATTAGTCACCCAGGGATTAACTGTGTTGTTATAAGTCACCCAGGGGTTAACTGTGTTGTTATAAGTCACCCAGGGGTTAACTGTGTTGTTATTAGTCACCCAGGGGTTAACTGTGTTGTTATTAGTCACCCAGGGATTAACTGTGTTGTTATTAGTCACCCAGGGGTTAACTGTGTTTGTATTAGTCACCCAGGGATTAACTGTGTTGTTATTAGTCACCCAGGGGTTAACTCAAGCTACAAGCAGTCCAGTTGTGGCTGCCAGGACCCCATCACAAGATTCAGATATGACTTCCTCAGTGCAGACCCCAGAGCAATCAAAGCCAGAGGAGGAAAAAAAACCTAAGCCAAAGAAGAAAAAAGTCCCTAAGGTATAAAATTCATTGCAGTTGGTACTATCAGGCTGGTTGTATTACTTCAGGACAACATAATTATTGCAAATTAAAGGGTTTCTACACACAATTAATAGAGGGGTCAAATGAGTAAATATATGGAAGAAATGACAATAAAAATTTAGTTATAATAGCAGGTAATTGGCAGAAATAGTTATTTTTTGTGTTCATTTTACGTCATTGTTGTATCTCCAGAAAAAGACCCCCTGGACAGAGCACAAAGCTCCAGATGGGCGGACATATTTCTACAACAATGACAGCAAAGTGTCAACATGGCAGAAGCCAGATGAACTTAAGACTCCTTCTGAGGTAACTACAAATACTGTAACTCCACTTTTAGCAAAGACATTATCCCTATTGAACAGTCGGTGATATCATCATGATGCTGATATTCATAATATACAAATGGTTTCAGATTATTCGCAGGTGCGCATTATACACACGTAAATACGGTACCCAATTTCTACTATGCAAAGGTTAAAGTTAGGGACAGTAACATTTGAAACTCTATTTTTAAAAATGCTATCAAATAATTTAATTCAGTTAAAAAAACATTGGAACTCGCTTGGTTTACAAAACAGTCAAATTATTGAAAACAAATTCAATGAAAACCGAATATTTACTATATGTGAGCTCATTCTGACCCAAGGTTTTATTTTGTGTTTTTGAATTTTGAACTTTCTGACTAGAAACTGGACCTGATCAGTGCATTGCAATCTACAGTATGAATATCTTTAGCACTATATCACAGATCAGATCCCCCAAAACATTTTCTGGTCTCATTTTGTTGTAAGAAAAATATATAACAGTACAATTAACATTTTCAAACTTGCTCACATGCCCTCTGCCTTGTTGTTGTTTGGTGTTTTCAAGCATTGCTTTAGAATTAAAATGCATGTGTGCTGTTTACTGTATTCTACCTGAAGAAGGCATGCTTTGTCCAACATCATACTGTGGTTTTGTTGACATTATTTGTAATTATACTGTTTGATACAGATCATTCTGGATTCATTCCCTTGGAAAGAACACAAAGCTGATTCTGGGCGTGTCTACTATCATAACACGGAAACAAAGGAGTCTATATGGACAGAGCCCAAGGAACTCACAGAGTTGAAAGGTACATTTCTCCACATAGCGTTATGATCTGTAAGGTACATTACTCTACATAGTATTGTGATCTGTAAGGTACATTACTCTACATAGTATTGTGATCTGTGAGGTACATTACTCTACATAGTATTGTGATCTGTAAGGTACATTACTCTACATAGTATTGTGATCTGTGAGGTACATTACTCTACATAGTATTGTGATCTGTAAGGTACATTTCTCTACATAGTATTGTGATCTGTAAGGTACATTACTCCACATAGTATTATGATCTGTAAGGTACATTACTCTACATAGTATTATGATCTGTAAGATACATTACTCCACATAGTATTATGCTCTGTTAGGTACATTACTCTACATAGTATTGTGATCTGTAAGGTACATTACTCTACATAGTATTGTGATCTGTAAGGTACATTACTCTACATAGTATTGTGATCTGTAAGGTACATTACTCTACATAGTATTGTGATCTGTAAGGTACATTACTCTACATAGTATTGCGATCTGTAAGGTACATTACTCTACATAGTATTATGATCTGTAAGGTACATTACTCTACATAGTATTATGATCTGTAAGGTACATTACTCTACATAGTATTGTGATCTGTAAGGTACATTACTCTACATAGTATTGTGATCTGTAAGGTACATTACTCTACATAACATCATGATCTGTAAGGTACATTACTCTACATAACATCATGATCTGAAAGTTAAACTGTACATAGAATTAATATAGCATTTAAACAAACTGGCCTAAGGCAAAAGCAGGGGGAGATTATCTTGGCGGAATAGCAATAAGCATGATAATCTGATTATTTTTTCTTTTAGAAAAAATCAAGGCAGAGGCAGAAGCTGAAAAGTAAGTAAATAGAATTCAACTTGAGGTTCTAGTATAAAATGACCACTCCTTTTTATATCATTTTTTTCATTCATTGTCATGGTAACATTTTCTAGAAAATATTTCTGGTAAAACAACAATTTTCATGTCCATGAATTGATATGAGAAAGAAAAAAAAATTATTTTTTGCTGAAAACTAATGCTGGCCTGTTGTCAGCCATGAGTGCAACGGTGAAGAAGGTTAATAAACTGGTTAGTTGCTGGCAAATGTTTATTTGCATAAAATGCTTGTTTAAAATGTGTCCCCATACTGACATGTATTTACCAAGGAAGGTTTTGAAAAGTTAACCAACCATGATTCAAGAATCATTTGAACTATTTCCATGGCATCCAGATTTAGATATTTCTCCAATATGCTGAAGGTCACTAAATAATTTGTTTGCCATGCTGATATGAAGGTGACTTGCACTAAAAAATAATCCCGTGTTTTCAATGTCAAACTTGCACACACTCCTGCCTTTAGCTGCAAAATACAGAATTCGTATTCTGTCCTTGAAAACCTTGAAAGTGCTTGAATTTTAAAATTTGAAATACAAGGTCTGGAAAGTGCTTGAATTTTTAGTAACAGTCCTTGAAAAATATTTTATTTAAGGAACAAAAGTGAAGCTTATTTGTATGTAGATTCACTGCAAATTCCAGCCAAATGGTTTGCTAGCAATTGCTATATATCATTTTGGTCTGAGTTCTGTAGTTTATGTAATCTGTTTTAAAAGCGGGAAAATAAGTGGCTAGCGTGTACAGGTTTTTGGCAAGATATCATTCTCTCGGATTTTCAAAACGGCCTTTTTGCCGTCTCTGAACTATTTCTCTGACCATTTGGCCTCCCTACAAGCTTGATGGGCTGGATGTGTTCTTCTTACAGCGCCTAGCTCTGGAAGCTTTTTAAAATGCAGTTGACATGCTGTCAGGATAGACTTGAAAGAGGCTTCTCTGTAAATTGCCAGTTGATGGTTGAAACCCTGAATAAAGAAGCTCAGAAGCTCCAAAAGTTATTCACAATTGTAACAGTCATCGATAGGCTTGCTAAACTAGATATAGAAGTAAGGTTCTGCTCAATATCATGAATACTAGAGAAGGGCCAAGGAGAAGATTTTTGGCATTAGTAAAAAGGCCAAGAAGAAACTGTAGAAAGGGCACTATTAGGCTCCTCACTAAGTCAAATGCACTGCGAAGCTGTGAAAGAAGAGGAAGGGAAGTTTGAGAATCTCACAAATAGTTTGAAATCTGTAGTTGAACATTTGTTTGAAATCACTGTTTGATTAAATCACTGTTTGATTATCAGTTGCTCACAAGTGAGTCATGATGCTTGTATATGTTTCAAAGAGTCCAATTGTCATCTGTTTCTGTTTTGAACTTGGAAAAAACGTTGGCCCTTTATTGTCTCTATAATTTTTTTTCTTTATACTAGTCCTTAAATATCTACAAAAAGTCCTTAAAAGTCCTTGAATTTGATTTGAGGAAAATTGTACGACCCCTGAAATAACAACAACATAAAGCAACATATCACCTCATACACTTCAGCCAAAAGATTTCGTTGTCAGAAATTTTCATTGAAAGATTAAATTGTTCTTTTCTTTGATCTCTGGTGTGATGGGCACAGCCATTTCGTGTTTATTTTAGGTTGAATTAGCCAGTCAATAATTTTCTTGATTTGTGCAAGCCGCCTATTGAGATGGCATCAGGAGACTAGGGACCTCAGTTTACACATAAAAGTGTAATGTGCTGTTTAGTGTTATAATAAGTAACATGTGCTACTCCTTATTTCTTGCATCACAGTCAAGAGGAGGGAGAGGAATCAGAAGAAGAAGAAGAGGAGGAAAAGCCGGCCACTCAGAATGAAGCCAAACAAGATACTTCAGCAACGAACACTCAAGCTGTGCCCTCTGCAAGGTAGGCAGTACGACATGGTAGGAATGGAAGGATTCCACAGAGATAGATATCCATTATGATAAACAACAGGAACCCATCACTAGTAGTGTACAACTGTGATATATTTACATGGAGTTAGATACCAGGATCCTTACAATATATACCATTTACAAAATAACACTCCTAGTGATTGGCTCCTGTGAATCCCTATAATCTATGCCAAAACAAAATATAAACAACTAGATAACAATTATTATTGCTAACGTTTGGTGGATGTTAATTGTGTGTTGTTGTGTTTCAGTGCTGTCAATACTAGTGAGATACCAGCAGCGACTGTTGTGGAGAAAAAGGACTACATTTATGCAACAAAGGACGAGGCCAAGCAAGCCTTTAAAGAGTTACTAAAGGAAAAGGTATGTATTCAAGTCACACATTAATTATGTTTTAGAATTTTGCCTTATGTGAACAGCCAAAACAGTCAGCATTCCGGACCAAGCAATGCTTTTACCTTGTAGGAAGTGAGGCCGTCAGCCAATTCTTTTGTCTTGTGGTCGACTGAGACAATTCTGGCCATGTTCTGGTTGATACTCTTTCCTTCGCCTATCTATATGCAATTTTGCATTACTATTTGCCTTTGTACTTATTCATTTGTGTAAATGGTCCATCAGATGTATTTTTCTGATCCAGCTATCACTTCACTATTTAAACAGGAGGTTTCCCCCGCTGCATCATGGGATACGGCCATGCGCCTTATTGTAAATGATCCCAGGTATGGGGCACTGAAAAAGATGAACGAAAAGAAACAGGCATTCAATGAATACAAAACACAGCGAGCCAATGAAGAAAAGGTATGGATTCACCTTTGAACTGCGATACAGAAAACTCTACTTTTCTCAGGGGAAGACTATTTGAATTCTTTTGTAGCTATATGAAAGAAGAAATCTATTGCATGTAGGCACACAGATGTGTGGAAGAATATTTTAATTTAATGTAGTATGGAAAACTATAGGAGTTATATGTAAGCTTCGTCACTTTATAAGTCAGCAAGTTCTGAAAACAGTATACAACTGCCTGGTCTATCCTTACCTTCACTATGCTAATATTATTTGGGCAAATAATTACCAATCACGGCTCGACAAAATATTTAAACTGCAAAAGAAACTAGCTCGAATAATGACCTTTTCAGATCACCTCACTCCATCAAAACCACTTTTCAAATCATTAAATATTTTAAACATATACGAAATAAATGACATTCTTATTGGCTGCTTCACGTACAAGCTTACAACTAAAAATCTGCCAAAGTACTTTGATAACTTCTATGCATATGTACATACTATTCATCACCATAATACAAGGGGGCGCGGAAAATTGCTGCAACCCCTCAGTAGATCAAATTATGGCAAATTATCCACTAGGAATAAAGTATCCACAATTTGGAATACTATTTCTGATTCAATAAAATGTTGTTATTCCTTAAGGCTATTTAAAAAGCAATACAAAAATTACATTTTAGAGTGTAAAAAGTTTTTTTTTCTTTTCTGCTTGATTGGCATATGTGCTGTGATACAAGAGAACTTAAACTTATTTGTCATGAAATTATACGCTTGTACATGTAGCTAATTTGATACCTTTAATGAAAATATATATGATCCTTATAGAAAGGTGGACTACTTGTTAAAGCCTGTTAGGGTTTGTTTAGTCCTCCTACCAATTGTAATAAGAATATATGTATATGACAACAATCATAATTATGGTAAATAAATAAAACAAAACAAAACAAAGCTTAACAGTGGGTTTCCATCATTAGGAGGAGCACAGAAGAAAAGCCAAGAAGGCACGAGAGGACTTGCGGGTTTTCCTTGAGAACAACCGTCGCATGCACTCCTCTGTGCGCTGGCGCCGAGCCTGTGACATGTTTGAGGGTGTCCCTGAGTGGGAAGCAGTGCATGATAGGGACCGCAAAGATGTGTTTGATGATGTGGTCTTCTTCCTGGCTAAGCGAGAGAAGGAGGAGGAGAAGGAACTCCGTGCTAAGAACCGCAAGACTATGCTGGAGGTGTATAACAGCATGCCAAATATCACCTACAGAACTTTATGGGCTGAGGTCAGCTTCAAATTAATGTCAACCCTACTATTTTAACACTGAGAATTCTTCCTTGCCATTTTTTGCACTGTAAATCTTATAATGGATAATATGGAATATATTTAGACCGTTAAAGCATCTAATTTTTTTCACACCTTTTCAATAAGCATTTACTGTTGTTTCTTCCATTGCACCCACCATTGCTTCCATAAAGCCTTACATCAAAGCGGCAATGCCAACAGGTTACTTCCGGCCTGATGTAAATGAAAAATGCTAATTTTTTTTCAAAATTGTAAAAGCAGTGTGTCTATTGGAAGTTTCTTTGAGGATGCGACTGATAATTTAGAGCAGGTGGTCTGTCAGATAGAGCAGATTCAAATAGATTCGTTGGTCTTTTGTCCGTTGAATTTTCTGTGGACCCTGAAGTAAACTGATGACAATGGCGCTTCAATCACATCCATGTTTTTTTCATGTTGCTCCAGGCCCTGCAAATGATCAAAGACCACCCCACATATGGAGAAGATGAGGAGATCCAGAACATCAACCGCGAAGACATGCTGATAGCATATGAGGACCACATCCGGGCACTAGAGCAGGACCAGGAGGAAGAGAAGCTGCGTGAGAAGAACAGGACGAGGCGACAGCAGCGCAAGAACAGGGATGGGTTCCTGGTAAGTCTGCACCCTCCATCCCTAAGGGATCTTAATCGACCCCGTCTGTGTAAAAAGATCAAACACCATACCTCCTCCCAAGATATCACAATTGACCCCTCTTCCCCTGAGAGTTCTTGACCCCCCCCCCCCCCCCCAAGGGAAACCTGGTAACCTGGGGGAAAACGTTTCGATCCAGGGTGAGTGCCAACAACCTCAAAAACCTGGCCTGGTGCTTAGTTGCGAGCAGCATCTTTTTTGTAATCCTAAGAGTTTCTGCTAATGATAGAGTAGACTGTACCTCGTTGGTTCGTCTCTTCTAGATTCCCCTCTAAATGAGATCCATCCAGGGATATGTAGGAAAGGACAAGTACGGAAATGTTGCCTGTGTCTCAAATCCTGGCCTGACACTTATTTGTTGTAGTTTTTACTTGACGAGCTCCATAAGAAGGGTAAACTACACTCGATGTCGCTGTGGTGTGACCTCTACCCTACCATCGGCTCAGATGTGCGCTTTTCTAACCTTCTGGGTCAGCCAGGGTCAACACCCCTAGACTTGTTCAAGTTCTATGTGGAAGATCTGAAGGCCCGCTATGTTGACGAGAAGAAAATCATTAAGGAAATTCTCAAGGTAATGATCTCGTAGGTGGTATTCATATAATGTGAATAACATTACTATCACTAAAATGTCTTCTGTTGTTTTGAAGGATTGTAACATTACCACACTCATGCCTTCTGTTGATTTGTAGGATTGTAACATTACCACACTCATGCCTTCTGTTGTTTTGAAGGATTGTAACATTACCACACTCATGCCTTCTGTTGTTTTGAAGGATTGTAACATTACCACACTCATGCCTTCTGTTGATTTGTAGGATTGTAACATTACCACACTCATGCCTTCTGTTGTTTTGTAGGATTGTAACATTACCACACTCATGCCTTCTGTTGTTTTGTAGGATTGTAACATTACCACACTCATGCCTTCTGTTGTTTTGAAGGATTGTAACATTACCACACTCATGCCTTCTGTTGTTTTGTAGGATTGTAACATTACCACACTCATGCCTTCTGTTGTTTTGTAGGATTGTAACATTACCACACTCATGCCTTCTGTTGTTTTGAAGGATTGTAACATTACCACACTCATGCCTTCTGTTGTTTTGTAGGATTGTAACATTACCACACTCATGCCTTCTGTTGATTTGTAGGATTGTAACATTACCACACTAATGTCGTCTGTTGTTTTGTAGGATTGTAACATTACCACACTAATGCCTTCTGTTGTTTTGTAGGATTGTAACATTACCACACTCATGCCTTCTGTTGTTTTGTAGGATTGTAACATTACCACACTAATGCCTTCTATTGATTTGTAGGATTGTAACATTACCACACTCATGCCTTCTGTTGTTTTGTAGGATTGTAACATTACCACACTCATGCCTTCTGTTGTTTTGTAGGATTGTAACATTACCACACTCATGTCTTCTGTTGTTTTGTAGGATTGTAACATTACCACACTCATGTCTTCTGTTGATTTGTAGGATTGTAACATTACCACACTAATGCCTTCTATTGATTTGTAGGATTGTAACATTACCACACTCATGCCTTCTGTTGATTTGAAGGATTGTAACATTACCACACTCATGTCTTCTGTTGTTTTGTAGGATTGTAACATTACCACACTCATGCCTTCTGTTGTTTTATAGGATTGTAACATTACCACACTCATGTCTTCTGTTGTTTTGTAGGATTGTAACATTACCACACTCATGCCTTCTGTTGATTTGTAGGATTGTAACATTACCACACTCATGCCTTCTGTTGATTTGTAGGATTGTAACATTACCACACTCATGCCTTCTGTTGATTTGTAGGATTGTAACATTACCACACTCATGCCTTCTGTTGATTTGTAGGATTGTAACATTACCACACTCATGCCTTCTGTTGTTTTGTAGGATTGTAACATTACCACACTCATGCCTTCTGTTGTTTTGTAGGATTGTAACATTACCACACTCATGCCTTCTGTTGATTTGTAGGATTGTAACATTACCACACTAATGTCGTCTGTTGTTTTGTAGGATTGTAACATTACCACACTAATGTCGTCTGTTGATTTGTAGGATTGTAACATTACCACACTAATGTCGTCTGTTGTTTTGTAGGATTGTAACATTACCACACTAATGTCGTCTGTTGTTTTGTAGGATTGTAACATTACCACACTAATGTCGTCTGTTGTTTTGTAGGATTGTAACATTACCACACTAATGTCGTCTGTTGTTTTGTAGGATTGTAACATTACCACACTAATGTCGTCTGTTGTTTTGTAGGATTGTAACATTACCACACTAATGTCGTCTGTTGTTTTGTAGGATTGTAACATTACCACACTTATGTCTTCTGTTGTTTTGTAGGATTGTAACATTACCACACTAATGTCGTCTGTTGATTTGTAGGATTGTAACATTACCACACTAATGTCGTCTGTTGTTTTGTAGGATTGTAACATTACCACACTCATGCCTTCTGTTGATTTGTAGGATTGTAACATTACCACACTCATGCCTTCTGTTGTTTTGTAGGATTGTAACATTACCACACTCATGCCTTCTGTTGATTTGTAGGATTGTAACATTACCACACTCATGCCTTCTGTTGTTTTGTAGGATTGTAACATTACCACACTCATGCCTTCTGTTGTTTTGTAGGATTGTAACATTACCACACTCATGTCTTCTGTTGTTTTGTAGGATTGTAACATTACCACACTCATGCCTTCTGTTGTTTTGTAGGATTTTAACATTACCACACTAATGCCTTCTGTTGTTTTGTAGGATTGTAACATTACCACACTCATGCCTTCTGTTGATTTGAAGGATTGTAACATTACCACACTCATGTCTTCTGTTGTTTTGTAGGATTGTAACATTACCACACTCATGCCTTCTGTTGTTTTGTAGGATTGTAACATTACCACACTAATGTCGTCTGTTGTTTTGTAGGATTGTAACATTACCACACTAATGCCTTCTGTTGTTTTGAAGGATTGTAACATTACCACACTAATGTCGTCTGTTGTTTTGTAGGATTGTAACATTACCACACTCATGTCTTTTGTTGATTTGTAGGATTGTAACATTACCACACTCATGCCTTCTGTTCATTTGTAGGATTGTAACATTACCACACTCATGCCTTCTGTTGGTTTGTAGGATTGTAACATTACCACACTCATGCCTTCTGTTGTTTTGTAGGATTGTAACATTACCACACTAATGTCGTCTGTTGTTTTGTAGGATTGTAACATTACCACACTCATGTCTTCTGTTGTTTTGTAGGATTGTAACATTACCACACTCATGCCTTCTGTTGTTTTGTAGGATTGTAACATTACCACACTCATGCCTTCTGTTGTTTTGTAGGATTGTAACATTACCACACTCATGCCTTCTGTTGATTTGTAGGATTGTAACATTACCACACTAATGTCGTCTGTTGTTTTGTAGGATTGTAACATTACCACACTCATGTCTTTTGTTGATTTGTAGGATTGTAACATTACCACACTCATGCCTTTTGTTCATTTGTAGGATTGTAACATTACCACACTCATGCCTTCTGTTGGTTTGTAGGATTGTAACATTACCACACTCATGCCTTCTGTTGTTTTGTAGGATTGTAACATTACCACACCAATGTTGTCTGTTGTTTTGTAGGATTGTAACATTACCACACTAATGTTGTCTGTTGTTTTGTAGGATTGTAACATTACCACACTCATGCCTTCTGTTGATTTGTAGGATTGTAACATTACCACACTCATGCCTTCTGTTGATTTGTAGGATTGTAACATTACCACACTCATGCCTTCTGTTGTTTTGTAGGATTGTAACATTACCACACTCATGCCTTCTGTTGATTTGTAGGATTGTAACATTACCACACTCATGCCTTCTGTTGATTTGTAGGATTGTAACATTACCACACTCATGCCTTCTGTTGTTTTGTAGGATTGTAACATTACCACACTCATGCCTTCTGTTGATTTGTAGGATTGTAACATTACCACACTAATGTCTTTTGTTGATTTGTAGGATTGTAACATTACCACACTCATGCCTTTTGTTCATTTGTAGGATTGTAACATTACCACACTCATGCCTTCTGTTGGTTTGTAGGATTGTAACATTACCACACTCATGCCTTCTGTTGTTTTGTAGGATTTTAACATTACCACACTAATGTCGTCTGTTGTTTTGTAGGATTGTAACATTACCACACTCATGTCTTCTGTTGTTTTGTAGGATTGTAACATTACCACACTCATGCCTTCTGTTGTTTTGTAGGATTGTAACATTACCACACTCATGCCTTCTGTTGTTTTGTAGGATTGTAACATTACCACACTCATGCCTTCTGTTGATTTGTAGGATTGTAACATTACCACACTCATGCCTTCTGTTGATTTGTAGGATTGTAACATTACTGTTGACACAGACAGCAGCTTCAGCGACTTTAGTGAACTGGTGCAGTGTGATAAACGAAGCGCGACCCTAGACCCTGGTAACATCAAGATGGCCTTCAACCATGTAAGACTACTTGGCCATTCAATACATTAGATCATTTCTCCATCGCTCCAATCATGTTGGAAATCTCAGCCATTTCACGCATTTTATACATTACATTGTCGTTATATCCCTTCAGTCATGTTGGACTACCTAGCCATCCTGCTCCTTCATTGGGTTGGTTGGGTTGGGTTTAGGGTTGTCTGCGTATGATCTGCGTGTCTTCCAAATGTGGAGCTAATGAGATAGCCATGTTTACTTGTGTAACACATTTCCAAGTATGCTGAGTTACTCTTTAATAGTTTTTTTACTCCCAACGGTTAAAGAGTTAATCACGAGTATTACCGAGTTACTTCCCAGTATTGTTGAGTTAACTCTTATTACAAAAAAAGTTCTTCCCGAGTGTTAATGAGCTGACCATGTATTCTTGTTCCCAGTTGATTGAAAAAGCAGAAGCGCGAGAGAAAGAACGCCAAAAAAAGGAGGAGAAAGAGGTGAGATATGTTTAGTAGAATTCCTGAGCAATCTGAATGCTTCGAAAAGTGCCTTTCATTGTCACAATGGCATTTTTCCCCAATTTTATCAATGGCTTTTGGACATTGTTAATGTTGGACACCCTTTTACCTAGAAGTATAGTACAACCCCTTTGTAGTATCTGACCAAAGTTTTCGCTTGCCTCTACAGCAACGACGAAAAGAGAGTGCATTCAAGCAAATGTTGAAAGCGTTCTCTCCTGCCTTGGAGGCGACTAGCTCGTGGGAGGAGGTAAGGCATATGTCAGTCAGTAATAGGCAACTTGTACTCCTGTTTTGGTGATTGGCCTACCTGGTACAGTGGAACCCTGTTAATACCGACACCCTCGGGACTTTCATAAGTGTCCATAAAAGACGTCAAAAATGCATATTAAACACTCAGAACTCATGCTACAGCAACACAACATGCTTCATATTGAAATTTTAATCTTTAAAACTCGTGTATCAAGTAACATTTGGATAAAGTACTTCTGCGAACTAGTGACATGTTCCGGTTATTTCTTTATTACTCAAATTCATAGCAATATTTCTAAAAACAACAACAACAGAACAGGATAACTACTCTTTTCCTCAATGGTCCTTGCGATTGCCAATTTCAACTCAATTATTCTAACTGAATCCGTTATACTGTAATTAAACAAAGGTTGTGAAAACTCTGCTCAGAAGGCATTTTCTACACTCTGACTTTGCCTAGTTTATAGTCTGGTAGATTAACTTAGCTTTGTGAGTGTTCTACACAGCACTGTTTACTGTGTTCTGTTTTATCTTTTAGCATACTTGATGTGTCTATTTGCTTAAAAGCATTAGGTTTAGAAAAGCTTGATAATATCCAATTAGAACTCGAGAAATGCCTTATTAAAAGTGTGTCAATCTCCTGAAAGTGTGAGTATCGAAATTCTTTTTGCCGGCAACCGGGGTTATATTTGTATAAAAAATGTCTTTCGGGCCACATAAAAGTGCCCGTTGTCCGTATTAACAGGTGTTCATAAAAAGCGGGTTAAATTATAAGAGATACTTTTTTTGGGACTTTGAATACTGTCCAGAAAAACAGGGTGTCCGTATTGAGCGGGTGTCCGTAGAGCGGGGTACCACTGTATTAATAAATAATATCAATAAACTGATTGAGTCAGAACACTGGAAAAACCCTTCCTCCCTCCTTATGTTAAAATTAAGATGAAAATCTGAATTCCGTATTTAGGTTAGGCGAGAGTTCGGGCATTGCACTCTTATATAGGCTAGAGCACATTTGATTCAAACCTGAAAACCTCAATTCAAAGAATTAAAAAGATCGCTTGCAACAGCATTATGCGGATTTCACTAATTGTGAGGCAGGAGACATTTCACAATAAGGCTAGAAATACACATACTTTATTTGCTGACTACAGTAACAGTATAAACGCAAACTTGCGATGTTTTTTTCTGTTTATTTTATCCAGACGGACAAAGTATCATAAGTCCAATGATCTCCAATGATGTACTTGCCCACATGTTTTAGGTGCGAGAGCGCTGTGAAGCAGACAGCTCGTTCAGCGCGATTACCTTAGAGGCTGACCGGATTCGCATCTTCCAGGAGTATCTCGCCTCATTAGAGGTAACCATACTTGCTATTGATGATGATCTTAGTTTGGCAGTTTGGCCTTGTTGCATGATGCTGTGTGATGTTGTTGGATAGTGTTGTTGTGTTGAATGCTCTTTGTTATAACGTTTACGATGTTTCTTTTCATGTCTTGCTGATTTATGAAGGAGATTACAAAATAATGTTTAGTAACAGACCCATATTTCTGTCTTTGTAGGCATGCTCCCACCACCATTCATCCAAATCGCACAAGAAAAGCAAAAAGACAAAGAAGCACCGGAAAAGGTCTCGCTCACCCACTCCAGACAGCGGGGTAAGATCACTGGCCGTCTATTCTTGACATGCTAGAGGGCGCTATACAAATCAATCATATACTTTAGTCCTTTATTTATTTGAATCTCAGGTCAAGCACTCATCTGTCTGTAGTAAAACGTCTTTCAATTTCAAGACCATGTTGTTTAAGTTGTACTAATTCTATTAACCTATAACCCGAAGTACTTCTTTGAAAAAAGAGATAGCATCTTTTTTCAAAGGAGGGCCATTTCTGTGGAATACTTGAGCATAACCCTTGTCTTCAGTGTTGTCGTTTATCCTATAGGCACTATGTATTAACTTATGGACTTGCTCAAAATTGTCACTTATCGTCTTGGCGTGGTTGTGTCACTTCAATGGCTTCCCGAGAAGAAATTTCCAGGCTCAAACTTTGTATCAGTGAACCTGATTGACTTGGATTGTGTTGTTTTCCTTTGAACCAACGCAACGCTTGTTGTCATGTATTACATCAAGACAGCAATGTCTTTTTTGTGTCGACAAAAAACTTAACCTTCTAGTTGTGATTCCTAGCGAGAGAATCAAACCAGGGAATCAACCCACAGAGTCAAAATTTTTGCATTAGAGCAATAATAACATTATCTTATCAAGTATTATTTAAGTTATCCTTTTGTAAATTCCGCTATCTCTTCTTTCAGGAGTCATCACACTCGGATGAGGATACAAGTCGGGATAGAAACCGTGAAAAGGAGAACGATCGAGAAAGAGAAAAAGAACGTGAAAAGGAGAAGGAAAAAGAAGAGAGGGACAAAGAAAGAGAAAAAGAGAAAGAAAAGGAGAAAGAGAGAGAAAAGGAGAAAGAGAGAGAACGGGAGAAAGAGAGAGATAGAGATAAGTCTTCACACAAAAAGAGGAGGCATAAGAGGTCAAGGTCACGGTCTAGAAGTGCATCCACAGCCTCTGAATCCGGTAAGCTCACCCCTCTAATCTGTACACCAGGAAAAATTAAACAGTAAGTTTACCCCTCTAATCTTAACACCAGGCAGAATTAGACAGTAAGTTTACCCCTCTAATCTGTACACCAGGCAGCTTGAGACAGTAAGTTCACCCCTCTAGCTCGGTGTTTATCACGCCGTAGTTTCGCCTTCTAGCAAGCTCTCTCCAGTTTGGGGCGCCTGAGGCTTACCCTGTCTCTGGAGGGGGTGCACGCTGGGACCGCTTTGCTAAAGGGTCACCCCTGCTTTTACTAGTCGCACTTACTCTTCCTCCCTATTCATTTCCCTCTACCGTTTGTATGCTAGAGGGTCACCCCTGCTTTTACTAGTCGCACTTACTTTTCCTCCCTATTCATTTCCCTCTACCGTTTGTATGCTAGAGGGTCACCCCTGCTTTTACTAGTCGCACTTACTTTTCCTCCCTATTCATTTCCCTCTACCGTTTGTATGCTAGAGGGTCACCCCTGCTTTTACTAGTCACACTTACTTTTCCTCCCTATTCATTTCCCTCTACCGTTTGTATGCTAGAGGGTCACCCCTGCTTTTACTAGTTGCACTTACTTTTCCTCCCTATTCATTTCCCTCTACCGTTTGTATGCTAGAGGGTCACCCCTGCTTTTACTAGTCGCACTTACTTTTCCTCCCTATTCATTTCCCTCTACCGTTTGTATGCTAGAGGGTCACCCCTGCTTTTACTAGTCGCACTTACTTTTCCTCCCTATTCATTTCCCTGTATCGTTTGTATGCTAGAGGGTCACCCCTGCTTTTACTAGTCGCACTTACTTTTCCTCCCTATTCATTTCCCTCTACCGTTTGTATGCTAGAGGGTCACCCCTGCTTTTACTAGTCACACTTACTTTTCCTCCCTATTCATTTCCCTCTACCGTTTGTATGCTAGAGGGTCACCCCTGCTTTTACTAGTCGCACTTACTTTTCCTCCCTATTCATTTCCCTCTACCGTTTGTATGCTAGAGGGTCACCCCTGCTTTTACTAGTCGCACTTACTTTTCCCCCCTATTCATTTCCCTCTACCGTTTGTATGCTAGAGGGTCACCCCTGCTTTTACTAGTCGCACTTACTTTTCCTTCCTATACATTTCCCTCTACCTTTTGTATGCTAGAGGGTCACCCCTGCTTTTACTAGTCGCACTTACTTTTCCTCCCTATTCATTTCCCTCTACCGTTTGTATGCTAGAGGGTCACCCCTGCTTTTACTAGTCGCACTTACTTTTCCTCCTTATTCATTTCCCTCTACCGTTTGTATGCTAGAGGGTCACCCCTGCTTTTACTAGTCGCACTTACTTTTCCTCCCTATTCATTTCCCTCTACCGTTTGTATGCTAGAGGGTCACCCCTGCTTTTACTAGTCGCACTTACTTTTCCTCCCTATTCATTTCCCTCTACCGTTTGTATGCTAGAGGGTCACCCCTGCTTTTACTAGTCGCACTTACTTTTCCTCCCTATTCATTTCCCTGTATCGTTTGTATGGTAGAGGGTCACCCCTGCTTTTACTAGTCGCACTTACTTTTCCTCCCTATACATTTCCCTCTACCGTTTGTATGCTAGAGGGTCACCCCTGCTTTTACTAGTCGCACTTACTTTTCCTCCCTATTCATTTCCCTCTACCGTTTGTATGCTAGAGGGTCACCCCTGCTTTTACTAGTCGCACTTACTTTTCCTCCCTATTCATTTCCCTCTACCGTTTGTATGCTAGAGGGTCACCCCTGCTTTTACTAGTCGCACTTACTCTTCCTCCCTATTCATTTCCCTCTACAGTTTGTATGCTGGAGGGTCACCCCTTTTTTTACTAGTCGCACTTACTTTTCCTCCCTATTCATTTCCCTCTACCGTTTGTATGCTAGAGGGTCACCCCTGCTTTTACTAGTCGCACTTACTCTTCCTCCCTATTCATTTCCCTCTACCATTTGTATGCTAGAGGGTCACCCCTGCTTTTACTAGTCGCACTTACTTTTCCTCCCTATTCATTTCCCTCTACCGTTTGTATGCTAGAGGGTCACCCCTGCTTTTACTAGTCACACTTTATTTTCCTCCCTATTCATTTCCCTCTACCGTTTGTATGCTAGAGGGTCACCCCTGCTTTTACTAGTCGCACTTTATTTTCCTCCCTATTCATTTCCCTCTACCGTTTGTATGCTAGAGGGTCACCCCTGCTTTTACTAGTCGCACTTACTTTTCCTCCCTATTCATTTCCCTGTATCGTTTGTATGCTGGAGGGTCACCCCTTTTTTTACTAGTCGCACTTACTTTTCCTCCCTATTCATTTCCCTCTACCGTTTGTATGCTAGAGGGTCACCCCTGCTTTTACTAGTCGCACTTTATTTTCCTCCCTATTCATTTCCCTCTACCGTTTGTATGCTAGAGGGTCACCCCTGCTTTTACTAGTCGCACTTACTTTTCCTCCCTATTCATTTCCCTCTACCGTTTGTATGCTAGAGGGTCACCCCTGCTTTTACTAGTCGCACTTTATTTTCCTCCCTATTCATTTCCCTCTACCGTTTGTATGCTAGAGGGTCACCCCTGCTTTTACTAGTCGCACTTACTTTTCCTCCCTATTCATTTCCCTGTATCGTTTGTATGGTAGAGGGTCACCCCTGCTTTTACTAGTCACACTTACTTTTCCTCCCTATTCATTTCCCTCTACCGTTTGTATGCTAGAGGGTCACCCCTGCTTTTACTAGTCACACTTACTTTTCCTCCCTATTCATTTCCCTCTACCGTTTGTATGCTAGAGGGTCACCCCTGCTTTTACTAGTCGCACTTTATTTTCCTCCCTATTCATTTCCCTCTACCGTTTGTATGCTAGAGGGTCACCCCTGCTTTTACTAGTCGCACTTACTTTTCCTCCCTATTCATTTCCCTGTATCGTTTGTATGCTGGAGGGTCACCCCTTTTTTTACTAGTCGCACTTACTTTTCCTCCCTATTCATTTCCTTCTACCGTTTGTATGCTAGAGGGTCACCCCTGCTTTTACTAGTCGCACTTTATTTTCCTCCCTATTCATTTCCCTCTACCGTTTGTATGCTAGAGGGTCACCCCTGCTTTTACTAGTCGCACTTACTTTTCCTCCCTATTCATTTCCCTCTACCGTTTGTATGCTAGAGGGTCACCCCTGCTTTTACTAGTCGCACTTTATTTTCCTCCCTATTCATTTCCCTCTACCGTTTGTATGCTAGAGGGTCACCCCTGCTTTTACTAGTCGCACTTACTTTTCCTCCCTATTCATTTCCCTGTATCGTTTGTATGGTAGAGGGTCACCCCTGCTTTTACTAGTCACACTTACTTTTCCTCCCTATTCATTTCCCTCTACCGTTTGTATGCTAGAGGGTCACCCCTGCTTTTACTAGTCACACTTACTTTTCCTCCCTATTCATTTCCCTCTACCGTTTGTATGCTAGAGGGTCACCCCTGCTTTTACTAGTCGCACTTACTTTTCCTCCCTATTCATTTCCCTCTACCGTTTGTATGCTAGAGGGTCACCCCTGCTTTTACTAGTCGCACTTACTTTTCCTCCCTATTCATTTCCCTCTACCGTTTGTATGCTAGTGGGTCACCCCTGCTTTTACTAGTTGCACTTACTTTTCCTCCCTATTCATTTCCCTCTACCGTTTGTGTGCTGGAGGGTCACCCCTGCTTTTACTAGTCGCACTTACTTTTCCTCCCTATTCATTTCCCTCTACCATTTGTATGCTAGAGGGTCACCCCTGCTTTTACTAGTCGCACTTACTTTTCCTCCCTATTCATTTCCCTCTACCGTTTGTGTGCTGGAGGGTCACCCCTGCTTTTACTAGTCGCACTTACTTTTCCTCCCTATTCATTTCCCTCTACCGTTTGTATGCTAGAGGGTCACCCCTGCTTTTACTAGTCGCACTTACTTTTCCTCCCTATTCATTTCCCTTTACCGTTTGTGTGCTAGAGGGTCACCCCTGCTTTTACTAGTCGCACTTACTTTTCCTCCCTATTCATTTCCCTCTACCGTTTGTATGCTAGAGGGTCACCCCTGCTTTTACTAGTCGCACTTACTTTTCCTCCCTATACATTTCCCTCTACCGTTTGTGTGCTAGAGGGTCACCCCTGATTTTACTAGTCGCACTTACTTTTCCTCCCTATTCATTTCCCTCTACCGTTTGTATGCTAGAGGGTCACCCCTGCTTTTACTAGTCGCACTTACTTTTCCTCCCTATTCATTTCCCTCTACCGTTTGTGTGCTAGAAGGTCACCCCTGCTTTTACTAGTCGCACTTACTTTTCCTCCCTATACATTTCCCTCTACCGTTTGTATGCTAGAGGGTCACCCCTGCTTTTACTAGTCGCACTTACTTTTCCTCCCTATTCATTTCCCTCTACCGTTTGTATGCTAGAGGGTCACCCCTGCTTTTACTAGTCGCACTTACTTTTTCTCCCTATACATTTCCCTCTACCGTTTGTATGCTAGAGGGTCACCCCTGCTTTTACTAGTCGCACTTACTTTTCCTCCCTATTCATTTCCCTCTACCGTTTGTATGCTAGAGGGTCACCCCTGCTTTTACTAGTCGCACTTACTTTTCCTCCCTATTCATTTCCCTCTACCGTTTGTATGCTAGAGGGTCACCCCTGCTTTTACTAGTCGCACTTACTTTTCCTCCCTATACATTTCCCTCTACCGTTTGTATGCTAGAGGGTCACCCCTGCTTTTACTAGTCGCACTTACTTTTCCTCCCTATACATTTCCCTCTACCGTTTGTATGCTAGAGGGTCACCCCTGCTTTTACTAGCCGCACTTTTCCTCCCTTTACATTTCCCTCTTGTATGCTGGAGGTGCGACCTTCTAGCGATTCGGTCTCGGCGCCGGAGTCGTCCTCACCTTGAGGACTGAGTTATGGGAAGAGAACAGGGGGTACTGCTATGGTACTCCTATATAGTATGTGCTTTGTGCAAGTGAGTTTGTTCCCGGATAGCTCTTTCTAGGGTCAGCTTTTATTTGGACCTGGCTTGGTAGTGTCGTCTGGGCGAAGGCAGGCTCCCCCATAACTTATCTGAGCACAATGGGACCAGTGAGAATATAGTACTATAGTGCGAATATAAGGCAAAACTCATTAAAATATCGATCATTCGCTCTTTTGTCGTAGTAAGTGGCTCCTATCGTCTGATCGCCTGTGGTCTCAGCGTGCTCTTACCTAATGCATGCCCGCTATTTATTAATTAATTAATTCATTTATTAATTTTCCCACCCGCCCACCTCAGCTTTGTCATTTCCGCTATCGCTGGGCTAGCCAGGCTCCCCTATAACTTATCTGAGCCTAATGGGACCAGTGAGAATATAGTACCTTTGTGTGTCAGCAGTTTTCAATCAAGTGCCAATTCTGTTTTTACTTATGACATATTAACCCCACAGCAGTTTTCCCTCAAGTGTCCATTCTGTTTTTACTTATGACATATTAACCCCACAGCAGTTTTCCCTCAAGTGTCCATTCTGTTTACACTTGTTGCATATTCACGCCCTCGGCAGTTTTCCATCAAGTGTCCATTCATTGCATATTGTGTGATTGCCTGGTTAAAAAACTAAAGTAACTTGTTTATCCCAGATGCCGAAAAAGAGAGTAGTTCCAGGCGGAAAAAACACAAGAAGGTGGGGGCCACTGGCGATTATTTGTCTAACTTAATATTCGAAGCATCAACACATACTCTGTTTTGTATCGTATTATTCTGATTAGCTAACATTCCTGTTTTCTTATTTTACAGAAATCAAAGAAAAAGCGACATCATTCTGTAAGTTATGCAATAAAAGAAATTGTCAGATCAGAGCCATAGATGATTCAATATGGAGCAAGTAACACGACAGTTCTAATCTGAACAACAAATGGGACGCCTCTTTGAATGTTTATTTGAGCCCTAAATCCATTTTCCCATTTCCATAGCTTTTGCCCTCAGACCATAAATCCAATTTCACATTTCCATAGCTTTTGCCCTCAGAGCTTTAAATCCATTTTCTCATATCCTCAGCCTCACCCTCCGAGCCCTAAACCCATTTTCTCATATCCTTAGCCTTCGGCCTTCGAGCCCTAAATCCATTTACTCATATCCTTAGCCTTCGGCCTCCAAACCCTAAATCCATTTACTCATATCCTTAGCCTTCGGCCTCCAAACCCTAAATCCATTTTCTCATATCCTTAGCCTTCGGCCTCCGAGCCCTAAATCCATTTTCTCATATCCTTAGCCTTCGGCCTCCGAGTCCGACTCTGAAAAGCGTCCCAAGGGCAAGGAGAAGAGTCGCAAAGACGCGGATGACAGTGACCAAGAGCGTGACAGAAGTAAGCGTGACAAGAAAGACCGCAAGGAGAAGCGTGACCGAAGGAGTAAAGAGAGGAGCAAAGATGAGAGCAAGGAGGAGAGGAGGCGGTCTAAGGAGAGGGAGAATTCCCCGGATGCCAAGAAGGGCAAGGATAAGGTGCCGTGACAAACCTTTTATTATCAAGATCAATATGTAATCTCCCTTTACCGCAATACTAGCTCATGATAAATGTGTGGAGAATTATTGATTTGATCTGCCATAGAATCCTCTGTCTGTAGATAACAACTCAAATTTCATGTTTTCTAAGGGGTTTGGAGATTTGATAAGTTATTAGAGCTCTCCATGGTCTAATATCCTCTATAGATAAGAGCATGTAATATAGGAGCAATTGATATTTCTCTGTGTGAGTTGTGGAGGGCTCATGTAATAACACATACTGAATTTATTCTATTCGAGCTGGTCGACTCCACGGTTGTACAAAAATGTACGTCTCAGTATGTATTTGCCTTTAACTGGCTCTAGTTCTTCTAGTTGAGTATTCGGTATTTGAGCTTATTGTAAATTGCTGTACTTTATAAGGCAATAAAAGATTTCTATGGCAAGCGCTAGTGTTTTAAGAGACACCAATATTCTTAACTCACTCGTGCAATATTCGCACCTTATCCATGCCTTCGCACCTCAATCGTGTCATTTTCGTACCTCATTTGTGTCATTTCCGTACCTCATTCGTGCCATATTCGTACCTCGTTCGTACCATATTTGTACCTTATTCGTGCCATTTTCGTAACTCATTCGTGCCATTTTCGAACTCATTCGTTCCATTATCGTAACTCATTCGTGCCACATTCGTAACTCCTTCGTAACCCATTCGTGACATGTCCGTGACCCATTCGTGCCGACAGAGCAAAAAAATGTCAAGTTTTTCCAAAATAAGGTCTGGTTAACTTCGGTAAGCTTGAATTTTTGCATATAGGTTCCTTGTGTTATGTAACCTAAATATCAAAAAGTTTTTTTTTTCTAATGGATTCGTCTTCGAGATATGAGGCTTGAAGTGCAAATTTCACATGTTCAAAGTATGAATTCTCCTCGTTTTTAGGGGAAAGTCGGGCTCTGATCAGAAATTAAGCCAAATTTGCTCGCTTATATCTAAATTTCATATCTCCTTAATTACTTTAAAGTTTGGAATTAAGCTTTTGGTCAGAGGAACTCCATATATGCGGAATCTTGAGCTTATATATTGAGAATTGGAAAATTTCATGCCATTTTTTTTTTTTTTTGCTCTGTCATTCGTGCCTCGTAAGCACCGCCATCCCTCTAAGTACTACCGAAAATACGGTAACCATGTGGTAAGATGCTCGTCACCACATCACTGTCATATCATAACTGTAGCGTGAAGTTATGATGCTTGAAGTTAAAATAACGGACCTTATAATTTTTGCTTTCATTGATTAATTATGAATTAGTCCACCCATTGACAAGAAGCTCATACAAGGTGGATTCCCTGTGAAATCTTTCGCGTACAAGGAACCTCGTATAGAGAGAGTGGTTTTTATAAACCTATGCAACAAAGTGTGATAGTCAGAATGTAGTAGTCAATCCAGAACAGAAACAAGCAAAGAAACTCAGAGTGTATTAGTCATAGATGAGTATTGTGCGAAGTGTATTCCGCGGGGTTATGAAAAACACCCTCATGGACAACAATAGGCCCTAACTAATCTTGTATTGGACAAAAGGTTGTCAGCTCAAACGACGCATGGCAAATGGCAGTTCCGTGACCGAAAGGAGCTCATGGGTAGTAATTATTTTAAAATATGTACCATCGTAGCCATATTATAACCTCAGAGACTGCAAGCAAGCAGAACTAGATGTCGGAAGAGATACTGAATAACCCAGGGCGCAAATTAACATGAATATTAGCACATGCATGATGGTAGCAAACCATGAGCACGTGACCAGTGTACCACGTGATCACGCGTGATAACACTGCACTTGACATTGAAAATGCGGGGCTCCTGTGGTGGGTAGAAATGGTTTCTTATTTCATGTTTTTGTTATTTTATAGGAAAACTCGGACTCTGGATCAAGCGACAGTGAAACTGAGCTCGAGAATCGTCGACGTGCCTTGCTGAAAGAACTAGAAGTAGCAAACGCGCGTTAGGGATGATATGCGTATTTTTTTATCGACAAACTGGCTCGAAATGACCTAAGTAAATAGCCGCCTTTATTTGAATAGCTGATACTAAGCTTAAACGTCGTACTATCTATGAGCCATATTCAATGCAAATACATACAAATAAATATAAACGATTGACTTGAATCGTTTGCATGTATTTGCATTGAATATGGCTCATAGATAGTAAACCTAAATATCCTAAACCTAATGGCATTGTATTGACTACGGCTCATGGATAATGAGACGTTTGAACTTAGCCTGATAAGAGCTTTACCCCGGTGTAAGAACCATTTCCAGATGACATTTTTGTATTTAGCTTTGTTTTCATTACGATTCGTTCTACCCAACAAAAGAAGCTTTGTATCCTAATTCGTGCGCATACACAGGTTCTAAAGCCTCGTGCAAACTGCGCCAGCACCTGCCAGCATTGCTGGCGATTTTTCGCTTGACTGACTATAGGACAAAGGAAATGTCAAAATGGGAAATGGACTTTCTGACATTTCCTTTGTCTTGTGGTCAGTCAAGCAAGAATTCGCCAGCAATGGTGGCCGGTGCTGGCACAGTTTGCACGGGGCTTTATACCGCGGTAGAGCCCGAATTAGATTGATAAGATTGACACGTAATGGAATTTCAGCTAAGTAGAGCATGAAAGCTACTCTACAAAACAATGAAGCCATAGATTAAATGGTCGTGCGCCAGGGTCGCATTATCGTGCCAATAGAAAAGTTCGTCTGATAATGCGACGTTAGCACGCCGTTAATTGAGCACAAAATTGACGAGAAGCACGACACCACGTTTTCTGTGGAACAGCTCTTTGGTTCTCGTTCGGCTACGCCTTGTAATCTAGGCCTAAATGGACTAAAAATGTAACTTTGTAGCAAGTGTGAAGACTGCGAGCCCTGTCTTGCAAATCTTCTGAAATATACCATTTTAAACCTTGATGACGGTGCCTGTTGTCGGTTCGAGACAACTCCTTTTGCAAGATATAGTATTGACAGTACACGCTAGTCTTGACATTACACGCTATAGCTTCACATTACACGCTAGAGTCTTCACAATACACGCTAGTCTTGACATTACACGCTATAGTCTTCACATTACACGCTAGAGTTGATGTTACACGCTATAGTCTTCACATTACACGCTAGAGTCTTCACATTACACGCTAGGGTCTTCACAATACACGCTAGAGTCTTGACATTACACGCTATAGTCTTCACATTACACGCTAGAGTCTTGACATTACCGCTATAGTCTTCAGATTACACGCTATAGTCTTCAGATTACACACTAGAGTCTTCAGATTACGCGCTAGAGTCTTGACATTACACGCTAGAGTCTTGGCATAACACGCTAGAGTCTTTACATTACACGCTAGATTCTTCACATTACACGCTAGAGTTGATATTACACGACAGTCTGCTTGTACTACGCTAAAAAATCAACTTGGGATCGCTGTTTTACAAACTCATCATTTTACCGATGGCGATATCACAAGCTCCCATTAACTATTTTTAGATCATGTAAATCATATTATTTTATATATGTAGTGCATGCTATGGATAAGAAAAACATTTAACATTTGTTTATGACCCTAATGAGCCTCAAACATAAAAATTGACGCGAAATCCCTGTGTCGATTACATCATATTCGCAATGACGGGCCATTTGAAGCCCAAATCCAGGGGGGTGGTCTAATCTTCCCCCGAATTGATTCAAACTTAAAACCAATCGAGGTGTAAGGTCCTCTGGGGAGCACTTCAAACTGGCAAAGTTTAAACCAGACCGGCGGGGGGTCATGTACCGCGACTGCATGATCCTGGCGCAGTCACGCACTTAACCGCATCTAAAAAGGTCGAAAACGGCAATGAATGAAAAGTGGAAATAATCGAAGTGGGCCAATGAGAACGTAATCTCCAGGTGTTTGTCAAAATTATGGCCAATTAAAGTCAAATGGAAGTTGTTCACAACAGCGAAGGGTCCTTTATAAGCTCATCGGTGAGAATCACTTCCCCTTAAATGATGTTTATTAAATTTGGCCATAACGATATTTTACACGGAAGCGATTAGGCATCTGCCACTTTGCGACAGGCTAAGAGCACAGAAAATGATTTTTGGTTTTCAACCCTAATGCAACGTAAGTGATTTGCTCTTGATGTTAGACCGTAGCAGGGACTTTGTGCCTAATAGAAATGCCTTGCCAAATACCTCACAGGCCAAAAAAAGAATATGTATACGCCTAGTTCAAATAAGGTTGCACTCGGAGAATCTGTGTATCGTAAGCCGCAGTGCTTCATGGGTATCAAATAAATAAATTAAAATAAGCGTAAATAAATACAAACACAGGTATAGAAAGCATTAGCATTCTTGTTTATGTATCTCTAAACGTTCACACGGCGTCCAAAAACCAGGATTCAGCCATTTATACGTTACCCATTAGCCACTGCGGGTTACGATACATATTTGCGAGTGGAAGCCTAATTGAAATACGTGTATACAATAAATAACAAACACGCAATTGAAATACGTGTATAGATAATAACAAACAATCAATTGAAATGCGTGTATATATGATAACAAACACTCAATTGAAATACGTTTATATATAATAACAAACAATCAATTGAAATACGTGTATATATGAAAACAAACACTCAATTGAAATACGTTTATATATAATAACAAACAATCAATTGAAATACGTGTATATGTAATAACACACTCAATTGAAATACGTGTATATATAATAACAAACACTCAATTGAAATACGTTTATAGATAATAACAAACAATCAATTGAAATACGTGTATATGTAATAACAAACACTCAATTGAATGACTTCTCAGGCCCCGAAGAATCCAGTATTACGAAGAAGAACAAGTATACGATTGCTATATTGCTTTGATAGATCGTCATTCAACAAACACGACGTCTTTTTTGTCTATGTTTCTTTTTAATTTCGGCTGCTATCACGATTTTGATAACATTCAGGCCATCCATACCTAAATGCCAGCAAATATACTGTAGAGGAATCTTGCGCTTAATTTCGACGATATGGGAGATCAGACTCGTACCCAGTCGCTTAAAAAGAACAGAAAGAGAAGAGAGCTTGAGAGGAAAAAAGAGGGCGCGCAAGGGAGTCTGGGAAGGAAAACGAGGGCGCGCAAATTGTGATGGGAGATCGTTTCAGAGAGTTTCAGGGATCCTGAAAGTCACGAGAGAGCCTACCACCGAAACCCCTATATATGCAAAATTTTAATGTTTTAACCTTCACATTTCGCCCTTCATGAGAATGTTTTTCAGTCTCTTTTGGAATACGTTTTGACTCTTGAACCCCTGGGGTTGATTCCTAGAAAGCGCTAAGGTTAGCGCTAACCTGGGAATAAATACGGCTTGACATTTGATTGGATAAAAAAGGCATTCATCCCTGGGTTAGCGTTAACCTGGGAATAAACACGGCTTGACATTTGAGAGGATAAAAAAGGTATTCATCCCTGGGTTAGCGCTAACCTGGGAATAAATACAGCTTGACATTTGATTGGATAAAAAAAGGCATTCATCCCTGGGTTAGCGTTAACCTGGGAATAAACACGGCTTGACATTTGAGAGGATAAAAAAGGTATTCATCCCTGGGTTAGCGCTAACCTGGGAATAAATACAGCTTGACATTTGATTGGATAAAAAAAGGCATTCATCCCTGGGTTAGAGTTAACCTGGGAATAAACACGGCTTGACATTTGATTGGATAAAAACGGCATTCATCCCTGGGTTAGCGTTAACCTGCTTTCTATCCCCATATCAGCCATGGATCGGCTTCCGTCATTCAAACTAACGCAATAACATTTGGTGATTTTGATTGGTCAGCGCCTTCTGGAAAGGTGGCGTGATGAAAACCATTTCAATGCTGGCTTCAAGGATTTTAAATGACAGCATATATTAAGACACTGCAAATCGTCGGCGGGAGTTCACAGAATATTAAAAGCTGCAGGAATTCATAAGGCGGATTGTCAAGAAAACACTAACTATCTTTACGGATTCTTTCCTTACGCTTTCGCCTCTGCGTTATGCCAAATAGCCATTGTTGCCCAAGATTGACATCTCAGGGGCTGCGGGGGCGACCGGCGGGAGGGGGGTACCTTGAGATAGAGTGCAGATAAAAATTATACAAACCCTGTTAAAAATAATTAAATATCGTCTTTTATCAAGCAATCGTTCATGAAGAAAAAAAAACGCTCAGAAATGCGTTTGTGTGTGGGTGTGAGGGGGGACTGTGGGGGGGGGGGGGGGGGGGGCTGCATCTTCCCTTAAAAAATCTTCTTCTTGGCGCTATTCCTAAAGCTAAGGCAAATGTCTTATGCGCGTAAGTTTCGTCTGGCCTTCTTGTGTCGCACTTCGTAGTGAAATATTACCGCTGATAATCCCGTCTAGCGCAATTCAGGCAACGACTTAATTGCTCATACCATAAATCAACTCCTACAAATAGGTAGGTAGGTTATTGATTTTTTAGCAATGACATAAAAAAAAGGGCTGTCTGTCTGATCATTTCCTTTTTAAGGCAAAAACACCTGGGTTGAAATTGTTTTTGTGTTCATCTAAACACGAAAAAGCACCGGGCAACTTAGCTTAATATTTTTTGCTAATTGTTCTAATTATTGCGCGACTAATTTTGTCAACAATGTCGGGAATTTTAGACTTTTGCGATCAACTGTGCTCGGAATTATTTGCCACGAAATTTAATGAGCTCTCGAGGTAATTGCTTGCAAAGGAAGCTTGGCTAAATAAGCTTGATTCTTTATATTGGCTTTCAAACAAATTAAGCCTTTTTATTCTTAGTCTGGAAAACAAAGTGACGAGACGTGTTTTCGAGAGAAAGAAATCGTTTACATGTCGATTGCTCAAAGTTTGGCTAAAAGGAGGACTTATTTCAATGCTAAGGTCAGGATTACATGAAGAAAATCACTTTCAAAATGCATGCGATCATCTTGTTTATAAAACCAGCGGCGTAGCCAGGATTTTTAACAGGAGGGGGCCCAAAAGGGACTTTCAAGGCATTTTTCGCTTTTTTTTATTTTAGATAATATTTCATACATTTACTGTATTTTTGGCTGCTAAAAGGGGGGCCCTGGCTACGCCCCTGAAAACAAATAGTTTTGCTAATGCTTTTTCGATGAAAAAATTACTAGCCATTTTACGTTAGTTAAGCTGTGTAGTTCTTTAGTGTGCTTTTAAATGAAATCATCATTAACTTTCTTTATGTATACAACTGTTTCAAAAACGTTGTCCGTGCAATGTTGGCGAATGGCAAAAATGGAAATGGCAGTTCTGACTAGAAGCTGTTTTTTTGTACAATAATTTGCAAGAGAAAATGTGATTAACAAAGTAATCGCATGATCTATCCATTTTTTTCAGGTATTTTGTACAAATATGACGAGACCCAATATATTTTTTGTCATTTTTCATTTTTTTTGCCATTTTTCACTCGCCATTTTTCACTGACAACAATTGGAAATAGGTGTATGAACTGAAAACGAAATAAGCCATGCGTATAATTTAATCTCATTGGCTACAGCAGTTTGCTTACAAGCATCGGTAAACATTTTGCCGTGAACACTATCTGTAGCAGGCCCCGATTTTTAAATGTAGAAGCTATAGGTGTATTGCCATCGACCTATTTTGTTAATTGTGTGTAAAATATCATATTCAACGAGCAATGCATAAAAGTCAAAATCAATTTCGAAAACTCAAATTAACGAAGCGAAACGAACATAGAATGTGTGAAATTGTTTAATTTATGCAGTCGCATTCCATCCCCTTACACTTCCCTGTTCTTACGAGGGACATGCTTATAAGGGGCCCTGAACTGGTCCTCAGAATGTTGTTCTTATCAGGGACTTGCTTATTTAGGACCCCTGGAATGGTCATCAGAGTATTGTTTTTACCCAATAAAGGCCCATCAGATTTAATCATCTTTTTGCCCTCTACCCCAAAAGTTAAAAAATTTCGAGCGTTCAAGAGTTGACAACAGTTTTAATACGGTGGGAAGCCTGTGGTCACGCAATGTTTATTCAAAATGGCAGGTAAATCTGTGCGATTTGGCAAGTTTACGTATATTTTCCACAAAAAGTGCCAGAATGAATTCTGCTAATTCAAGCGATGTCTAATGTTGGAACTAGGGCGCTTGAAGTCAACACACGATTAAAACTAATGGGAGCGGGCGTCCTAATTCAAATGAAATATTTTGAAATAAAATGGAAATACAGGCGATGTAGAGAAGTTTTGAGGATTCTCTGGGAAAATAAAAACACCAGAAGGTGAATTTAAGTTGTTGTTTATTGATTTACTGGGTGGATACCCTGTGTGAAAACTACTTTTTTACTGAGTAAGTACGCAGCTGCTTTGTCTCCTAGTATCTTTGTATTACAAAGGAGTTCTTTTGTCTCTATTCTTCACGTTCTTTGTGTCGAGGTGCGGTTATTGTTCGCTCCTTGCCTACACAACAAAAGAAAAAAGCTTCCCGTACGCTCTGCGTACCTATTGTTTCTTCTCGTTTGCGTCTCGCCATGACAACGCTTACCTCCCGATACCATATCACGTGATTACCAGCTAGAATCTCCGATCGGCCTAGATGGAAAACCGGCGCTAAAAATACAATGCTACTCCAGCCGTCCAAAGGATTTTTATGAAATGAACACTGAAGACAGAATGGCATACGCAAAAAAAATATCCGTGGGCGAAACACCTTGACTCGTGGGAGAAACTCCTCTTATAGCCAATTCAAAAACGCGTATTATCAACCATTCTCAGGGACTCGAGCTACCTTTACATTCGCTGACCGCGACAGCCTGGGTTCCCAAACAAGCAGAAAACCTAAAAACAATCAAACAACTAATTGGACTTCCTCTCCAGATGGTTGTCAGTAAATACTAGATGTTTGGGATCTATTTCATCACAAGATTGACAAACAAATGTTCTGTTTTAAACCGAAATGCGGAATATGTAATGGACACATGAGAAATAACACACATTCCTTATTAGCTTTCAACGGTCCTTCAAATGATCTAAAAAAGAGCAGTTTTTACGACTAATAATTTTTAAGGCTTATATTGATAAATCTATGAGAAAATGAACAACGCAAATTGATAACGAGAACAAACAGGCGAAAAGAGAGATAGCCTCTAGCCATCCGTTTGGAAATATAAAATGAAAAAATGTTTGAATTGTTAGAATACATTCTGACATCTAATACAAAACGTTTTTATTTTTCGAGAAAAATCTGCATATTGATGTTCAACTAATATTTATATAACCATACAACGATAATGTATTTGAATGAAAGGACGGAACCAGAAGCTAATAACTAAAGAACCTCAATTGTGCTGAGTAAACGTCTAAAGCTGTTTGTTGGTTCCCTCTGAGAAAAAAGGGTTTCGCCGCTTTTAAGGCTTATTGAATTCAAGGAAGGAATCAATATAGGGTAATGTCCGTTAGACAGCGTGAGATAGTAAACATGTAAAGATGTAGATAGTAGATAAGATACCATCAAACCGCGAATTGAATACCCAGGGACTCGAGTTCACGGATAAGTCCTACCAACCTTGCGCTTCTTGTTTACTTTTGAGGTATGTTGTACATGTTATTAAGAGCCATCTGACTTTTTTTTGTTCGTAACATCCCAAATGTCTAAGCCTTTTACTTCTCTGTTATCCATGTTATCATGTTTTCGGTTACAAAAAGTGCAAAAGAGCCTTTTGGCAAAGATGTGTCGGAAATTTTCTGCTATTAGAGCGTCTTATTTTGAAAGCCTCGACTATGATATACCAGCCTTGATATGTTATTCGTGGTATGTCAGCGTAAGCTATTCTTCATGTGTCAGTCCAGGCTTCGAATGTTTACGGAGGTGGCGTAGGGTTTGCCGTGCTGCGTCTTGCCCTACATCTGGCGCAATTTTTCGATTTTCCGCATTTTACTCCGCGGTATTGCGGTTTCCCTAGACTGTGCGGTTTACGGTTATTGACTTATTTTGACGGTTTAGCGGTTTTTGGCGTTTTTCTGTGCGGTTTTGCGGGTTTCGCACCCCCCTTACGCCCGCCTGTTCACGTGTAGTTCTGAAAAAAGAAGGTTTTCGCAAATGTGTTTTGCTGTAATTCTAAAAACTAAAAATTTCATTTCGCTCGAGATTTAGATATAAAAGCTATGCAATTAAATTCTGACATAATCACTATGGTGATTTTATCATATTTAAAGACTATTGCAACATGATTTTAGAGAACGTCGCCACTTAAGTTATAACTAAACGTTATCCACACTTATCAAAATTCCATCCACATGTTTTCAAGTTTTTGCAACCCCCCAAAATAGGGGGTTCCCCTTTTTTTTAAACATTCACGACTGGATGATTAAGCCTGCGCCAAACTCAAATTTCTACATTAAGAACTTAAATTCTAAATTACAAATACTATAAGAAAAATATTTCTCAAATTTAAAAAAAAAACGTTTTTTAAAATCATTTTAGATTCAGGAAATTGACGTCTACAAGCACGGTAAACACCTTCGAAGGGGGGAAATAAAAAAATTGTAGATAAAAATAGATGTGTTTGGCATTATTTTGAATTGGTCTTTGTATTTTTTTTCCAAAATAAGCTTTATTTTATTGACATCTGTAAAAACACCGCTTTGAAAACATTTTTTTAAAAACATTATCTAGTTAGCTATGACAGTGTAGCACCACAACATTTTAAATAATAATAATTACTGTATAAAAGACCAGCGGGGTCGGGGTCGTGCCTTGCTGTTTCTGTTGCTGTATGCCTCTCCCCTCCCCAGTAAGGGAATATTAGCAAGACGCTATAGTGAAGATCGGGGCCTGGTACCCAGGTTAGTAGACAATAGAATTGGATTGAGAATTCAATAGCGGCACGTGAAAATGCATTCTGTCTGAAACATTTCACGAGGAGAGCCCTTTAGCAGGAGCTATCGACATTTGAGTTATTTCCTAAATGATTAGTCTTTCTTGGGAACAAAGTGTAAAATAAGTTGGACTTAAACAATAAATATTTACAATATCTCTGAAATGAAAAGGAAAAGTTACGGCAGATGAAGTCGTTCTCAATTTTAACCCCTATACTTACAGGTGTAAGGTTAACTAGATTAGCGAATCAAAGGCTCTATGAACAAACTCGTGAATGCAAATATATTTTACAAGCTTCTTTTTTATATACATAATGTGAATAAGGAAATACTTGGGTATTTTTACTGTCATTTTCAACTTAACCGCGTTCTGGCTTCCAACATTTAAACAAACGGTACTGCATTTGGTGCTCTGTGATTGGTCAGCGCCTGACCAATGAATCCACTTCCAAAGAATTTTAAATGACGGAAGCCAGAAGGCGGTTTTAGCTGTCGGAAATTGTTGGCTTAAATTCAAGAATATTGTAAAGTAAAGTAATTATAACTTAGTTCTATTATATAAATACTAAGTTCTTATATATGCTATTGCGAAATCTTACGGTTTGTATGTTTTCACGAAAGGCATCAATCCGGCTTCTCACATTTTCGTGTGATCCCCTAGTCATTATACTCTTTCGATTCTCATATTTCAAGAAACGCGAAATCGTAGTAAAACAGAAATGCTACGACGGTGGTAATGTGTTGTTGATTTTTGGTCAAATTCTGAGTAAGTGCATACCTGCCTTCAACATTAGCCAATGGAAATGAATAATATATAGATTTAGGTATTGCCTAAAAGCGGAGCTCCAAACGACCAAATCTTTGCTTATTTTCGCTTAATAATTCAAGAAATATTAAATATTATTATTATATTTCTGTTTTTGACGACGTGAACGATTTCACAGATCTTGCGACCAACTTGTTAGACCCCTTTTCCCCCACATCTACATGACACATAGCAAGTTTAGTTGTCATACAATGTTTCAGCGTCAAGGTAGTTTTACTTTTAGTGACGTCATCGATGATGTCATGTGACCATCTCATTGCGCTCCATTTGAAACATACATCACAACTACTAAGTTTGGTTGTCGCACGATTTTTCTTTCATGAAATATGTTTTATATTTTTGTTAACGTCATACGACATCGATGACGTCGCGCATCACGTGGCCATATTGTTGCACACCCCTTGACACATACATGACACATACCATATTTGGTTGTCATATAGCGCGTACTATCATAGCCATATAATAACAATATTTATTACCATATTTTTCTTTGCATACCACTTTTTCTTTGGTATGGGCTCTGTTTTAGTACACTCTTTATTTTCATAAGAACCTTTTTTATAAGAACGTTGAGCCTGAGATTTTAATAAATTTTAAGAGTATGCTAAGAACATGCCGAGGCTCAGATTGCAGAAAATATTGTTTTGCAATACCGAAACAAATAGTGTTTATAAAAACAAACCTTAAATATTATTGCTATTGATATTTGTGTGATCAAATAATTTTGGTTAAAATTGGGTAAAATTTTAAAATTCTTTAAAAGTATAAACAGTTCAGCCTCAAATAAAAAATCAGACGTTCTTATAAAAAAGGGGACTCTGTATACAACTGATTTATAGCAATAATAATGATAAACTTATGGATATTTTAAAGATTTGAGTTACCTGAGAATACGCTAAACTAATTAATTTAGATTTTTTTCAATTAATTAATTTGGTTTTCTCTTCGAAGAAAACTGAATTTTCCCTGCAAGCTTGTGTCGCATGCTGTTGTGGAATAATGGCAAAGAAAAAATATCAAATACTTTGTCAAGAAAACAGGTACAGTTTTACATAATCAAGTAATCTCACGTGTCTAAAGTGGTACTTCCGACTTCGAAAAAAAACTGAAATAATCCCCAGACAAATCCTATTCTCTAAAAATAACTTCACTAAAAGCAACTCAAGTTTGTTCCAACCCACGACGCCTCTTTGCTTAAAAGTAAAACGAACCGATGCTGTATTTTGAGTACCGAAAAAGGCAGTAAAACGGAAATGATATCCGTACATGTACACGTACATGTACACGTACATTTTCTTCTCCGCCGGGCATATCTCGTAATGCGCGTCACACGACCAGTCATTTTCGTCGTTCCTCGCAGAAACAGCACAGTTCTGATGCTAGCTTGACAGATACGGTACAGAGTTTGAAAAAAGGCCTCAACAACAAGACAGATAAAATACCTGGTAAGAGAAGCTAATCTCGAAGTAAAATTTGACGCTGACATTTTAAAATTGCTCAAACCACTTATATTTAGGTCCAGAGAATAGGCGACCATACAACAAGTTTCGATAATTTTATCGAGCGATGAATATTGGTTCTAGGTGGAAGATCGCCATTTACAAATATGCACGAGCTGTTTTGTATGCAGAAACGAAAAAGCTTTTTAAGTAGTATCTGGTGAATCCTTGTATCGATGTTTCTTCCGTGCTGGAAGCTAGTGCAACTGCGTGCGTAGCTATACATATCCGGTGTTAGCCGTTGAATAAGAGCTTGTAACAAAGCTTAATCAGTTGACTTTTGCTCACTCTTGAAGGCTACAGACCTTGAAATCTTCCTACGAATTTAAAGACCGTCTTTCACTATCATTTTCCCTATCAAACTTGGGTCCTAGTAAAATAATTTTTTCGAACGATTTCTCAAGTCTGATAGAAAAATGACATCCCCTGTGTAGGCTTATCACCATTGCCAATGAATTTAGATAATAGTTATTTGCGAGAAGTTAGATTGCGTCTCTTGTTGGAAGGAAAATACTGACTTGTCAGCCAAGAGAAGCTTCCAGGGCGAGTCCCCACGCCTATCAACTGTACACAAAGTATTACGCGTCATTCGTCCAAACAGTAAACATGTAATGATTGATAAATATTATGCCGACGATTGACCTTGCTCGCGATCAATGGATTGAATATCAGAGGGACAAATTTAATCACCCAGAAAAACTTTTGCTTACAAAGGAATGTCGTATTCTGTTATTTTTTGTCGTGCGTTTATTTATAAAGCCAATGTGTCGATCTTTTCATAGAACTTCGAAAAAATCTTTGCATAAATGGACTAACAAAATTATATAAAAAAGATATACGAATTCATTAAGACACATATGGTAAGGTGCAAAATTTCTTACCTCTTATATAAGAATGTCTTTTCATTTGAGGCTGGGCCGTTCTTATTTTTGGAGCATTTTAAGGCTGAAGATGTTTAACGATCAAGTGCATACCCAGGGGGGAGGGGGTGCGCAGTAATAGGCATCTAATAGAAGTATTTAAGCATTCCTTAATAAGAAATGACCCACTTTGTGGCCGCCAAGGGGGGTGCGCGCGCACCCTGCGCATACCGCTGTGTACGCACCTGAACGATGTTTTCAAATTTTAATGTATATGGGAATATGATATCCACTGATTTGTTAGAAAGAGAATTACAAATAAACAGTAGCAATAATAGGTTATTATAAACATAATTTGATTCTTCATTCAAGAATGGATCAGCCTAACAAAACATTTTTTTCTTCTATCTGAGCCTCGGCATGTTTTTAGCATGTTTTAGAATTTTGCGAAACCCCAGGCTAGTGTATTTTAATGTGTTTTTTGTTATGTCATGATAACATATACCTATTTCAAACGTGTCAGCGCGGTAAATGGAAAGTGTCGGTTGGCATTAAATTGCTGTGTTACGACCGAAAGGCTCCTTGGTATTTCACAAGTTTTGTCTACTACATGCAACGAGAATTGATAAAACACACTCACTCCATCAAAAATCACGTACGGCCTTTGAACTTACCAACAAACAGTACCAATAAGCCCCATGGAGTTAGAACAGCAATTAGACAGTTGTCAAGTTTTTAAAACAAAATAGGTGTATGCTCATATTACCAATAGTAATAGAGACACAAAGTGCAAGATCATTTGAAATACATAACTACTACATGATTTTTAATGCTCTAGAAAAAAAGGTGTAACTTCTTTACTTGTGGCTTAAGATAGGGAGCAAGAAAAAGAGATAATAAATTTCCTTCCATTTCCCGTGTCTTCAAAACAGCTTATAGCTTCGATGTAAGTTCAGGGGGGCCGGAGCGGGTCCCAAAGGGTCCCCTTATCGGTTGTATAATGCATCTGCTTGCTCCCCTTTACTTTATCTACCTGATACCTACCTTCTTTGTGCCTAGTAGGACATAGGCCTCCAGAGAATACTTCCAGTGTGTTCTGTCCTGCAGCCCTTGCTTACTACCATGTCTTCCATCCCGCACTGTTCCTTTCTCTCTCTTGTTCTTCGCCAGGTGGTCTTAGGCCTTTCTCTCGTCCTTTCATTTCAGGTGTCCAAGCTAGGGCTATGTTGGTCTGGCTCTTTTTGTTTTGTCATGGGATATGTCCTATAGTCTTGCATTTTTTTCTCTTATTATTTTTTTTACTGAGCAATTTAACCCTTTAGTATAAAATACTGGAATTCACGTGAAAAAAAAAACGCACATGCTGAAAAGAATTGCGCAAAGGAGGAAATGCCAAAAACATAAAAATATAGCATTCTCATTAAAATAAAGCATTCTCATTCAAAGTGAATTTAGAACCTTAAAATACGGCAGGTATTTTAACACAGTTCATGTGTGGATGGGTAAAAGATGAGAGAGCAGTGGCCACGAATGGCAGGTATTTTAACACAGTTCATGTGTGGATGGGAAAATTAACGATGAAATAGCGGTGGACACGAACGGCAGGTATTTGAACAATGTTCATGTGTGGATGGGTAAAAGATGAGAGAGCAGTGGCCACGAACGGCAGGTATTTTAACACAGTTCATGTGTGGATGGGCAAATTAACAATGAAAGAGTGGTGGCCACGAAGGCAGGTATTTTAACACAGTTCATGTATGGATGGGTAAAAGATGAGAGAGCAGTGGACACGAACGGCAGGTATTTAAAGAGAGTTCATGTGTGGATGGGCAAATTAACGATGAAAGAGTGGTGGCCACGAACGGCAGGTATTTTAACACAGTTCATGTGTGGATGGGTAAAAGATTAGAGAGCAGTGGACACGAACGGCAGGTATTTTAACACAGTTCATGTGTGGATGGGAAAATTAACGATGAAAGAGCGGTAGACTCGAACGGCAGGTATTTTAACACAGTTCATGTGTGAATGGGTAAAAGATGAGAGAGCAGTGGCCACGAACGGCAGGTATTTAAACAGAGTTCATGTGTGGATGGGAAAATTAACGATGAAAGAGTGGTGGAAACGAACGGCAGGTATTTTAACACAGTTCATGTGTGGATGGGTAAAAGATGAGAGAGCAGTGGACACGAATGGCAGGTATTTACACAGAGTTCATGTGTGGATGGGTAAAAGATGAGAGAGCAGTGGCCACGAATGGCAGCTATTTTAACACAGTTCATGTGTGGATGGGAAAATCAAAGTTCGATGTGATTAATCGAATAATAGTAAACAAGAGAGCATCGACGCTCCTTTCCAGTCATCTGGCATCATACCACTTTGTCTCTTCCTGTTACTATTTTTGTATTTGACTGAAATGTTTCTCCAGTTACTGAAAATTTTTTCAGTGTTGCTTGCTGCACACTGGGAATGTTAGGTTCTTTAGTATTTTACGACACTCTTGAAACCAAAAGGTCTCTTAATTTAATAATCTCTCTCTCTCTCTCTCTCCTCTCTCTCTCTCTCTCTCTCTCTCTCTCTCTCTCTCTCTCTCTCTCTCCTCTCTCTCTCTCTCTCCCCTCTCTCTCTCTCTCTCTCTCTCTCTCTCTCTCTCTCTCTCTCTCTCTCTCTCTCTCTCTCTCTCTCTCTCTCTCTCTCTCTCTCTCTCTCTCTCTCTCTCTCCTTCTCTTTGCTTTTATCTCTAACTTTTCATTAAGACCCTTGATCTCCAAATACCTCCAAATATTTTATTATACCGCCTCCGTTAAGCAATAGCAATTTAGTTTCGCCCAAAGCAAAGGCATGCTGTAGCTTACTCACTAATTACTTGTGTCTAAATGTAGTCGCGTGCTATCATTTTGCGACTTATTTTCCATAACGATATAAGCTAGCTGTAAGATGCCATATTTACCGCAATGAAAGCACTTCCAATTCAAATAAACTATGATCGCATTGACATACATACTTACTGACTCTGCCCAAGCAGATAATCAGTGAGACATTTTCCTTTGTTACGCTCTAAGCTACTTAATTTTACAATCTTTTAATTGTTTTTTCAGTTTCCCCGAGAAAACTACTTATGTCAGGTGAAGATTGCTTTTATTGATTTTTATTTCAAATTAACTTTTAATTTGATTAAAATCTCTTTAATCTATGGCCTATTTATAAGGGTATGTTAGCGCAAAGATTCTGGTATTTGTTGTTTCGCCGCGTCGTCGTCCCTCTACTAGAGCCAAAGATAAAGTAAGACACACGGTTGCTTTCAGCATTAGGTATGTGTATAATATCTTATTCCTATTCACGGTTTAAGTAATCCCCCTGATAGATAACTCCTTTGTATCCCCAAATGTTTAGTGACGTGTGGTTTATTCATTTGGCAGGGTTTGACCAGATTTTTCAAGTTTCTTTTGCTTTTCTCAACATCTTTATGTTTTCGAAATTTTCTACCCACAATCATGTTTTTTTTGCGCTGTTCTCAAAAAAGTGTTATTTTCATAATTCATCTCATTCAATTATCTAATTTTTTTATTTTAAAAAACTGCATCAATTGAAATAGCGCAATAAAGTAAATTGCTTACTAGAAAAAAGATTTAAAAAAAATGACTTGTGCAGTAAAAAATATCGTCTTCAATGAATCGCCCTTTTACTTCAATCAACTCCCTGTAATCGTGGAGAGAGGGTTAATCCATAGCATTTTGATCAAATCTTTTACTTTAAAAAGGACTTTGTTGTTTTATAAAACTAATACTTATCATTTTTTAAAATATTTGCTACGAATGACGTTTAAGTTTCGAACCCGTAGCGACGGTAAATTTTAGATCGGTCTGCGATACATTAACAACAAAACTTCATATTTCACTAAATATAATTGTGTTTTCGCTTCTAATACCATAAAAATTCTGACCATGAGTACGTTTAAAACACCCTAGAGCTGTCTCATTGTGTACCCTATTAGCATTATCCACTGTAGCTCGATAGTATGCGTTTGTTTTCCAACAGAGATCGTTTTAATTTATAGCGTTTAAAAAAAGAAAACATTCATTCACGAAGAAGTCGATTTATAAATGAAAAAAATGAAAAATATCTTATTGTAGTAGTCATTTTAACGCTTTTTATTTGATTCTCATTTGTTATCATGACATTTTTATTAAAAAAGGCCTTATAAAGGGATTGGATTTGTTCAACAAACGTTTACTACTGTGTGTGATTTTGCGTAACAAACGTCTGTTTTGTTGCGTGTTATGAGGCAGGTTGCCTTTCATGTGGAAAATGTATATTTTAGTTTTCACTTTTGTGCCAAAATGTCGGGTAACCACACAGATAATGCCTGTTTGCTCAGGTGAAACAGCGTCTCCTTGTGATTTCTATCTCCTCTATTAACGGGAAGTTGTAAAAATGTTTTGTTCAAAGTCTTGCGACGAATTCCGTGGTTAAGATGGAAATAGGAGAAGAGAAAAGAAAAGTAAGAATTGAAGAATTAGATATCTGGGTGAAGGAGAAGACAAATGAGAAAGCTATACGACACAAAAGTAGTTTCGAAAATTGTTGAGTTGAGAATCAAAAGAATTAACTAATAAAGCTAGAAAAATCCTTTAGTTTTAAGTGAAAAATGATTTCTAAGTTTACGTTTTGAATACACGATCCTTCTGTGTCGGGGAGAAATAAAGAAAAAAGGCCTTTTACAATGCTTTCAAAATCATATGGAATGTGCTCAATTGGAACTAAAATACATATATTGTTTCACTAGTATGTCTGTATTTCCATTGTATTTTTTCATGAGAAAGAAAAACAAGATCTGACTGCAGTACAATGTACAAACTTATTTTTTTCTTTTGCGCTGCACCAAATGCGATGCTTTTGACATACATCATTGTTTGAATCATTATTGTAAATCTTCAATATCGACACGTCAAATACAAAAATACTCATGAAACTGCACAAAACCACGGGCCCATGCCTTGTAGTTTTCTTGGGGGAGTGCAAAATCTCGTACTCCAGGAGGAGGGGGGGGGGGGGGGGGAGTTTTCTGATAAAAATTTGACCACCCTCGAAAGAACAAAAAGGTTTTTTTTTGCCTTTTTTTATCTAATTCGCTTATGCTTTATAGTTGTGTCAACAAATAGCAGGTCTATTGTGAACCGGAAGTGGCGGATGAGAACGCACCCTTCGCGCACCTGGGTACGGGCCTGACCCAGTCATGCAAATAGAGAACGATCGTTGACCATGTGTACACAGAGGGGTGTTCCCCCCCTTAGCCGCCAAAAAGTGGGTCATTTTTTCCATCCCTTCTCCCCAGCCAATACTGGGTACGAGCCTGTTTGCGTACACAATCGTCGTAATAGTCGTAAGTTTTACTTACCCAGGCGCGTAAACGGGGGGTTGCGCAGAGTGCGGTGACATTAAATTCATCTACATGTTTGTTACTTTGGTAAGGTGAAGTCTCCTGTTGATCCCTATTGAACATAACATCCCCATCCCGTACGAAACGGAGTGACTCAGAGGAACCATTTCCATCGGCTAATTTAAGCTAGTTTCTGAAAAACTTTTAATCAAATATCGTTAAAATAAAGAATCAAACTTCGATCATGGATATTTATTTAGAAATTTTCTTGCAAATGAACCGCTGTATTTTCAATTGTAAACAATAAGAAAGGAGTGGTTGAAATAGTTTTAAAACAACTATATAATGAAGCTATTATTAGCACAATTGGATTTTTCCTTTTAAAGAAAGCATCACTCTATATAAAAAATACTTCGTGCTGCCATCTGAGCCTCGGCACGTTCTTAGCATGCTCTTAAAATTTGGTGAAATCTCAGGCTGGACGTTCTTATAACACAAGTTCTTATAAAACAGAAAGAGTGTATTTAGAAAGTGCCTCATCTACGTGTGTTGAATGTTCTAAGTGTTATTCGTGTGGGATATAGCCAATGATGCCATTACAGACCGTTACCTAGACTGCTGTCTGCCATAAATGGAACTTTAATCATCATTGCAGTTATTATCATCGTTTCGTTCTCATCTGACACCGAAATGTCTACAGACTTTCACAATTATTGCAAAAACGGATGCTTTATAATGCCTTTTTGTTAAACGCCTCAAGAATTACTGGTTTAATGAAAATAACAATTTAAAAATAGTCAGTCCGATAGTATTAATAATGATAAACGTTTTGTCCTCAATATAAACGCGTTGTCCTTATTTAGCAGGTTTTATACACCTATATCAAACATTAGGTTGCACTCGAGAATCATGTGTCGTAACCCGCGGTGGTTCTTGGGTAGCGTATAAACAGCTGAATCATTGTATGTGAAAGCCATGTAAATGCTCATAAGAACATGGACAAAAATTCTAAGATTTTGAAACCAAGATTTGTATTTTATTTACGCTTATTTGCCTATTTACTTGACACCTATGAAGCACTGCGGGTTGCGATACACAGTGCATTCTCCGAGCGCAACCTTATATGAAATAGGTGAATATGCTGTATAAAGTAAATCCTACGTCAGACTTTGGGAACTACGGGCCCTTGCACGTGACAGGGTTTCCATACCATATATGGCATATCTTTAGTTTCATCGCAAGACAAAATAATCAAGCGATAATCAAGCTAAAGACCATTTGTTCATGTATTCCTGCAACGTAAACATGTAACAACAACAAAAGCAATAACACAAACACATATTTTTGATGTTTTAAAGCAGAAAATAACGACGTAAAACTAGCGGATATTTCTCTTCTTGTCACCCACTTCCCCCATTCCTCTCAAAAATTGGCAACATATCAGGATAGTTTGTTTGAAAGTTGTGAGCTTTTAGCATTTCTTTATGTGATCTAGACCTTGTTTGGAAAGATGGCATTTACTTTCTTTACCAAAAAGCCAAACCATTTTTGGAGGGCATCTGAGAAAATAGGCTTTTCTATGAGTTCGCAAAAAGAGGCGCTAGGACCAAACGTTAGATGGCAAACAATAAACCATAACTAAAAGTCTAATATGTTATTCTTTAGGTATTTTTTTCATTTAATTCGGCGCATATACTATTTTAAGTTATCTTGATATGTTACAAATTCTAACACAGGTACCCCGGTCCTATAATACCTCAATATCTTGGTACAACTACGCCCCTGAAAAAAATATTTGTTCCCTAACAGATGGCGTCGCTTCAGTACCTCTCCGTGTGCACTAGCCTATTACTGCTTGTATGTTTTCTAAATGTCGGACGGGTGTCTTCGACGGAAGTCAAATCTGGACAGCTGTATCAGCTCTGTGGAGACCAGTTCCTGAGTGCTTACACACAGTGCTGTGAGAACCCGGCCGGGTGTGAGGGGAGCACGAGAAAGAGGGAGATGAAAGGTAAGGAAGATGAAAGGTAAGAGAGACGAAAGGTAAGAGAGATGAAAGGTAATAGTGATGAAAGGTAAGAGAGATATGAAAGGTAATAGTGATGAAAGGTAAGAGAGATGAAAGGTAAGGAAGATGAAAAGTAAGGGAGATGAAAGGTAAGGGAGAGGGAAGGTGAGGGAGATGAAAGGTAGAGATGAAAGGTAAGGAAGATGAAAGGTAAGGGTGATGAAAGGTAAGGAAGATGAAAGGTAAGGAAGTTGAAAGGTAAGAGAGATGAAAGGTAAGTGTGAGAAAAGTAAGGGAGAGGAAAGGTAAGGGAGATAAAAGGTAAGGAAGATGAAAGGTAAGGGAGATAAAAGGTAAGGGAGATAAAAGGTAAGGGAGAGGACAGGTGAGTGGGATGAAACATAGACACGCAGATTCTATTTGTCCCGCTCAAGTTTTGTTTACAACTTTTGATTGATTAGTGTGAATTCTGTTTTACACAGAAGGCGACAAAAGCATTCTCAGCCCTGAGACTGAAGCCAAACGATTTCTACAGTTCTCCATTGCACGTGATCGAGTGCGCCGCGGTATACTTAGTAAGCGGTCAGCGGGTGGCGGTACCAACCCTGTTGAGGAGTGTTGCTCAGAGACGTGTTCCCTGGCGGAGGTGGCCGAGTATGACTGCGTTTAACCAGCAAACTTCACAGAGATATTTATTATAGTTTCAGGACGCAATTGAAGTTTAGAATGAATTTTGTACAAAGAGACAAATAAATCATTGAGTTATGTGACATATGTAACAACGACAGTAGGCTGTAGTGGGGGCGGTACAGGTACCGGACTTCGCTGTTACAAACTAAAGGTTTACAAGATATATGACTGCGGCTTCTACCGCACCCCTTTTTTTATATGGTCCTACAACGGCGTCCCTTAGGTAATCCGACACTGACAGCCATAAAAAGCTTTTAGCTCTGTTTAGATAAGGCTTCAGCCAATGGGCGTCCGAGGAACGAACTACCCCCCCCATGGGTGTGTCGGTTTGTTACCCTTGGGCTACCGTGACTTACGTAATGTTTACATGTTGCTTCTAACTACGGTTGTCACACACTAACTGCTAACTGTGCTAGTGCGCATGGCAAGATACACACATGAATATAATGATTGACAAGATTCCAATCATTTTTGCACTCAAAATCTTAAACCGTTCTAAATCCTAATTCCTTCGACGGCCAGGTCTGAATCCTACACAGGGCAAACCCTGTGTGAACTCAGACCTAACTTTTCTTCCTTCGTTAAGAAGCGCGAACCGAGAATTGGTGGCCAAATTCTGGTTGTTAAATACCCCTGGAAAAATGACGCGCCACTCCTACTTTTCCACTGGGTCAACTTTTTACTTTTCGCTATCCTATTTCATAGGAACAGCTAAAGTTACTTTGTTGATATAACTTGCTTAAACAAACAGACGCCTTTAAGTTGAATAAACAAAACGTACTTATAACGGTTCTTAACTTCAGAAAGGTCGGTGCTTAATTAAAATAAGATATTTAGTTGTCAAAGATGACGTTAATCTATATTTCGTTATTTTCCTCCGTGACACATACTTGAGCAGTAAATATCTTCTCCTTTGCCCTAAGATAAAAAAACTGAGGTCGTGTCTGAGGCATAGGGATGCCTCCTCATAAACGTGCAGTGCACCAGTTCAATAGGCGACTTGCACTAGAAAATTACATGACGTTTTGAGTGCCAAACTCACACCAAAATAAAAACAAAAATGTCTACGCCCGCCACACCAGACAGCAATGAAAAAATGAAATATGTCAATGAAAATAAGCCTTTCTGGTTGATTCATAAGCGCTGAATAAGTTGCTTTTTGTTGTTATTTTTTCCACCCAAAGCCGGTGCTCACGCGAGTTTGCCGCCAAAAAAGTCGCAGGATAGGACACCTTCAACATCCGCTTGAATGCACTCTCTTTTGGTCGTTGCCTATCCAGAATGACGTGCCTTACACAAGCAAATCACGTCACGCAAATCACGTCACACAAATCACGTCACGCAAATCACGTCATCACAGTCTATCACACAGCCTTCTTTAGAAACCAGTATACAAGGCATTTCTAAGTAATCAATATAACCTATATAAAAACGTTCAACAATGTTTTGTTTTCTATGTTTGGACAATCTACAGCTGAATGTGTGTTATAAAAAGGTATAAAAACGTTACTTTACTTTCGTCATCGAGCCTTTCAGACTTCTCTGATCTCAGGCCGTGTTCAAACGAGGTACTTATTTTTCTTCGCCTGCATTCAGCCAAAAAATGATATTGTTATTTTTACGATTTTTACTGACGCAGAAAAATAACTATAAACATTAATTGCTACCCCCCCCCCCCCCCCTCCGTCAAGAAATAAAATTTTGTTCGACATCCGCGTAGAGAATGTTAGAACTGTCTTTTTGAGTTAAAAAATGCATATAATGAAACCTGAACATTTGTATAAAAAAGGCACTGCAACAGATATCCTCGCAAACCCAGGGTTTTCCCGAATGATGATCAACAGATTGAAGACATTGAAGAATTGAAGAAAGGATCTTTACCATATGACATGTCACTTTTTGTCAACGCGTCCTCTCCAGTCGCCCCTTCAGTATCAGGTCAAGTGAAAACGAGAGTCATTCAACATAATACACAACATGGCGAAGACAAGCGTAGTTATTGTGGTACTGCTAACAAGCCAGCTAGCTTCTACTTACATATGGGAGCGAGATTCTACTGAAAATCTATACTCCGGTAAGTACTAAACCTTGTATTTTATGCGACGAATAAGAGATCTCGCCAAAACACTTTTTAAAGTGACCTGAAGTGTACAGTCCTTCATTCCTCGTTAAACTAAAGGAGTTGCATTATCAAAACATGAGTTTAGAAAAAGATGTCACATATTACAGAATTCATCACAGAATGCTGGTCACACAGTTATATTCTTAAGAAGTATTAAAAAAAGATTTGACAATGAAATAATCCCAAATCTTGATACTTTGTCTAAAATTGGTGTACATGAATAATTATATATTTTATATATTTATTACATATTCCATGTAATAAAAAAGTACACCTCGAAAAGTATAAAAGAGTGAGTACCGAAGTCCCCAGAACTACGAGAGCGTTCCTCTGTCATGCGCTAAAGTGACGAAAGCTTGAAATAACGTCATCCAATTATTGGAACATCAATATATCCATATCATTATTATCCGATAGTTTGAGTTTGAGGATAAACCATACAAGCGAAGTATAAGTTAGATTCTGAGGGATTCTTGAAATCTGGTTAAGCAATTAAGTAAACACGGAATTTAATTTGTTTTAGTTAAGACAAAACAATAATATTCGCGTTGGCCAAAGATCCGTAACTTTGATTGACGAAAACCAATTTCCGTGAGGTGTTTGCATGTCAGAGTGGACAAGGCAAGAGAAATGAGGCGAAGAGCGTGAGGCCATGGCCGCTTTATACAGGTTCAAATTTGCTACATTTACCAATATATAGGGAGTCCAAGGCATAGAGAGAGACTTACAAAAGAGGGATTACAAGTTTTTGCGGTGTAAGAGGTCCTACTGTGTATGTTCAGATGTTTAGTCTCACAAATGATCCCAAAATTGTCTTTGTGTGTGTTTAGCCTAAAACGAGGATTCTAATACCGCATTCACACCAGCACAAACCAGTTTAAAGGTGGTCTAATCAAACTGGTTTAAATCTTAATCTCCCAAGAGTGGACGGAACCAAGAACAAGACTGAATAGACTGTGCTGTACATGTTACTAAGTGATCATTCAGCTAGTAAGAATTCAACACAATGAGAAACTTGGCAAGTTCTCAGGCAAAGAAAAACCTTGTTTAACTAAACATGGTTTTGGTGTGAATGCAGCATAAGATTGTTTGGTATGTTTTACTGTATGTTTAGAATTGCAGAAGATACCAAGAGCGTCCGTGACCGCGAGAAAACTGGTGCAGAACTTCATGCAGTATGATCGCTCGCTCGGACGCGTCCAACAAAACATGATCTTTCTGCTGGATTCTTCTTTGTCAATCGGGAAAAGCGGGTTCAAACGACAGGTATATGCTGTCCGGTCCATCATCCGAAACTGTCCGGCCAACTCCAGATTCGCAGCAATAGGTAAGATAAATTATACATTAAACACATGAGACACGTCTGAAAATAGTGCTACCCCATATGGTTAGAAACTGCTTCAACCACACCCAATGCTCGATTTCTCAGACAGAATGTATTTTCACGTGCCGCTATTAATTCCTCGATCCAATTGTATTGTTTTCTTTCGTCGTCGTTGACGTTGTCGTCGTCGTCGTCGTCGTCGTTGGCTTAAAGAAGGATATTTACGCCGCCATTCTACGCTCCCACACAATATCGAGTGACTGTAAATTCCATCTCCATCGGCTAGTTTAAGCAAGTAAGGTTATGGTATATGTCGACCCGAACTTGAACCGAATCAATCTAAAAACTGGTGCGTGTCCGGGTGTAGCTTATTTGTGTGGCAGCATACGTCTAGCCTACTTTTCAGGAGACAACACTTTTAGAGTAAGTAATCCCATATTTTTTGTTGATTTCTGAAATTTTGTGTTGATTTCTGTAAATTTTGTGTTGATTTCTGTAAATTTTGTGTTGATTTCTGAAATTTTGTGTTGATTTCTGTAAACTTTGTGTTGATTTCTGTAAATTTTGTGTTGATTTCTGTAAATTTTGTGTTGATTTCTGTAAATTTTGTGTTGATTTCTGAAATTTTGTGTTGATTTCTGTAAATTTTGTGTTGATTTCTGTAAATTTTGTGTTGATTTCTGAAATTTTGTGTTGATTTCTGTAAATTTTGTGTTGATTTCTGTAAATTTTGTGCTGATTTCTGTAAATTTTGTGTTGATTTCTGTAAATTTTGTGTTGATTTCTGTAAATTCGCCATATTGTGTAGTTCCATATGAAGAAACCGTTGTCGTTTTAGGGGTCTGGTACCGTGGAATTTTAGTTTCTTTTCAGAGGCTTTCTGATCTAGTGACTAAAGATGGTCACAGTCACTGTTTTTCTCTTCTGAATACAATTCACAAAGTTTGCGAAGCACCTTCGGTACGGCAGCCCTAAAAATGACAAGAACCGTGCAGGTTTTCAAAATAAGGAATATATTAGTTTCCTTATATGGAAGTGACCGGGTCTGTGAAAAACGACAACTTTTGGCTAAAATTCCTTGATATGCAGAAAACATCCTAATCCCCCCCCCCCATTGAGGGGTTTGGAGGTTTGACCCCCACCCCTCTGGAATTTCCAATCCCCTGGGAAAAATAGTAACTGTTAAGGGAAAAGGGCTTTTTACCCCCCCCCCCCCCACCCTCCCCTCTGGAAATTCCTGGGCGTTTGAACCCCACCCCACCCCGGAATTTTTAATCCCCTCAATGGGGGGGGGGGGGGGGTAATATAGATATTTTCTGGAACTACACATTGTTGGTCAGTACGTAAAGCGCAGGCTCTTAGGGATCCGGGGCTTTTTTTGCGCGGGAGTATGCATGATACATTGATGTTATTCGGTTCAAGTATAATACAACGTATGCCGCCAGCCGCGCCACACACGATTCGATCCGACTCGGCGACTCGAAATTGAATCTATTAATCGGACTCGAACCAATTCGCGGCAAACGTTGTACCTCCCATGTACCTATTTCAAAAAAATATAGGCTCGACTGAATTAAGTTCAAGTTCGGTTCGACGTACGCCAGCCTAACTAAGAAACTTTCAATCAAACATAATTAGTCAGACCTCAATCGTGGTTGGTTATTTTGAAGCTTTCTTACAAATAAACCGCTGTATCTTCAATTGTAAACAATAACAAAGGAGTGGTTGATCGACATTCTTTAAGGTCTTTAATAACATGTGTATACCACTTTCGGTCTATTGTGCGCATGCGTGCATCTGTGGGTATTGATCAGGAGGAGTGCGGTGGCATGGAGGCGAGAATTCATGGTTGCGTATTTAATGCAACTTTTCGTATTTTCACCATGATTTGAATGAAATAAACTTCGAACCGACATCAATGTTGTAGCTGCCAAGTTTGGTGATCATAGCTTTTTCTGTTTGGGAGATATTAGCAAAACCAGATTTTGCCCGCGTATAAGCCCCACCAAGTCTCAAGTCAGGTGCGCATTATCGGTCGAATAAATACTTGGCTCACATTTTGCCTAGGCTAATAAGCGGGTACCTCGAGAATTTGATGAGATCCATCGTTGACAGGTTTCTCTACAAGTGCCAACGTCAGTTTCAATTTCACGAGCGCGCGAGACGCCGATAAGTTGCTTCAACAATTTCAATATATCGGCGCCATGACCAACACCCAGAAGGCTTTGCAGCAGGCGATGAACATGTTTCGTGGCACAAGAAGTTCGCGATGGAACGTCATCAATAAGGTAAGGCATGTGACCAATAAGGCAAGGCACGTGACCAATAAGGAGGGGCACGTGACCAATAAGGTAAGGCACGTGACCAATAAGGTGTTCCACGTGACCGATAGTGCATGACCAATAAGGTGAGGCAATAGTGCATGACCAATAAGGTAAGGCGATAGTACCTGACCAATAAGGTAAGGCGATAGCACGTGACCAATAAAGTAAGGCAAAAGTACGTGACCAATAAGATAAGGCGATAGTGCGTGACCAATAAGGTGAGGCGATAACACGTGACCAATAAGGTGTTCCACGTGACCGATAGTACGTGACCAATAAAGTAAGGCGATAGTACGTGACCAATAAGGTAAGGCGATAGTACCTGACCAATAAGGTAAGGCGATAGCACGTGACCAATAAAGTAAGGCAAAAGTACGTGACCAATAAGATAAGGCGATAGTGCGTGACCAATAAGGTGAGGCGATAACACGTGACCAATAAAGTAAGGCGATAGTACGTGACCAATAAGGTAAGGCGATAGTACCTGACCAATAAGGTAAGGCGATAGCACGTGACCAATAAAGTAAGGCAAAAGTACGTGACCAATAAGATAAGGCGATAGTGCGTGACCAATAAGGTGAGGCGATAACACGTGACCAATAAGGTAAGGCGATAGTACGTGACCAATAAGGTAATGCGATAGTGCATGACCAATAAGGTAAGGCGATAGTACCTGACCAATAAGGTAAGGCGATAGCACGTGACCAATAAAGTAAGGCAAAAGTACGTGACCAATAAGATAAGGCGATAGTGCGTGACCAATAAGGTGAGGCGATAACACGTGACCAATAAGGTAAGGCGATAGTACGTGACCAATAAGGTAATGCGATAGTGCATGACCAATAAGGTAAGGCGATAGTACGTGACTAATAAGGTAAGGGGGTAGCACGTAGTTGTTGTTGTGGTTGTTGTTATATTTGTTAGTGGTGATGGTTGTTGTTGTTATATTTGTTAGTGGTGATGGTTGTTGTTGTTGTTATATTTGTAAGTGGCGGTGGTTGTTGTTGTTGTTATATTTGTTAGTTGTGATGGTTGTTGTTGTTATATTTGTTAGTGGTTATGGTTGTTGCTGTTGCTATATTTGTTAGTTGTGAAGCTGTTGTTGTTTGTTAGTGGTCGTGTTGTTGTTGTTATATTTGTTTGTGGTGAAGTTGTTGTTGTTGTTGTTATATTTGTTAGTGGTTAAGCTGTTGTTATTGTTGTTCTTGTTGTTATTTTTGTTAGTGGTTAAGTTGTTGTTGTTGTTGTTATATTTGTTAGTGGTAAAGTTGTTGTTGTTGTTAAATGTGTTAGTGGTTAAGCTGTTGTTGTTGTTGTTGTTGTTGTTGTTATTGTTGTTGTTGTTGTTATATTTGTTAGTGGTTAAGTTGTTGTTGTTGTTGTTATATTTGTTAGTGGTAAAGTTGTTGTTGTTGTTATATTTGTAAGTGGTTAAGTTGTTGTTGTTGTTTTACTTGTTAGTGGTGAAGTTGTTGTTGTTGTTATATTTGTAAGTGGTTAAGTTGTTGTTGTTGTTTTACTTGTTAGTGGTGAAGTTGTTGTTGTTATATTTGTTAGTGGTGGCGTTGCCAGTCTTCAATGGGTCATACGAAGCATCTCATACCAAACCTATCGAATGGGCCGCCCAGACCTGTTTATAGTGTTGTTGTTCTTAGCAATGTCGTCGCTGTCTCGTCGTTGTCAATAATCTGCTACTAATGGAATTCCCTATTCTCTAGATACTTCTAATCACCGACGGTCTATCCACTGTGGATCAGCAACTGACCATCTATCGCGGGTTCCAGCTCAAGCGAATGGGAGTCCAGCTATTCGTCATTGCCATGGGAACCAAAGTGTACGGAATGCCGGAAGTCCTCGGGCTAGTGTCGTCCGTTCATCGCCACTTATTTCGTGTACGGGATTTGAGCCAGCTACTCTTGGTCACGTGGCGCGCGGAGGCCAGGCTAAAGCGTCGATGACGTCACTGATTCTAAGGGAATGGCGATTTGCAAAAAAATCTGAACCCGTGCCAGCCTCGGCTTGAATTTTTATTGAAGAATTACAAGCGAGAGAAACCTTACAACAGCTAGATAAAATTTGTAATAGTGGTCTAAAAATAAAACTCTGTTTGCCCCCAAAAAAGAAAAAAAATCAACTATATAGTTTGTAGTGTGCAACTACATACCGACATCGTAATAACCTTTGCAGCCGCGAAATATAATAATGGCCGTATCAACCAATCTTGTTTTCAAAACTGTCGTTTTTCTAACTCGCTTGGTCAATTCCTTATTAGGACATTCAGCATTTTTTCGCTTTTTTGTCGCCGAGAATTTCTGAGTTAACTTGCAGGAATTCGTTTTTGATACGACTCTGCAGGCCGCCATTTTAAAACAGGCCACTAGCGTTTTAGAACATCACAGGCTTCCCGCGCGCTCGCGCCAAGCTCGTTTGTACCATTTAGAAAAACGACCAGTTCGCTTGGCTCGTGGAGGGAGAAGGATACATAACAAATTTACAAAGCTTGTGCCTTACATATTGAAGGTGATACTGTTTAAAACCCGGGTGCTCATTTCGGCCAGTTCGGGTTATACCCGTCCAGCCTGAGATTTCACCGAATGCTAAAACATGCTAAGAGCATGCCGAGGCTCAGATAGCAGAAACATATTGCTTTGTTAGTCTGGGGATGGTTTCTTGAAGGGGGGACGTTTGGGGGGTTGTATTGCCGTAATACCGCACAAACTTGTCGAAATACCGCTATACCGCAGAAAAAATATCGCATACCACACAAAAGGACGAGGTTTTGAAGAGCGACAACACGACATTTCTAGATTTCCCGCTAGATAATCCCGTACCACGGGCAAATCCCGCGCAACGCAGAACTAATTAGCACCTATATATATGTTATTTTTTCTTACCGCAATACCGCCGTTTAAAAAGCAAAAAATCATCTCGCAGTGTTTTGAAATACTGCATCAACATGCGGCATGTTTGCTCTTTTACCACTGTCAATATCGTACAGAAAAGAGCCATTACCGCAATACCGCAAACCCCACCCCCCTACCACTGGCAATATTGTACAAAATGGGCCAATACCGCAATACCGCAAACCCCTACGCCCCCCCCCCCTACCACTGGCAATATTGTACAAAATGGGTCAATACCGCAATACCGCAAACCCCTACGCCCCCCCCCCCCCCCACCACCACTGGCAATAGTGTACAAAATGGGCCAATACCGCAATACCGCAAACCCCTACGCCCCCCCCCCCCCTACCACTGGCAATATTGTACAAAATGGGCCAATACCGCAATACCGCAAACCCCTACACCCCCCCCCCCCCCCCACCACCACCACCACTGGCAATATTGTACAAAATGGGCCAATACCGCAATACCGAAAACCCCTACGCCCCCCCCCCCCCCCCACCACCACCACCACTGGCAATATCGTACAAAAAGGGCCAATACCGCAATACCGCAAACCCCTACGCCTCCCCCTACCCCTTGTGAGCTGATTAGCGCTAACCCAGGGATAAATAACTCTCTTGACATCTGATTGGATAAAAAGGACAGTCACCCCTTGGTAAGCGTTAACCTGCTTTCAGGGAACCCGGCCCTGATGTATTAAAAATGCAGAATCAAATTGCTTTTATAAGCTTCGGGTATCCGTCTATTCGTGTATTCCTTCGTGCTGAGTATAAGAATGCTCATAGCACATGTGCGATGGCGTATAATAGGAGATATGAATTGACCGGTACCTGTAGAATTTGTGTCAAAAGTTATTGGTCCTGTTACGGTTTGTCTGTGCACAATAATACCCCCATTGTCTCCGCAACCAGCTGTAACAATCAGATGTAATCGACTGTGGAAATCGTATGATTACCGGAACAGAAGAGCTAGCTGTGTTGCAAAGTGGGTATTAAAAAGTAAAAACCAATAAAACGTTCAATTCGATCAAAGTGTTAATCAATTTCTGCTAGCAAAGAGGACATCGCTTCGATTATCTTCAAAAAGAACAAGTAGTGGCTTTATCTGGAGGATTCCGAACATGATTATTTTATTGTAATTTTAACACCATTATAACATAAATGTTTTGTATGCATGAGTGTCAACTTGCTTTGTTTGAAAACAGAAAACCTAGGAAACCCAGAAAAGACCTACACTCGAGAAATCAATTTACTTGTGAAAGACATATAATGAAATATAGCAGTTCTTTTGGCTGTCAACACTATCAAGCGTGACCGGCCAAGCCAACCTGTTATACTGTCGCCTGGCTGTTGTATGAAAGTAGCAAACGTTTTTCGCTTTTCTTTATGTTCATTCAAAAGAGATTGCGAAACGTTTATCGCTTTCTCCTTTCAGGGCCATCAAAATTGTCAATATTTCCATAGTAGTTGGCCTTAGTTGTCTGTAGTCGTTATGTTTGATTATTTAAGTTCCCCTCTAAAACAATTAAAAGGTCAAGGTGTAATGTGCTGAGAGGGTAAATGTTTCGCAAAGCTGTATGGTAACCATGCTTGGAGCAGGTAGCAATTTAGGTGTACAAACAATCAAACATTTATCAAACAATGGCTTGAAAAAAACTCAAAACGCTACTACAGTATAACCCGTTAAGTTCGAAGCCTAGAGTGAGAATATTCGAGTTAGCTAGGAATTGTTTTCTTATTATCCGAGTAGAAATAACAATTTGCTTTCTCTAGACGCGAGAGAGCTGGGAACGACAAACATTGCTGCTGCACGCACAAGATTAGTTCTGTCGTACTTAGCATGATTAATTACTTTTAAAAGACAAAAAAAAAAAGAACTTATTTCTTTTTTGAGTATTCCCAGGCCCATTTCTTTTCATAAATTAAATTATTTTTTCTAGTTTTCAAGATTGCAAAGCTGAAACATTTACAAAATGTCTTAAACAATTCTTTGCACTAAGATTAAAATCTAGGGGGGCCGTATTGTTGCCTAGGGATTTGAAACAGTTGGAAAAGAAAATTTAGCACTGGGTATACTATTTTCAGATTATGAAAGAGACAGAAGACAGAAGCCTTCCATTGTATTAGGAAAGCTTATATGGCATGACAGTTACATGAGAATTTCTGTTTACAAGCGTTTTAATGAAGGTAATTAGCAATGTTAGCGATTTTCCTTTTTCGTGTTGGCAGAGATTGCAGAATGGAGCTTCGTGTTTAGCTCTTTCAGCAACTCCATTTTGAGCTTTTACATTAACGTTTCTTCTTAAGACAAATAAAGAAATCGGGTCCTTGAAAATTTTGTTCTTTTATGATAAAGATTTCGAAAGCGACAAGAACATCCAAAAACCAATGTGTTGATTTTTAACGAAAAACGGAAATTTCTAAAAAAAAAACCCAAGATCTTATTTTAGTTAAGTACTGGAAGTCCCGGCTTTCTTGCGCTTTTTCAAGAGCACTATACTACGCGAACAGCGTCCATTAGCTAGAAGAGCTCGCTAAGAGTGCGCAAACATATTTCCGCCGCTAATCAGGAACATGTTATCCATGGGAACGGGAATTCTTTGGGTACTAGATTGATAAAATTTCCCAATTGGTAATGACTTAATGGCTATCTGACACATTTTATTGCTGTTTACTCGTGTAAAACGGCTATTTTAAATGCTAATTCGGCGGTCCACCGTCCACGTGGATATCTCACTGCGAAATTAATTAAACTATAAGAGACATCCAACGTAATAAACTTCACAATTTGAAATCCCCCCTTTGCCTTGCAAAACAGTATAATTCGAATTAACTATTTTGTCCAATCTTTGTTGTATAACATCATATTGGCGATTTTAAACCTATATAGGTTCTCAAACCAAAACAATAAGTGGGGGGTGAATAGGGGTATGTAAATCCGCCGATCCGCAACATTTTCGGGGCAAATCCGTGGATCCGCAGAAATTTTTAGATCCGCATGGTTTGAAAGATAAACAAATGCATCGATTGAAATTCATTAAAAATCCGAAGTTCGACCGTCAAAGCAGTCAAAATCCAAAATCCGTGCCCAAATTGTCAACAGATCCGTGATCCGCCGTATTTCCAAAATCCGCCAATCCGCTGAAATAATCGTCAAAATCCGTAATCCGTGAGCATTTCGGGGCTGAATCCGCCGATCCGCGAACCTATTCATCCCCCCCCCCCCCCCCCACCAATAAGCCACAGCGCTTTCTCTTTAAATTTTTACTTTTTCTTGTATGCAATGCCTGTCGCTCCCCTCATAAAGATGCCAGCGTTCGCAAAAAAAACAGTTTGATCGATGTTATAATCTATGTTGTAAGAGTCCCGAGGAAATGAATAAACAAGCGTTTTTCTTTTTTAATTTATCGTTTAAATCACTTGTTCCTTGTGAGCGTGCGAGGCCCTTCCGCTCTCTCCTGTATTCATAAAGATAAGACTTCGCACCTTAGACTTTGAACAAATGCGTTGTTCTTTATAAGCCGTGATACAAAACCCATAGATGATTGCTAGTTCGGAAGTCATATCGACATCTAAATCAAAACAAATGTTCCTTAATGAATTTTTAGCGTAAGCGGAACCAGCATTTTGATAAGGCGAGCTGCGGGCGAGATTTGCGATAGCACCGACGAGTAAATTGGATGTTTTTTGGGCACAGTGTTTAGCGTTAGGTCGTGTTTTCTTAACGCAAACATAGTACTTTGTGTTGGGTAGAAAACACGTGCTTTCAAACTCGTTGATTCCAAAGTCTATAGCTCGTTGCTTTGGTATCCAGGGGATGCAAATTTGGCAAAAATATGGCATAAAGGACTATAGAAATATAAACTCAGGGCAAAAAGTTTGCTTCAATACACTTGTAAATTAATGGGTGGCATAAAAAAAACTGTGTAAAAAACGACAGTTTGTGTTCTTTTACTTTGTGTTCGATCAAAAAAGGTAATTTGTATAATGTATCTTGTTTTATTAAAGACAATGTTTAATACCAAATCTTATATCTGATAAAAAAAACCAGTATATTTTGCTTTAAATAACATTTTACATTTAGTTTTTGTCAAGTGGCGAAGAAAGCGGTCGACCAAGCGTTAAATTCGAATTTAAATGATATAATATAACAATGCCATTATCATTGAAAATTCTATACAAACGCGAATGCATTTTAGTTCTGTGCTGTCGTCAATTTTGCTACATTGTCTTTCGAAATGAAATGAGCGGAAATCTCCAATAAATTCATCGCCTATCCACAACATTTCCCTTGAGGATGTGAAAGAATATTAAGTTAATGACTTTAAAAGAAATAGTATCTTTTTGAACTGCCAAAAGGTAAGAAACTGTAAAAAAGCTTGTTGAATTGGCCGTTTTCTGTTAGCACAGCTGTAACTCGATGCACAAAGAGGACGAGTTTAAAGGCTCGTGCGCGCGCACACGAAAGTTTATATGTCGTGTATATCGAGCCAAGAAAAACAAATCAAATATAACAATAATAGATTGAAAATAGGGCTTTTTACCTTAGCGCCGTAAAAAACCCTGTTTTCTTTCAGGTTAACCATTTGCAGTGATAGTTAATAGACATTTGTCTTTTTTTGGTATTTGTCGAAAATTGTTTCTTCTGGTATCGAAAATGTATAAAATTACCAAAGCAATAAGCGTTCGTGTTTAAGTGCGACACGTTATTTAATGAGAAAATATAATAGTCTCAATTGAGCAGTGATTCAAATATTAATAAACCTTTTCAAGTTACCTACAAGAAAAGATTTTCACAAGCCAATTTTCTTTTTTTTTGATTTTGTCTTACTTTGGATGTGAATCAAAACAACCTGGAGCTTAAGAACGCCATCGTTTTCGCTACATTCGACCCTCACACCTAACTTCTCAATTAACTCCTTTGTTATTCAACTTTTATTGGCTTCTGATCCCTACCGATGCCTAAAAAGTCGGCAGGGGAATTTATACTGGAAAAAAATCCGATTAAAAACCACCCTGTGAATTACTTTGATTAGCACGAAACACTTGCCCGATAGGAAATCAAAAGAGAAAAATCTCATTCAAATGCCCTCCACGGCAATAAAACTCAGAAGATCAGAATTCCCCAAACAAATACTTAATGACTTTTTAACGCGGGATTTATCAATAATTCATATATTCTAAATGCTCTGAAAAATTACAAATAACTAGTCTTGTGTTCGGACTACTGTACAATATCATATATACAAACGTCTTCAAATGGAAATGTTCATTTTGGCATTGTTCATTTGTTAGCACACTCGAACGGCAACTCCAACCTAGCTTGACCATATTACCTTTACAAAGTTAACTTTTGTTCGGAAATCCTATGCTTTCTACTTCGCTCTTTTTGATTTAAATCAAAAGAGTCATGTGTCCAGGACTCGGCACAGTTAAATTCTATTTTCTCAACTCGTGTGCTTTCAGCTTTTATTCCCCTCGCAACTTGAATCCGACTTGTTCCCCTCAGAGCTCCCTGCAGCTTCGGCTTGTAGCAGACTTTCTAGGTGTTTAATGTACCGTATAGCGGCTCGCAATGTCTCTACTTTAGACATTCTCTTATCAGACGGTTCTTCAGGTAAATGTTCTCTCAACCTCGCGTATCCCTCATTGACATGCCGAACACGGATCCTCTCCCTTTCGTTTCGCTTGCGAATAAACGCGGGTTCTAGATTGTAGTCGTACATAGGGTGAGGAATTGGCATCGTTACTTGGGGAGCGTAATGGTACGGTGAGTACTGGGCCATTGGAGTGTTCTCACTTGGAATACCCAGTTGGTAACAAGTCGGCATGCTAAACGAGTAGTCTTGGAACTCCATGGTTTGTCTGTACAAAAAGGCTTCCTGGGTGATGAGAAGACGAGGGTTTCCCCTTAAAGTGATTTGCCTCGCTGTGCTAATGTTTGCCGGAGCCTACGAATGATGACTACGAGCTCGTCCGTGTGGCTTGCCTTAATATGGTCTCCACCTGCCGGCTCAGCCAATCACGGCCAAGCACTATTTTGACACCACGCTAATTGGATTATCGCTGCCTTCGATCTCACAAAAATCGATAGAAAACCGCGTGTATAACCGTTTGGACACTCAACACCCTATTAAACACAGATAATAGATTTTATAGCCACCGATGGCAACAAAAATGACAAAAAGTTCAAGAAGAAAAAAAATTATATTATGGAATTCTTTTCTATCATTTGCTACCTTGACTAAAATGACCGTAAAGAGATATCGGTTTGAATGGAAATTGTGGGAAATTATCATCCAGTGTGTTAACTTTATTAGTTATTTAGACTTCCATGCGGTAACATTAAAATTAAGATAATTGGTCTTTGATTGGCTAAATGACCGCTTAGCTTTTCATATAAAGTATGTGTTAAGATATCATATGTAACAGGGGCGTCGATTCAGGTGCTTAGAATATGTGACGATTTTTTTAGGAAAACTAGTTTGCTAAATATACACTTCTTCGGAACGACAGTCCTTTTATTGAAAGGACCATCCTAAGTGAATTAATTATAACACTAATTGTAAGCATAGAGCGGGATTCAACTAACAGCTTCAAACAATGAAACTCGGTGCTTAAATGAGTAACACTGACCTATTGTAAATACAGGTACTCAAATGGCCTCTAGTCTATGACTCAATAAGTAAAATGAAGTCTTTATTGACGAGGGGGGGGGGGCGAAAAGGCTATGCCGAGGATAGAGTTATATGAGCAAGGTGTCGGGGAAGAGGGGAAGGGAAAACAATGCGAGATAAATAGAAAAAATAAGAAACAAATTTATATATTTTAGAATAATGTGAATTTTGCATGATACGACACTGAGGGATTAAGATTGAAATAACTTTTAAAAAAACACCCAAATTAACCTAAGGGGAGTCTCAAAGGCTTGCATCGCACTTCTCTTAGAAAAGAACACACGCATCATATGTTTGCGCACACAGATTTCTTTTTTGGATTCGTGATGTGGTCGATAGTTGGTGTTAATTTTTTTTCCCGTTTTCTTTTTCTTTTAACCACTATCGCTGATGGATCACACATTGAAGGTGATAAGTAATGCTGTTCATGGCACTGTTATCTGTAGGAGTGGTACTAAAACATGGCACGCTGGTGCTAGCCCCCATGTGCGAGCTGAGATGATCCCTGGACATGCTCATTTCCGCACATACGAATTTGTTATCGAGCTGAAGGGCCTAGGAACACATTGATCAAACAATGTGCCCTGCAAGATTGTCTGTAGCAGGGCGTGTAAGAGAAAACGCGTCGAATAAGAAGCATTCTGTGCCATGTTTACCTTACAAGATCTCCACAACACATGCGCGGTGAGGCTGAAGTTGAAGCAAGGCTAAGGTTGCCAGGGTGCACACGACTCGACTACCCTTATTCATACAGTTTGCTAAGATTCAGACCATTAAGTATAAACCGTAGCACCTGGGCTTTGTATAAGGACTTTTGTTCCTTGGCGAGCTTCACCATCATATCACGTCTCAATAAAGCTTGAGACAATACCCCTTATCTAATAAACAGCGTTGAGAAATCCTCCAAAAAGCATCGAGTGCTATGTATTCATTCCTCTCTTGCCGTATATTATCTCAACGGTTGCCTAAATACGCGCCTGGGCAGAGGGAAACACCGATTGGAGCCCTTTTCTGTACATAGAAGCTGCAGGCTCCTGCCCCCTTGTTAAAGGCTGCAAGCAAGGTCGAACTCAGGGCTTTGCATCCCAAATGTCCCAAATTGGCTAAAGACAATGAAAGCCATAAAGACCATGGTCTTTGATTTCCTGTGACAGTTTGAGTTTGAACTTTCTTTGTCCACAAATGTCTCCGGTTTTCATACTTTTTCCTGTGAACCTAACGAATTTGATTTGTTAGTCATACAGAGCTAAACACCCAATGATCCTTCCCAAACGTGCGCTGAGCAAAAGATCTGACAGTAATTGCGAATAATTTATTTACTATAGAAAAACGTGTTCGGCGGCGAAGCGTCATGTCAGAGTGGAATTCTCACGGAAAGAAATTAGGAGAAAATCCCTTCCAGAAACTCCGAAAAGGGCGGGGCCCACAACAACACAGCAAACCGCCTAAAAATTGACTTAATTTTTTAGTCCAATCCAGCCAAAAAACTGGTTTTAGCATCGGACATGTATACACAAATCCATTAGAAGTTTTAAAAACAATTTACAACAGATGAACAGATTATTCCATTGATAAAAGACTCTCTTCTCCCCTAGGATACCCACATTCCTTTTGTTTGTCAGAAAAAGGACCCTTGACGAACAGAGCACACGTGAAGATTTTCAAATGAAGAAGAATACTAGAAAAAACAGCAACTTTTGTTGTTAGTTATTCAACTGGTGTCTATTTTTGTTGATTTGACGCGTTTTTATCGCGCTTTCCATAGTACTGCTCGCGCCGTAAACCCTCACAGACAAACCCATTGTGTTATTTGCATATTAATGAGTCGAAAAAAAAAGCAGACTTTTGGTGATTTTCGGCGGGCCTTAAAGGGAAGCGCGGGTGCGCGCATGACGAAATAAGCACTTGCATAATAGTATTCAACACTAGACCTTAACCACTCTCTTATACTTTACACGTGTTTTAACATTTAAACACCCGAAATTCTATTTCTTAAAACGCTGCTTTTCGCTCAATTCTTTGGAATATTAATGAGTAGGTTAGCCTGTGAAGGAAGAGTGAACATTTCGGTGCCGTTTTCAAAGATTGAAATTGTGAAATTGAAACGCGTGTTGGCTGCCATATGTAAATGCACATGTGATTTATATAATTGAGGGAAGAACAGTCTAAGCGAGCTTATTTCGCTAGACTCGATCCTTTAAAGTAGCACTTTGAAAAACTTTGCGAAACCAATGCTAACATGCTTTATGCCATGAAGACATTATCTGCGATAAAATCTTTTTAGAGAAGACGAAAACAGTATTTTCGATGTAATCTGTTTGTGTTGTTATGCTTTAAAAATGCAGGAGATTTCTTTTCCGCTTAACTCTTCCACGGGCTTAGGAAATGAATTTATTCTTGTTAAACCATTGCTCTCTCCTCCAAGGGTTGTAGGGTGAAGTGGGTGTTTCTAGTGGGTTTAAACAGCATAAGTGTTGAATCAACTTAAGCTAGGGGTGTAGCGAACTTTATTTTTAGTTTTGTTCACAGATAGTAAGGTTCAATTAAGGCTCATTAATAAACAATTCGCATAAACGGGCGATTTGTCTTGGGCCAGACACTCTACTCGAGTACAAAAGAATTCCTCAAAGCAGGTGTACCCGTGATCAGCCATTTATTAATAACACGCTCTAAGCTTAAAGCAAATCATTAAATGCCTCGCTGTGCTACATGGCATAATCACTGTTATCTTGAGAGAGCATTTTATACCAACTCCTCAAATCATAATTTGTTTGTTCAAATTTAAAACTGTCAATACGATGCTTCGATTCTATCTCTTATTTGTTAACATGGTAATATAAAATTGAGAATGCAGGCAGTCAGTAAAAAAGGGTTTTTAATACTAGATTTGTAAGGAAGAATGTACAACCAACTCCTATTTCTAGTAGAGCGCGTTGAAAAATAGATATCCAAACAAAAAGCAAGCTAACGTGTAGGAATATGGGGAATTTTGTCTACATCGTTTCCTCTACTTCACTCTTTTGGGTTCACTGCTAAAAGAATTCCCGCATACATGTAGTAGAATTAAAAGGTAAATTCACATTAAAGCACTTATGCGGTCACTTTGCAACAACAACCATTAGCGTTTGTTTGTTTAAATTCAATACTTTCGATGGCTTCATGGACTGTGATGGAAAAAAACACTCGCAGTTTGCTTTTTACAACAAGTAAAAAAAACTTTTTTATAACAACGCGTAGAAAGATGCATAAGAAAGTTTCTATCATTCATGCTCTGCCATTATTCACTGAATTTCTAACAATTTTCAGGTTTATAATTAATATACTTATTATAATCGCTAGAGATAAATGAGAATATGATAGATCTAGCTCGATAAATGAACATGATCTTCAAATTTTCGAGCTTCTTATCTCGCTATATCAATAAAGGTAGATCAAATGTCATAAATACTTCCATTATGAGTCTACGATTTATTAGCTTATTAATTGCCAAGAATAGCCCGATCTAATTGTATTATACCTTGGGGTTGCAGTTTTCAGCTTGTGAAAATTCCAATTCATGTCTTGTTAGAGTTCGCATTAATACTGAGAGTGTAGAACGGATTTAAGTAAATTAAAGCGATTGAAGTCAATGTTTTGATTGAACAAAATGTCGGCCGCCAATCTTATTACTTTTAGGCTATGTAACACATTTTACGTCGTAGTTCTTGATCTTGACATTCGTCATTTTCGAAAAATTTGAGTGGGGGTATAACAAGTTTATCAGGAAAGGCACTTTCAAAATGGGCGAGCTTTGAAGACTTATGCATAAAAAATCCCTCAAGGAAAGTTAATTATCCCCCCTTTTATAAATGTTTAGCGAAAAAAACACACACCACTACGATTTTCTCGCCCGTGCAGTGGAAACTCTGAATTAAGTAAACAATTTTATACTTTAATTTACTTTATGAAAAACAAAGAGCAGACTTTGAGCAGTAGAATGCTGTTGTAAAAGCCACATCTCGCGTTCCATAAGTCCATATAGCTCTCAAAACTACGAGTCTCTAGAAAAGAAAATTAGAAAGGTAGTGATTGTCGGAAAAGAGCTGACGATTCACAAAGAGCACTATTACGTGATTTACAAAATGGTTCGGGGAAACAACAAGTTTTCCAAACAATAAAACAAGATTAATTATTTCTTCTGAATAGCTGACTCATGATGAATACAAAGGCCTCTGTGCGTGTAGGATTGGCTCTGTTTACTCATTACACGTCTTTCGGGCCGAGAGCGATTGTCGCGAACTCGTGCTCGCGGCTCTTTTGCGGAAGCGAGCACCACTCGCATGACAATTCGCCATTTTCTATTCAATCTGTCCAAAGTGGGCCGACAAACCTCAATGAGTGAGTCTTCAAACAAAGAAATTGTATTGAATCGTCTAGATTCCGTTTCGCAGCCACAGAGAAAAAAGCTCGCGAGTAATAAAAGGTATTTAAAGCACCTCTATCGATCTATAACACAGGGTGCCCAAAACTTTGGCAATGACTCTGGTTGGCTCCATCTCGTCCAAAAGTTCGTGCAGTAGAATACGAGACTTCTCTTTTAATAAAAACGGGAATTAAATTACAATAGAATTGAGAATAGTCCTGTTCTAGGCGTTGTTGCGGACATAAATATTCGAAATACGTTTTTTTTTATTAAGTTAGGGAATGAATACCGTATATAAAAGTAAAATTTAAAATTGGATCTTAAGCATGGATATTCTTTTCTCTCTTTAAAATGTCGGTTAATTCAAGACTTTGTTGCTAACTGACAGCTTCCCCCCCCTCCCCTCATTTTTGTTCTTTTATATTTGGCATAGGTCTTTAAGATAACCATTCTTTCAGTGGATACCTTGTTTAGTTGCCGACTTTAAAAAAAGGGTGTTAAAAACTGTTAAGTGGTTACTACTCCAAGGGAATTATTGTTATTTTCAGAACAAGAAGAGAGAACTTGTAACTTACGGTGGTTGTTTGCTCAGCTTGCTCTTCGAGAGCGCATCAAAGGTGAATAACACTGGAGTGAATTTGCTCGTCTTTAAGGGCTTACAGATTGTTCATTTTTACAATTGTTTTCTGCTGTCCGTATGTACGTTCGAAAATACCCAAGGACCCGGCCAATAATCCCCATTTCGTTTTATTATTGGAGCTTTTTGATGCTTGAACTGAAACATCCAAACATGCAGACCTTAAAACTCAAGCGGGATGTTTTGTGGGTTGGTTTCCATTTGATCGCACACGATCGCAGGGTGCGTTTCCATTTAACCGTGCATCTCATCAGTCTTGTCAAAGATATTTTACTAAGAATGCAGCCAAAAACATTCCAATAATAAAAAACACCATTCTCCTTATATATGAAAAAACACATTTTAAGCGTAAATGTATATGATGCTTTCGTGCTTTTACCTTAATTTGAAACTGTGTATAATAAAAAGAGCTAACACAATAAAATCATGACGAGCCAATAGCCAATGGAGCCGCTAATCCCAGTACACGGCTTTTAGTAAAAAAAAAACTGTCGAACAATAATACGACTTTAAATAAGGTTTAAATAGCAGTTGTTTCAGCTGTAAACTGCAATGACCAGGAACACTTCTGGCAAATAAGCCGTTATGACCGACTGTCACACAGAGTTTGTTTTACGTGGGCTTTGAAACAGCAAGGACAAACAACAGAACTGCTGAGCAAATCGCAAAGAAAGGCCAAGAATGATACTCGGCCGCGTTGTTTCGTAGCCAAGGCTAGAAAACGTACGGTTCTCAGGGGAAAGTATGCACATGTATGAGACCAGATAAGAATTTTCTCTTAAATAGGGCCAGTCATGCCGCCATCTTATGCTCCCGCTCAATGGAGAGTCACATAAAGCATCCATTTCCATCGGCTAATTCAAGCGAGTAACCAAGATACTTTAAATCAAATATCGTCAATAACGTTTCTTACTTCAATTGTAGATTATTTTGAAGTTTCCTTGAGAACAAATCGTTGTATTTCGACGATAAATAAAAAAAAGGAGTGATGATCGCCATTCTTTAAAGACCGTAGATCCGAATTGCGTGACCATGTTATTTGTTTTTGTTTTGAATATCCAAAGCACTCATCATTAAAAATACTATTTTTCCCTTTACTATTTTTCAGAGTTGAGCTGTTTTAAATTGTAGAGCGGATTACACGTCAAGCAAGACGGATTGACATGCTTAACGTAGCGGTTTTTTTTGGTCTGCTTTTTTCTTCAGAACATTACAAACTACATTTTGAAGTCCATTTTTAACTCATTTATACGCATTCGCAATAAATAAGTTATTGTGATGTGGGCTTTCGCTAGAGTGCTGAATAACGTATGCGCATGCGCGTGCTCTGGCAAAAACAAACACAAGCGTAGTGTTGAATCGTTCAAGTAAAGGTACGAAAGGCTGACTTCAGTGGCTGTTTTGACTAACTGTACAGCATTAAAACCATACTGTACAAAAGATGACAAATTTGCTTGATAATGAGGGGGTCATAAAGAAAATCAAAGCCTTAGCTTTGCGCTAGTTTACTTAGCATTCGCCAAAATGTGACAGTTCGCCGGTAAAAAGCCGCCATTTCAAGGCTGGTTTAACCGCGCAGGTTAACGCTGAAATTGCTGAACACTGCTGAAAACGAGAAAGCTTCAAGATCACATTCAACGAATAGAAATATTGCATTTTGATGATCCGTACTATGCCAAACATTTAACTTAAGCAGATTGTTATATGAACAAATTAATTATTTACATGGTTTAATTGATTTTTAGGCGACTGACCGCATCATATTGGGCCGTAGCAGAGGGAGGGGCATTGCCCCCTCCCCTCCCCCAATCATTTCAAATGTCCATATCAATTCAGTCTACCAAGCTACTGTTTTCAACGGCAACCTTCCCTAGATAATTTGGTAATTTGGTAATAACTTTTTAAAAGTTTGAGAGCACTCTTCATGGCGATGCTTAAAAGAAAGCAAAAGAATAGAAACTTATGCATAAAAATAAATTGTTTGATAAAGAGCTGGGTAAGACCTTAAGGTGCTTTTCCCCTAATATTTCTGGTGCCCCAAATATTTCTGGGTGCTATGCACTGCAGTTGTATCGTGGCAGAAGTGTTAAATATATTAGTGCACATTGTTCCGGAAGTTCCGTTTCTGTGTACCGGAAGTTGTTAAAGTTATTAGTTTATGATCACCAATTATGTAATATGTAATGAGTAATAGGATCGGGTATGATTGTACCAGGCACGGGGTGAACTCGGGAGAGTTGTAAGAGAGATTGGTAAGACAGATTGTGGAGAGATAGAGAGCTGATTCGAATAAAGTGAGAAGAAAGTCGGAGATCGTTAATTCAGAGTGTCGTTTGGTTCGAAACATTACCAACACACATGTATGGATGAGTTGGCAAAGAAGCCTTTGCTTTTCTCATGCACTTTACTAACACGGTCATCATAGGGCAGGGTAAATCTACCGCGGTTTCACCAGCCAGACGAGAGAGACCTCTTTGAAATGATCGAATTTTTCATGGTTGTTGTGCATATCCCAAGTGGTCCCATCTTCGCAATGTCTGGATGGCGGGAAGGTTAAGGCAGGCAAGTCAAGGTAAAACCAGTGCAAGCTTCTGTACAGGGGCTCGATCGGCCGTCAGGTACTTCGGAATTCACCTTTTGCATATTAGAAAACGTATGAAGTAGATTTTTAAACTAAGCTTCGCAAATGTCGTGAAGAGTAGAGATCGAAAAAAATGATCGACAGGTTTTTCCCCTGCATTTTCGAACCCTACCAAAACGATTGGTACTACATGCGATAAATAGAAAGGTAGAAGTAATTCATATTACATTCCGACGTATTCTTTGGAAGTTTCCTTTAATTAAAGCCGCATTGTCACCAGTTTACTTTCGGAGGTCCGACGGAAACCTCAACCGTTAAAAGACAAAATAATCTATTAGAATCCGAGATATTTAACAGGCCATCCGCTCTAAATTATCATCCTCGAAGAAACTTCCAATAGACATACTGCTTTCAATATTTTGAAATATTTTTCGCGTTTTCTGTTAAAAATAATCGGATATTGTTACGTCATCGACCGGAAGTAAACTGGTGACAATGCGGCCTTTTAAGTACTCAAAAATCGCACTTTTGAAGTGAGTCATTGGGTTACCTGTGGTGTCACGTGACAAGGCGCGCAGGGTATCGAGGTCACGTGACAAGTCGCGCAGGGTATTAGATTAGCATAAAGTGGCCGGATTGCACTAATTAACGTGAATCTTTATGGTCGAAAAAAAATAATTTCATTTCGATATCTCGGTGCTCATGATGAGGATGTCTAGTACCTGTGTGCCGGATTTGGTGGTATTTCGGGTAAGTATAAATTTACTTGCTACTATCACTTTAAGTGAAGCTTATAATGGTAATAAAAAGAATAAAATTAAAAAAAATGTGTTTTGTGTGCAGCTAAATACGTGAGAGTGCGTAAACGTGTCTTGTGTGCCGCTAAATACGTGAGTGTGCGTAAACGTGTCTTGTGTGCCGCTAAATACGTGAGTGTGCGTACATGTGTCTTGTGTGCCGCTAAATACGTGAGTGTGCGTAAACGTGTCTTGTGTGCCGCTAAATACGTGAGTGTGCGTACATGTGTCTTGTGTGCCGCTAAATACGTGAGTGTGCGTAAACGTGTCTTGTGTGCCGCTAAATACGTGAGTGTGCGTAAACGTGTCTTGTGTGCCGCTAAATACGTGCGCTTGCGTAAACGTGTCTTGTGTGCCGCTAAATACGTGAGTGTGCGTACATGTGTCTTGTGTGTAGCTAAATACGTGAGTGTGCGTAAACGTGTCTTGTGTGCCGCTAAATACGTGAGTGTGCGTAAACGTGTCTTGTGTGTAGCTAAATACGTGAGTGTGCGTACATGTGTCTTGTGTGCCGCTAAATACGTGAGTGTGCGTAAACGTGTCTTGTGTGCCGCTAAATACGTGAGTGTGCGTAAACGTGTCTTGTGTGCCGCTAAATACGTGCGCTTGCGTAAACGTGTCTTGTGTGCCGCTAAATACGTGAGTGTGCGTACATGTGTCTTGTGTGCCGCTAAATACGTGAGTGTGCGTACATGTGCCTTGTGTGTAGCTTATCACGTGAGTGTGCGTACATGTGTCTTGTGTGCAGCTAAATACATGAGTGTACGTACATGTGCCTTGTGTGCCGCTAAATACGTGAGTGTGCGTACATGTGTCTCGTGTGCAGCTAAATACGTGAGTGTGCGTACATGTGTCTTGTGTGTAGCTAAATACGTGAATGTGCGTACATGTGTCTTGTGTGCCGCTAAATACGTGAGTGTGCGTACATGTGTCTTGTGTGCCGCTAAATACGTGAGTGTGCGTACATGTGTCTTGTGTGCCGCTAAATACGTGAGTGTGCGTACATGTGTCTTGTGTGCCGCTAAATACGTGAGTGTGCGTACATGTGTCTTGTGTGCCGCTAAATACGTGAGTGTGCGTACATGTGTTTTGTGTGCCGCTAAATACGTGAGTGTGCGTACATGTGTCTTGTGTGCCGCTAAATACGGGAGTGTGCGTACATGTGTCTTGTGTGCCGCTAAATACGTGAGTGTGCGTAAACGTGTCTTGTGTGTAGCTAAATACGTGAGTGTGCGTACATGTGTCTTGTGTGCAGCTAAATACATGAGTGTACGTACATGTGCCTTGTGTGCCGCTAAATACGTGAGTGTGCGTACATGTGTCTTGTGTGCCGCTAAATACGTGAGTGTGCGTACATGTGTCTTGTGTGTAGCTAAATACGTGAGTGTGCGTAAACGTGTCTTGTGTGCCGCTAAATACGTGAGTGTGCGTACATGTGTCTTGTGTGCCGCTAAATACGTGAGTGTGCGTAAACGTGTCTTGTGTGCCGCTAAATACGTGAGTGTGCGTACACGTGTCTTGTGTGCCGCAAAATACGTGAGAGTGCGTAAACGTGTCTTGTGTGCCGCTAAATACGTGAGCGTGCGTAAACGTGTCTTGTGTGCCGCTAAATACGTGAGTGTGCGTAAACGTGTCTTGTGTGCCGCTAAATACGTGAGTGTGCGTACATGTGTCTTGTGTTTAGCTAAATACGTGAGTGTGCGTAAACGTGTTTTGTGTGCCGCTAAATACGTGAGTGTGCGTAAACGTGTCTTGTGTGTAGCTAAATGTGTGGATATAATAATAATAATAATCGTTTATTCATACTTTTGTAGCATAAGCTAAATTACAGTATGTCGGCCGATGCACACTACACTTAACAATGTATAAATAAATACTGGAATAACTACTGGAAACGAATTGTGATAAAGTTATTATACCTTTCAGTTACACCAACTGATTTATCCAAACGGCTGCAACCCCCCCTTAGCGAATAACCATGGGCGACCTCAGTCCCAGATTGTATTATATATTTTATAGGCTCAGTGCATCTTGCTTTAGCCATGAATCGACGGCACAATTCTGCTCTGCGGACTGTAAGTAAGTCCATTTTTGCTACTTTGAGCCCTGATTCATAGCTAAGGCAAGGGTAGATTATTCGAATAGCTTTTCGTTGTACTGTTTCGATAAGCTCTGCAAGGTACTCAGGAAGGGAGGCCCAGACAGGAGCAGCGTACTCAAGGACTGACCGAATTAACGAGCAATAGATAAGAACCATATCTGACTGCTGGACACCTGCCTTCCTGAGTACCCTGAGGGCATAGAGGCGCTTGCTAGCCTTCTTAACAATGTGGTCAACGTGAACATTCCATGACAGATCTGCTGATATATGTACACCTAATAGCTTGTAATGTTCAACTTTCTCAACAACTGCGCTCCCTAGGATTAATCTTTGGGGGACAGAATGTTGGTACTTTAAGAAATTAATTTGAAGCTCTTTGCATTTCTTGGGGTTCAGACGCATTCCCCTTGATGACGCATATTCCTTGATATCATTAACAATAAATTGTATGTAACTGGGAGAGCATCTTGGAACAATTTCAAATACGGTGGTATCGTCAACATATTTAACTCTATTAGGCCACCTTGCAAGCATACGGTTGACTAAGATTGCAAACAAAAGCGGAGCCGATTTCGTGCCCTGGGGAATACCCCCATTGGAAACAACTACAGATGACAATGCATTGCCTACTCTTACACGTTGAGGCCTATTTGAGAGAAAACAGCAGATCCACCTTATAATTACATTATGAACGTTAAGCAGTTTCATTTCGTTCACTAATGCATTATGATCAACCAAATCAAAACCTTTAGAAAAGTCTGCAAAGAACACTCTTATAAAGCAATTACCTTTGTCTAAGGCAGCTAGTATAATATGGAGCATATAAACTAAGGCATGTGTTGTTGATCTGCCTGGCATCGAAAACTGCTTAATGTCCAGGTTCTCTGCAACTTGATTCATCAGGTGTTCGAGAGTGAAGCCCTCTAGAATTTTGGCCAACGGTGACGTAAGAGTAATTGGTCTGAGATCATCCTCAACTGTCTTGGGTGGGGTGACCTTGGGTGTAGGAATGACCAGGGATGTCTTCAAGATCTCTGGAACACGCCCTTCTCTGAGAGAGCTGTTGTACAAATCACTCACAATCGGAGCTAGTTCAAATGCAAACTCTTTCCAAACTCGCGACGGCACTTGATCTGGGCCAGGGGACTTGTTTGATTTGATTGAGCGCAGAGCTTTATACGCCTTCTCATCAGTGACAAGGAACCCAGGGGGGACATAGAGGTTTTCATCCGCCAGACTACTGATATCGAGTGGGGCAAAGTGTGACGTTAAGCTGTATAGGAGATTATTAAACTGATCACAGAGTGACTCTATGGTGGGAGTGTCTTCACTCAATAGTTGGTGCCACCATTCAGATGTGCTAGACAATCCCCCAATAGCTTTCACCTCACACCACCACCGTGAGATGTTAGTGTCCTTTAACGAGGCGACTTTCGCGCTATAATAATTATGCTTACAGTTCTTTACTAGTTCTTTAACACTGTTACGGATTCGTTTAAAAATGGGAGAGTCTTTTCCATGTATCCGTAGAGCCCTTTGTCGTTTGGTAACCAGGCCTTTGAGCCTACTCGAGACCCAAGGCTTGTCTGTTAGGCACACTTTGATCGATTTAGCTGGAAAATATATATCAACGGCATTTTGCAAGACACTATATAGTAGACGGCATTTCGCATCTGCAGTAGGTGCGTCCAATACATAGCTCCAATTGTATCCAGTAATCCAACGCCCAAATGCGTCCATGCAACTAGGTCTCATATCTCGTCTACTAATAGTTTCCGTAGAAGACTTTATTGTTCCCAACGCCCCAATAGGTTTAATAAGAACAGCATAGTGATCGCTTTTTCCGATTTTCGGTAGCTGGATTGGTGACTGAAACAACTTCGGATGTGCGTATGTTCCATTTTTATAGTAGATTTATTAGTATTGAGATGGGTCTCGCCAGAAAAGTGTGCTTTCTTTGCTTGCACAGAGGGGAATCCAGTGATATATTATCAACTAACGAAGTCCTAGTGTGACAAAGTCCTAGTGTAACGTGTGACAAGATCCTAGTGTGACAAGGTCCTAGTGTGACAAAGTCCTAGTGTGACAAAGTGTAGTGTGACAAAGTACTAGTGTGACAAAGTCCTAGTGTGACAAAGTCCTAGTGTAACAAAGTCCTAGTGTGACAAAGTCCTAGTGTGACAAAGTCCTAGTGTAACAAAGTCCTAGTGTGACAAAGTCCTATTGTGACAAAATCCTAGTGTGACAAAGTCCTAGTGTGACCAAGTCCTAGTGTGACAAAGTCCTAGTGTGACCAAGTCCTAGTGTGACAAAGTGTAGTGTGACAAAGTCCTAGTGTGACAAAGTCCTAGTGTGACAAAGTCCTTGTGTGACAAAATCCTAGTGTGACAAAGTCCTAGTGTGACAAAATCCTAGTGTGACAAAGTCCTAGTTTTACAAAGACAAAGTCCTAGTGTGACAAAATCCAATGGGTGCCAATGTGTGTATGCTAGTGTGCTTTTAAAGTCCACTTTACTGTCCAATTACTGTTTGTTGTTTTAGATAACTGAGCTTTATACATCCGAATTTCTGTAGTCTATCGCCATTCATCGTCATTGAATTATGTTATCCTTTTTGTAATTACTAGAAAGCTTACGGCTTCAAGAGTAGTTACATAACGTGATCATTTATGCAGTATGGAGCGGCTTTATCATGCCCATAAACCACTTCTTAAATACCCTTAAATAAAAAAAAGCCCGAAGGCTTTCACTTTCCAAAATTTTTCGGGGCGGGCTTAAATCATTCGTTGGTTCTTTTATAGGAGGGCTTTCGCGTCTGCAAAAACCTATGGTAACAGGGGAGGATTTAGGATTTTGAAAATTGGGGTGGATGATGGCCTACCAACAACCAGTGGTCTTTGTAGGTCACATAGATCTAACAATCCTTCAAGCTGAATTGAATTTGTCGCGTCAGCAAAGTCAAGCAGGCGATGGCACATGGACAGTACCTTTCTCCGTAGTTTTTTCAAACAAAGTGACTTTTTTGTGCTAAAAAAATGGGGGTGGATATCCACCCAATCCACCCCACTCCCCCTGTATTCGCCCCTGGGTTAAACGCTCAACACACAACTGGGGTTTTTGGCCCTCACATTCACTGGGCTTCTATTATTATAAGATGTTTAAATTGATTAAACTGCTAGGAGCAAAACAAGCTCACAGCTTTATCAATAACTATGTTGTGGTATTTCCTACAGAGGGGGTGGAATAAAAAATGCATAACCCCTGGAGTATTACAATATGGTATTTGTGTTTGTTATTAGTTTCGTTTCAATCTATACGATAATTAAGTACTGGAAACTTTTTGGTGGGCTCATATTGATTCGGGTGGAAGGAGGACATGGTTGGCGTCTCATTTTCGGAATCTTGCGGTACATTTATAATGCCATGTTCTTAATTACATCTCGGGGCGACTACCTCTTGACTTGTACTTTATCTGAGAGACGAGGAATTCCTAGCAAAAGGCACTAAAACGCAGCCCAATCACTTCCTGTTTGTGGTCCACTTCGTCCACTTACCATCAGCTCGAGGTACATAGAGGTTGAGTTGAGGAGTCTATATCTCTTATCTGAAGATAAGCTAAGAATTAGACTGAGATAAGGAAGACAAGAGAGGCGCTCGCTGGGTGGGCGGTTTTACAGCAAAAGAACTACGTGTTTCTCGCACCAGAAAGGTAAGCATGATTACTTGGACAGGTGGAGCTCTTTCCCCCATTCTCTTTCAGTTCAATGGTGTCTTTATCTTAGATGTATCTAAACTATCATCCCCAGTGTAAAGCAATAAACATTTAAATGGAAAATTGTGGGACTGGAATGTTTACTGAAAACATGTCTCCGGGGATCTCTAAATGGTCTCGTATGTTATTTAGATGCGCTTGTCTACTCAAAATAGAAAATAAAAAAAGGTTAATCTCTCGAATAAAAACAGTTGACGAAATTTTTCTGCCTGTCTTGTTTTCTTTGCGCGAAATCGCATATTATCTCCTAATTTTAGCCCCTCTAGTCGAAGTTATCTTTGAAGGATATATTTTTATAAGATCTTTTGTTATAAGAACGTACAGCCTGAGATTTCGCTAAGAACATGCCGAGTCTCAGATAATAGAAAATATTGTTTTGTTAGTGTGATGCGTTCTAAAATACAGAATCGAATTGTGTTCATAAAAAAACAGTATTTTAGCCAATAATCAGCAGACAGCCGATTTTGTGAGGGGGAGGAGTGGGGGTGGGGAAGGGGTGGGGGGTGAGCTACGAGCCCATGTTACGACCCACTTAAAGACCTACATCCTTATGTATTTCCCACTTCCCCCATCTATCTATTATCTGTAGCCAAAACACTGACATTAGGCGATATATAATAATCAAAAAGAAACCATTAAAGGCTGCACATACCATCAGACAAAGAATGTTTTGATATTCCAAATTTACATTCTACGAGGAAAGAATATCATTTCTTAGAGATGTTTTCATTTCTAAAAATATTGAAAGTGTGAGAGTTTAAAGAAAACTATTTTTGAAATAGGAGAGACGGCAGCTATATTCATATTCTATTTTTAAAAAGTTGCACTTTCTCGCATATGCAAGTGTTCCAGAAAGTGAGTCAATTAGACTAAACCCTTGAGGCAATTTACTTCATGATTTTTCCGCTGGTCAGGAAATTGACAATTTGGCGTGTCTGCTCGACAGACCACACATTGTATGTAAGGTAGCCAGCGAGGCGAGGGTCTTGCGGGGTTTCACAGGATAAAGAGAGCAAGAGAAGTGCATGATTACGCGAAGATACTAAATGCCGGAAAAAAAATGACAGGTCGCTTCAAATAAGCCCATTTCGCATCAAAGGCGGAAAATTTAACTAAGTACTTAGTGACTAATAGCAAACAAAATATCACAGGCGACTTTTCTTTTATTTATGCGACTTTTTGTAAAAGTGTAATTGAAATTTAAACTTTTCGTCCCTGAGCTCATAGATAGCGCAAGGATGATCAAGGAGAAAAAGTCTTAAAAAGACAAAATCGGGGTATGTGCATTTCAGCCTCACGTTATTTGTGTTTTGAAAATTGATTCGTAATACAAGAAAAAGATGGCCATTGTAAGAAATTTGTAAGAAATGTCTTTCTTTATATCGAGCTGCGCATTTTCCAGGTTTTTTCCGTCATGTCCGAAGATACACGATTCGCGAATCTCGGCTTCCATTGCATTGTGGACAGGTTGTTGTTGGAATGTCGACTCGACCCGGTCTACCCAGTCAAACCATTATAACACACGCACTAAAATTTTAGACTCATGTCCACAATGCAACGCGCCCCGGGATTCTCGAATCGTGTATGGCGAAGGATGCGAAGAGGCGAAACAAACCCTCTCCCCATTCTTTGCGCGGTCATACTTTTCTGCTCGCTCTATGTGTACGGCCGCGCTTTGTAGCTCAAATCGTTGAAAACACTAGCCACAAAATGCACAAGGGACCTTATATGTCACGAGTGGTTGTCACCAGTGGTTGTCACCAGTGGTGAAAAACGTTTTGAGTCTAGTAGGATCTTATAGTCCATAAGAAATTGACGGCCTGCAGCTTTCAATATTCTGCGAATTTTCGACGACGATATCAAACAGCTAAATGGTCTCGTAGCTTCCGTCATTCAAAATCCTTGAAGCGTTTTCATTGGCCAGCAGCCATTCAAATGTGTCCAATCACGCCACCTCTCCTCAAGGTTTTGACCAATCAAAAAGCACCAAATGCAGTTCCGTTAGTTTGATTGACGGAAGCCAGAAAGCCGTTAGCAGTTGCAAATTATTGATGAGAGCTCGCAGGATATTGAAAATGCCAGTAAAACGTAGAACGTTTTGTCAGCAGTGGTCACTGTCTATAGAATCCCTCCATGGAAGTCAACTCAAGCAATAGTTCGGCCTTGGCAAGCACTTACCCACAGGACTCAGTTGCTGAGCTCGTTACCAAGGCCCTCGCCTGCACGGCAGTCACACTTGCAGCCATCATCGGCAACCTGCTGACGATCATAGCGGTTAACCGCAATCTTCGCATGCGCACTGTCACCAACTTCCTGATCTGTAATCTTGCCTTGGCAGAGCTTCTCTTTACGGTTGTAGCGATTCCGCCCTTTTATTTTGAAATCTTCGCTTGGTACGACTGGCTCCAAGGTAATTATCACATGTCAATCAATCTTGTTTTGAAAACTGTCGTTTTATTAGCTCTCTCGGTCAATTCCTTATTAGGACATTACATGCCATGTTTGGAAGTCCGCTTCAATTATTATTTCCCTTTTTTGATTATGACAATGATAGCAGTTGTGGAATGGGCGGTACTACTAATTGTGATAAATGATGACATTGATGATTATGGAAGTCTTGGTTGTGATGGTGATGATGATGATTTTACAAGTCCTCATTCATTCCTTTCCCTATTTCTCTGTTCAGTTAACAAGCCGTTCTCTGTGTTCTGTTGCAAGTTTCTCAACTTTGGACAATACATGCTTCTAGCGGCAACCGTCCTAACACTAACAGTGATTGCCGCTGACCAGCTGCTAGCCATTGTGCTTCCGATGCTGCGGAGATCCTCATCAAAGACCTTGCGCATTTCACTTGGTCAATATCAGGTGCGGTTGCGGCACCAGTCCTCTACTCTTATCGACTCAATAAGGCCGAGGGCATCATTAGCTGCCAGGAGGACTGGACCCCAGTGTTTGAGACAGATGTAGCAAGCAAAGGGGATACTATCGTTCTTTTCGTATTCATTTATTGTTTACCTTTTGTTGCTATGGCTACGATGCCCGCGATTATTGGGTGGCGGCTGTGGGTGCATAAAGCTCCAGGGGAAATGAGTAGCGTGAATACAAGAGTGCTCCTCAAGACTAAGCAGAAGGCCGTCAAGATGTTATTAGCGGTGCTGATCGCTTTTATTATCTGCTGGCTTCCGGTTCAAGTCGTCAGCTTTCTCAGTTACTACACAAGCAAAAGAATACCGTCAGCGGTCTGGTTTACGTGCTTGTTTGTTATGCGCGCGCATGCCGCTCTCACTCCGTTTATATACGACTACTTCAGCGCCAACTTCAGGGCGGCCTTCAAGTCTGCTCTGGTTTTCTGTTGCCTCTGGTCAAATACATTACGCCAGTGGAGGGATGGTAGAGTGCAGACAAGCTCATAAACACGCTATGCTTCGCTCTCCAGAAAAAAAAAGGCAGTTGGCAAGAACTATTTCTGCTGGGTAAAACGCGTAATGATAATGATATAGTGGAATGGTATAGTAGATACATTTTGCCTAAAAAATGAGCCATAAGCTAATGTGTTTTGGGAAAAATGCAGTCGCGCGGTGAAAAGTACTGTTATATGGAATAAAACTTGCAGTTAACAAAGGGGTAATGTACAAGAAAAAAGATAATATATCGAGCTTTAGCTTTTAGCAAATCTATTACAACTGGCTGACACCAAGAACGTCAGAACATATCATTTACAAACCCGTCGATACTTCTCTAACAGTCCAGACCTGGGACTTTTTCTATTTGTTTCACGCGAGCCAGAGCTTCGAGCGCTAAGAGAGTCCCAGGGCTGGACTAAGTTCTCTGGGTAATCATCGCATACACTGGCGCTTATATTTAGAAAACGTTGTTGTTTTGGGGGTCTGGTACCGAGGAATCTTAGTTTCTTTTCAGAGACTTCTCTATTGGCTAGAGATAATTACAGTCACTGTTTGTATCTTTTGATTACAAGTCATAAAGTATACGAAGCACCTGCAGTAGGGCAACCTTAAAAATAACAAGAATCATACAGCTTTTCCAAATAAGGAATATATTATTTTCCTTATATGGAAGTGACCGCGGTTGACAAAAACGACAACTTTTGGCTAAATTTTCTTGATAGGTTATAGTCGGCGCACTCTTTCCTAGCGGCGTAACCACTATTTTTAAAAGGACGGGCCCCAAAAGGTACTTTTAATGCATTTTCTCCTGTGTTTTAGATGATGTCTTATACATTTACTGTATTTTGGCTGCTAAAAAAGGGGTAGGCGGGCCCCCTAGGCCACCCCTCTGGCTACGCCCATGTTTCCTGTCGTTTGCACACGCGGCACTCAAACAAAGACTAGCCCAATGGGAGATTAAGTATTTGAGATTAAGCGAACTCTTATCAACATTTTCCAACCGCGTTCTGTCTTCAGTCATTCAAACGGAAGTTACATTTGCTGTGGTGCTTTTTTATTGATCAGCGCTTTCAAAAAGGTGGCGTGATTTGAAGCCATTTCAGTGCTGACCAATTAATCCGTTTCAAGGATTTTGAATGACGGAAGTCAGAAGGCAGTTGGAAATAGTCGGCGAGAGCTCTCAGAATCTTGAAAAACGCAGTAACAAATAGTTCGTAGCAATAACCCAATACCAAGCAACGGAAAAAGGCGCCATACAGTGGAGCGCAGACTCACAATACTCTGCAAGAAGCATTTGTAATTTATCTTGATTTATTCAGAGGTCATTTGTAATAATGAATTCGAATTTAAAGCTGCAGCATCGATATCTAACGGAAAATATAGTTATGTTGAGGGGATTGGAAATTCCGGGAGGATGGGGTGTTCAAACGCCCAGGAATTTCCAGAGGGGAGGGGGTGTAAAATCCCCTTTTTCCTTAACAGTTACTGTATTTATTTTTTTTCCAGGGGGTTGGATGGGAATTCCAGTGGGGTGGGGGTGGGGGGGGGGGGAGGGGTAGTATGGATATTTTCTGGAACTACACATTGACACATATTTTTTACCTGTCTTATTTGCGGGTGTGTTTGGTATAAGAATTTGAATTGGGCGTATTGATTAACTATTCATGTATTTACATGCCTACTAAGATACTTGTAAGAGATCTTTATAGTGAGCGGAGCAAAGAGCCGTAATTATCACCTTTCTTTGTCACAGCAAAGCGATAACATGGCTATATTTTCCGTTAGATATCAATTCTGCAGAGTCTAAATTCGAATTCAATATTACAAATGACCTCTGAATAATTAAAGTTAAAAATGCACTTAAGACTATACTCTGAAGGTCTGAGCAGACGCTTAATGCAGTCAAGGGCAATAAGTCTTCGCCTTAACGTTATAACTGGTTCAGATTAGAAGATTTAAGCCCATTGTTTGAATTCGAGACGACATAAAATCAACAAAGTTGTCTGTTCACGATTACAATTCGACAAGACTCCATGGCGACTGAAGCCTAGAAGAAAACAGGGTTTTTACAAACGCTGTACGGAAGAATAATATCAAAACACTACTTTACAGAGGAAGAAATAAATTCATCGAATGACAGGCCATTGCACCTGTCACTGTGGAAAACAACAGAAAGACTTAAGAATCTTTTCAAATTAAGAGACATCTATACCATCTATCAGTCAAGAGACTGATAAAACAACGTCAATGAAGAAACCTGCACAGCCGTAACCAAGAACAAGAAAAGCAAGCCCTGCCATTATTTTGAACGGAGAGTTGACTTGGGGAACGAAAACAGTTTGCGGAGTAAAAAGCGGATTATTGACAAAAGAAACGGGTTATTTACATAAGATTTGCAGTGGAACTCCTACAGCGTTCACAAAGAATAATATTAGAAAATCGGTAATATTCAAGAAAAAGGACTTGCAGGTTATAAAACCAGAAACATTTAAGGAAATACCCGTTTATTTTAAGCGGACATTTGCATTCTTCAGCTTTTAACAATTATTGAAGACTTGCCAATATACAGGGCCTCGCAGTTATTTTGTATTGACATTGAAAACGAAAAAAATATATATTTGTGATACATACGGTTCGTCCCTGTTTTGCTTCTACCACTTACGGGATAACAGAGACAAAAAATGGGGAACTATGGTAAATTCTGGTCCAGTTCACAACTCGCGAGATGTTGTTAAATTATGCTTGAAGACATTGGGAACTTATAATCGCCGCTGTGAACGACTTGAGTCGCTAGAAGTTTTAATTTACACAAGAGTGGATGGTCTTAAAAAGGTTTGAGCAAAAGAAAAGAAATTAAGCTGAAAACCCTAAAAATGACGTATCGCCAAATCCCACTGTACTTCCTTTTCGGTGCGTTATCGTTCGTAGCTCTATTTGTAATTTGTTGCATGATTAATGTTGCTTGTCCATACGAGAAAGTGAGACAGAAACTCGCCTTGTGCTTCGGGTACAAGATCCATGACAACACGGCTCTGAGAGAGCGGAGAAGATTGATGAAAAGAGAGGAAAGTGACGATAGCGAGGAGGCTTTTTATTCGCGAAGAGTGCACCCTATATGAAAACAGTGGAGGAAAGATGTGCGCATAAGTTTAAACAGACTTTAAACAAGTAAGCAAGTTCTATAGCTTGTCATTATTAGCCATATTAGCTAAAAGGCTGGTTACTATAAGGCTCGTACCCAGGATTTTCCTTGGGGGTGGGGGATCCGAAATAGTGGACCTAGTTTTCCCGGGGGGAGAGCAGATCGCGTAGGGGGGGAGGATTGAGGAGGGGAAAATGCAGAGAAAACTTGTGTTTGAACAGGGGCTCATAAGTAGGGGCAATCAACTTCCCCACATTCTTGTACTATATAGGTGTCACGGCATTTCCTAGGATCCGGCTATTTTTAGACGCGATTAGCCAATCAGATGACAGGGCGGAAAAATTGACTTTGTCTCAAGGAATCCAAAATGGCGGCCGACAAGGGGCAAAACGACGCTTGTTTTTCAAAGTCTTATACAACCGTCAAATGCTTCCTAATTTCTGAACCCTTTTAGCCAAAAAATAAGTGATCATTTGTATCGATCTCGAAATTCTCTCGAGAATGAAACAAATGACCACTTATTTCCGAATTTATTGCTTTGCAAGAGCAAGAAAAAATGTACTCGTAACAACGTTTGAGTCCACTTATGGAGAAATAAATAGTCCAAGGCTAGTAACAGAATGTTTCTTTCTTTGTGACAAAAAGGATTCAGAAATAAGAAGGCATATGACGATGTGGAAGACCACAGTCAAATGAAAGTCAAAAGGAAAGAAGTGCGCAGTTGAATTTCCATGGTACATACATGTAGCCAAATTTGAATACACAAGCTCTCTAAAAGTTTCTTTATGATTAACCATATAAAAGCAAATACTATAGCAAACATGATAAAAAAGATTCAATTATATTATATAGTCATTAGAGTACTACATCTTAATGGATATTATATCTAAATATCATATATGGGTGAATAACATATCATATTAATTTGGACATTTTATGGAAAAGGCCGGTAAAATACACTTATTCAGTACACATTCATAGTCATATGATTACTACATCTGAGTGAATATCATATCACATTCATTTTGATGGAAAAGGGTAAAATCTGTCAGCAACCAGATTTTACCAAGGGTGGGATGCAAGCGCCTAGTGTAACCTCACAAAGGAGTGTAGCGTGCAGGAATATTTAGTTATTTAGTTCCCTCTTACGCCATCAAAGAAAGTTTCTTCGGTCTTGTAGACATATCGATTGAATGCTACAAGAACAGCATAGTACTTTATCGAACCCGAAGATAATGTATCCTAATAATAGAACACATACATTAAGTACCAAACTAAAGTTGATTACCCGTATTTAAACAAAGCTCGAGGCGTGCGGTGCACTAAGTTGCTTAGGATACTTTATATTAAGGCAATCAATCTATAGGAAAATCTGGTTTGTAAGATGTTTTCAATTTAGGTGACCTTGAAACCACAGCCGGGGCAATGCATCTTGGATATAAAAAGCTAAAGCCCGAACGATCAACTCCCCCTTTGAAGACTAGCATCGAATAAAAACACGCTGACATTTTAGCCCATCCCCCGGTTCATCTTATCGAACGTGCCTAGAAGCGGAGCCAGCTTATCGAGTGTACGATTAGCATGATCAAAAAACTTTTCGAATTGCTCGATTGGATACGTCATGCAGTAGCAGACAAATAGGGCCACGCTTCCCTCCACGACTAAGCGACTTTCGGGGTGGCAATCTCGCCCGCGCTCCGTCTTTGGGCGGCAAAAACAACAACAAAAAGAAACTATAGTCAGCGTTTACGAATCAGCGAGAGTTTCTATTTCAATTAGGGTTCATTTTGGTTTGATTTGATTTGATGGATGAAGCTATTTTTGTGTTTATTTTAACGTAAATTCGCCCAAAAAATGCCACTTGTTCTCTTTGTGCATGCCGCTTATTAATAGGCATTGGAGGCACCGAAAGTTGAATTTTTGGCCGTTGCGTTCGCATCCCCTGCACCCCCTCCCCCCCCCCCCCCCCCCCCCCCCCCCCTGGGTACGGGCTTGACAGGACAGTTACAGGAGGCGATCAACCGTGAAAATATTCGAGCTAGTTACTGGGATTGACTGGAGACTGACTAAGAGGTTGGTAATCCTGTGCCCTTTGGAACCAGAGGCTCCAAGCTCGGCGAAAACGTATTGTTCGCTCAAATCGTTCGGAGCCTGTGGTGCTTAGGGTACATCATGAAAGCTAGGCGTTTTTTCTCGCTTACCTGCATGTTCGCGTGCAATGTAGAGATCATTACCTTTATGGGGAACGAAGCAAAGAGCCGTAATTACCGCCTTTCTTTGTCACAGCAAAACCATTAGAAATGGCGATCAGGCGATATTTCACTGCTGCAACTCAAATCAAGATACAATGCTGTACTGCTAACTGTACACTGAGGGTTATATTAGAAACGCGCTGTCCTCGTTATTTTGTCAGCTATTCGAAGCAGGGTCATTAGCTCCTCCACAGGATTCCCAGCCATCTGAATCATGACATATTGCGTGACAGTCCCTTGGATACCTTTGGTGAGACCTTGACCCCCAGTGTCAGCATGATAAAATGGAAATCAAATGGAAATTAGAGGTACGTGCTTCAGCCTCTTAGACTAAATGTCGACAATCCATTAAACCTCCAAGTTCACTGCCATATTCTTAAAGCTAGAGATATGTAATTATAAAAGTAATTGTATCAATCTCAACAAAAATTGGATGATGCAAATTGCATATTAAATTTTCCGGTCGTTTTCCCACCTCTAATTCATTTTAGGCTTCGCGGGGTAATTCTCAAAGGCTCTAATATGATGACTAGACTTTTATCAACATCATCTTCCTAGCTATTTATGTCGTCAAGTTCTAGATCATCTAAACCGAAGAACAAAACAGAAGATAACAATGAAATTGTAAAATCTGAAATAATTTTGGTAAACCCATATTCATAGTTTTATATGTTTTCTTGCCAACTTGTATACATTATATATAAGAGTAGTGTACATTGTTTATTTTATTTATTTTGATAAGGAGTCTTGTGCCTATTCTGATGTCTAAGATTCCCTAAAAGCCCCTGCTGTTTTTATGACACATCATATCTGACACATCATATTTGCATTTATATTATCATCATTGACGGTGTGTGGAGGCTATGAGCATTGAGATATACACTTATTTCAAAAAAGGTTGTCAGTGGAAATGTCGAATAGCAGATGGTAAATGGCTTATGGGTACTAATTATTCGTTAAGTTAAAGGTGTTAAATAAAGTTAAGCAACGTCAAAGCCAAGCATTGGTAGACGCATGGTTACTTTCGGTCGTAGAACTGCCGTTTGCTAATCGCCATTTGCACTGACAACCTTTATTAAAATAGGTGTAATATCTTCGACATCAAAATGCATTTTACGAAAACAGAATTTAACTTAATCTGCTATGTTTAACCAAAGTGAGCCCAGTTAGATAGTATTTTAAAATCAATTAATTTTACATTTAAATATAATTTGATAGAGAAGAAATTCTATTTTATATGTGACCATATGTTTCTCTCTATTCAGAGGCTAAACTGCTGCAAAATGCCCATTGTTTCCATGTTATACATTGCTTGCGACTAAATAAAAATAAGATAAAACTGAAATCATGTTTCTTCACACGTCATAAGCTATTTTGTACGGGTTTTTACGCGATAATACAGAGAGATGTTCGCTGACAAAATGAGATACGCACGGGTGGTTTTCAAGTGGAGTCGTGCGTTAAAATGCGCCGACGTCTCGCGTTTATAACCACGCCGTTCAGAGACGAAGGGGAATGACAAAATAGCCTGTTTATTCACAGCGCGCGGACTAAAAATATTAGCAATTTTAATGAATTGCGTACTTTCGATGGCCTTTATCAATCAACTACAAGTTTTTTTTATAACAACAACGACAATGAAGAGGACATGGATTGGAACGGCGGCACGTGAGGATACGTTTTGCGGTTGCATTTCATCACAAAGTGTTTTCATTGTCTATCAATCGCCTAACGTTATAACCCGGCCAAACTACTCACTGCTATAATAATTTGACTTCTATTTCCCTCTGATTTTATAATGTAGTTAAAGCCATTAGAAACGAAAGAGAAATTCAAAGTAAACGTCGTACAGTACTTGTTTTGCTTGTTTATTTGGTACTTTAGAGGCATTACTTTAGCTGGTACTTTTGTAGGTGATTATGAAAGCCTCAAATGATTTTTAAAAAAATGTATGCGATTATATTTAAATTGTCCATACGTTTGGTTTATAGTCTTGCGTGAGAAGAGTAACGCAGCCCTTATTTTAAAAAAATGGGCCAATATACTGAATATATTGTTTGGCTTTTTCCGTGATTCCGCGAGAGATTTGCAATGAAATGCTCAATACCATATCTATTTAATTATCTCAACTCCAAAACAAGGCATTTTTTATTGTAATATTGACAGGATCGAACAGGGAAAATATTTGCATTATAAAAGTTTGTTCTAACAAGTACTACAAGGCGTAAACACTTCAAGGGTACTTTTGTTATTCAAATCACATCAATCTAAGAATTTCCGATGCCTGAGAGGCGTGACATTTCTGATAACATCGTTGATAGGAGAGTTCAGCGAGTCATCACGTACTGAGTCTTGATAGGTAGAGATACACAACGAAGGTCCACTTTCGGTTCCCAATGGATTTGCTGTTTGTAGACAAAACTATAAAGCATAAGCTAGATCACTCTAGTAGCGTAGCCAAATCCGACAATAAACGTCCCGTGGTAATACTGCAAAGGCATAAAAAAATCCCATTTTGTCCTTTCGGGGATGGTCAGATTGTTATCAGAGAACTTATTCTTCCCCACCCCCCCCCCCCCCCCCCTCCCGGAAAAATTAGGTCCACTTTTAGGATTTCGCACCCCTCCCCCCCAAAAGAAAAATCCTGGGTACGGGGGCCTGGTATGCGAATGTCCGGAGTTCGAAATAAATTGTGCTGTTTTTTTATTTATTCACTTTCAGCCTTAAAATGCTCCAAAACTTGAGAACGGCCCAGCCTGAACTGAAAATTAGGGGGGGTGTATGGAAAGAGGGGTAGAGGCCCCATATCAAGGCGCGTTCCCAGAATTGGCCGCGGGGGGGGGGGGGGGGGGGGGGGGGGGGGGACCGCAGTCATGTATCATATGGACAAAGCACATTATTTGAAGATTCCTTAAAGTGCCCGTGCACCCCCTGTGTGTACGCGCCTGATATCGACTGTATAATCTATAATCCCATGATCTGGTTGCACTCATTAAAAAGGCAAAATATAGAATTAAAACTTAGGCTTCTTGTTACCGTGATCTGTAAACAAGCGCGGAAGTCAATGGAATTAGCCAGGCATTATATACAACCTGTACCTGTACCTGTTGCACTTTAGCTCCCTTAAGCCGTTTGCGGTTTAAGAGGTTAAAGGAGAGACAACCTGTCGTGCTCCAGTTCCTAGTGTCTAAGCGAACTTAAATTAATCAATGTTATAAATAAATGCGAGCTAAAGTCTTAAACTTTTAATAATGTTGTCTTGGGCGCACAAAAGACGTGAAAACTTCTCATATGACACATCGCACGACTGGTTTCGAGAGCTCTGTAACACTATCTCCGATAAACAAGAACAAAAGGTCGTCGCCAAGGCCAGAACGTGCCGACGACGTGTCACGTTTATTAGACTTGCAAATGATTTGAATCAAAACACCATGCGATGCATGGACGAAAGCAAAGCAGGCGATGCATTCGGGAGGAAGTATATGGCTCTTGCACTGTATCCGTCACGGCCAACATAGAAATGTGGAGTCGGGGGAGAGACAAGAAGCCGTGGATCGCACATCTAAAAGGCATAACTGGAAGTACATCGTGCTGATTTTGAGTCTTTTGTGCATCATCGGGTGCTTCATTTTCGCCTCTATGGGTTACACAATGAAACTTAATAACTGCGATGGGCCGCCAAAACAAGGAGAGGTTTGCCGGGAGAATGAGAAGTCGCCCATGTTTGAGCAAGCAAGGCAGTTTAGAGTCGCAGCGGCTGTATTATTTATCGCGGCGATGATTCTAGTCGTCACTGTTCTATGGGCCACAAAACAAGAAACGGATCGAAATCGACAAATGTCACGCAACCAGGCAGTCTTGGTGTCGGCAGTTACTGCGGAGGGCCTCTTGAAAACAGACGCCCCAGACCTGCCTCATCCTCATGTCCAAGTTCACCACACACTAGAGGAAGTCTGCCAGCTATGTGCCGATGAATCGCTGCCTAAGTACGAGACCGCTTTGCATTGTGCTTCGATTGGTACATCAAAGACGGCGAGTTTAACCCACAGTGGGCGAACGACCCCTGATATGGAGATAGACAATGACAGCTCGACGAATATTTCTGTATATGTACAAGTTGACGAGGATGAATTAAATCCCCCGCCAACGTACTTAGAAGCGATAGAAATGGATGAAATTGGTGAGATAGGAGAGGGCGAGAATGGATGAGTGCAAGGGGAAGCAATTGTAATGCTAACAAAGGATGTCACGCAAGCGATAACGTTGCTCCAAATACACTGGAGAAAACGTGTATTGTCGAATGCTGATGATGAAGCGTGATAAAGCGCGGTTTTATACGTTCAACTTTGTGCTTGACACGATGCTTACAAGAAAGCCTGGCGAATCACGCAACGAGAAAATATGTATCACGCATGCCTGTCACGCGTGACTGTGATTGGATTCGCACAGAAATATTCTGCTCTGCGCTGGTGGTATTATTATTATTGCAGAGGGAAAGACAAAAAAACGCGTGGAGCGAAATAAAATGTCTATATATAATATTGATGAGTAAAACATTTTGTCACACAAGAAGGCGGTCACGTCTTGAATAAGCTTGATTTTATCAGAGCTCATAACAGGATTATTAATTGATCAGATTGATCAGCCTTAGTTAATTGGACTCTGTTTTTAGGGAGTTAGAATATGTTGCTTACAGTTGGTTTTCGACAGAGTAAAAAAAGGAAAATAAGTTCAAGTTTATCTCAAGATCACAAACGAGAAAGTTGAAAAGTAAACAAAACGAATTCAGCGAGTTATCGGATAGTATAAACCCGACGTTGCTAATCGATAAAATTGATACTTGGCTTCATTTGATACTATTTATACTATTGATAATCAAAATTCAGGTGAATCCAATTAATGAAAATTTATATCATTTAATAGAAATCGATAACAGCTGATACAATTGATAATCATAATTCTAATTGATAGAAATTGAAATCTAATTGACAACTATTGATCATGAAGTCAATTTGATTGATATAAATAATAAATATATATAATAAATTGATAAAAAGTTATTTAAAGCTGTTGATATCAATTAATAGCAATTGATAACAGGAAAAAATGAGTGACTAGCCATTTATTACATTGATATTAATTATCAAATTTATCAATTGCCTTTTGATTACCAATTTTCATCAATTAGCTACGTCGAAAATTAACATATTTTTCGGAATCCGTCGAATTATCGGGTGGTGTTTCGTGGTACTGGGGTGGGTACCGTTGGTTTAAGCGAGAGGCAGTCATGGTAAATGAGGTATTTAGGACACAAGCTAGGCATACATCAACAATAATGAAATAAAGAAATTATTGGCGAGAATAAATATATATATATTCTAAAAAAACTTTGTTTGTGCCTTACTTTATTTCACTTATTTTAATAACTCAATTTTATAGAGAAATTAAACTAAACTGACTGTAATACTCAGTCAGTTTAGTTATTCAGTTTGTACTGTAATTTGCTTATTCCCCCACCCTAACATACAAATCGATGAGTATACAAGTTTTATTTCAAATAACAGAACGAAGACAGATATCTGCTGATGTTAGCTAGCATCCGCATCTCGACAGTGATTGTCATATTTCCTCTGCAATATAACAGAAAGTACGAAAACGGTTACAGCGATTTTCAAAAATCTGCGAACTCCAGTCAATAAATTTCTGTTACAACCGCTTTCTGCCTTCCGTCATTCAAGCTAATTTCAGCGTCTTGCGGAGAGGTGGCGTGATTGGGGAACTATTTCCATTTGAATGACAAAAAAAAAATGACGGAAGCCAGAAGCTATTAGAAATAGTCGGAAAGAGCTCGCAAAATATTGCAAACTACAGTAAATATAATAAATTCTTAACACCTCCAAGCCTTTTGCTATAATTCACGTCTAAATCTAGGTCAATGAGGTAAGGTATTAACCCCAAGCATAAAAATGGCATAATAACAAGTTAAGGATGAAATGCAAATTTTGAGATTATTTTATGATGTAAATCACAAGAGATACAGGAGAGGAGCTATCAAAACCTTTCTAGAACAATTCAAATCCTTTGCAATCTTTCATCTTAGGTATAACTAAAATGTCTATATTTCATAGTCAGCTTAGCAATGGTCATACCTCTTTATATAAAACAAAAGGTTACCAAAAGGTTGAAAACTTACAGCAGAATCCGCAAGATCTCCTACAGTTCTTCTCCATGAATGACTTTTTGAAGTTGCAGTATCCATTGTTTTGAGCGAGCCATTCACACATTTTCTGGCCGAAACTATCCACACAGTCTGTAAAAGTGTAACCTTAATTAGGAGGTGTTCATTATACCCTGACGCGGGAAGGAGGATATAAGGGAGGGGGTAGGGCTCTTAAATTGGAGTGGGAATGAAGAGGAAGTTTCAAGACAGTAACGGAAGTAGGATGAAAAGAAGGTAATAGGGAGAGAGGGGGAGGGGAGAAAAAGTAGGAAAGGAGAATGACAGAAGCAGGGTGGGGGGGGGGGGGGGGGGAGGGTGAGGGAAAGAAAGAGGGAAAGATGGGAGTAGGGGCAAGAAGTGAATAAGAAGATAAGACAATCTCAAATGAGGACGAAACAGCTGTCCATGTTTGTCAAACTGCCGGTTAATAAATCTTTGCTCGCGTTCCGTCACTGGCCCGACTGGTGCCGATGTGTATAAAGCTAATGTTTTTTTTAAAATTAAGAACCAGTGAAGATTGAATAAAGAGAAATCAGGAGATATGGAGGAGAGAGAAGGGTGATTAAGAAATGAACCCAGAGGGAAGATAGGAAAAGAGAGGGTTGGGAGAGGAACGGACAAAGAAGAAAACAAAATAGAGGAGAGAGAGGACGCAAAAGAAAGAGAAGATAACTTAAGGCAAATTGAGAGAAAGTTGGAGAGGGGTAGGGAAGGGAAGAGAAAAGGTAGTGGAAAAGACAGCTCTGGGAGAAGGGAAAGGCAGGAGGAGAGCAAGGACAGAGATTTAAGGTTAGAAGAAAGGGAAGGGATATGACTAAAAAGAGAACGGCACAGGGAACATAACATACCTTTCGTTGGAGATGAAGGCTTGGGGACTAAGAAAAACAAATGTTTAAGCACCACAATCAAATGTAATATTTGTTATGATGTTTTTCTAACTAAGATTAAGAACACGATCAATTGGTCATTGATTTTATTTATTTGTGAATAAACCAGTAATACAATCAGACCCTATTTTTCTGATCTACCGACAATTAAAAGCTCCTTACATTTTGGGTATGTCCGTTATTATCCTTTTTTTTTGGTAATCCTGTACTACCACCCCCCCCCCCCCCCCCCCCAACCAACAATCAAATTTCTATTGGTCCCAAGCTGAGTTCAGTACGATTGTGTCACTCACCACAGTATCCACAGCTCATTCTACAATACACCAACATAAAGTTTTTGTTATCCTCGCAGAACCATTTGTCGTCACCGATAGCTTTCTTGCAGTCGGCGCTTGCGTACTGGTCCTTGCATTCTGTAGTTTGATGAATGCAAATTACAATGTTATTGTGGCGCGGGGGTGGTAGGGATACTATTAAAGTTATTGCTACTTCTTTATTTATCACCGCAAATTTTAAGGTTAGGGTTAGTACGGTCCTCACACTTCTTGTCTATGTTTGGGTTAGGGTTAGTACGATACTCCAATTCTTGTCTATGTTTGGGTTAGGGTTAGTACGATACTTCCTGTCTATGTTTGGGTTAGGGTTAGTACGATACTTCCTGTCTATGTTTGGGTTAGGGTTAGTACGGTCCTCACACTTCTTATCTATGTTAGGGTTAAGGTTAGTACGATACTTCCTGTCTATGTTAGGGTTAGGGTTAGTACGATACTTCCTGTCTATGTTTTCATGAAAAACAGTCAGGCGCGGATAGAGGAACAATTCTGATTATTTAACCCGAGAGAAAGAACATTCCTCAATTAACAGAATAAAGACTTGTACCTCATACTTCGCCAATGTTTTTTTTTCTTCTTCTATTAATGTGTATTTGTTGACTACACTGTTAAATTTGTTTTTCAAATGGACTGATTAAGAATTTCTATACCGGGACGATAAGTTTGTAGTCTTTACAAACAACCAAAAATTTTGACATTGTCTCTGGATCCACGCCTGGTAGGACTAGTGAGAGATGGGTGGTATGAAGAGAGAATGTAGATGCAAGGATTTACAAGGGAAAGAATGTCATAGAATCATCCTTCCAAATATTCCCCCTCCAACCTCCCCCCTCACCCTTTTTTGTCGTGATGTACATAATCATTACATTATACCAATAATGCTATAAAATAATATAATCATACTTATGTGTATAGCTGACAGAGCAAAAAAATGAGAAGTTTTCCCAAAATAAGGTCTGGTAAACTTCGGTTAGCTTGAATTTTCGCATTGAGGCTCCTTATGTTATGTAAACCACCATATCAAAAAGTATTTTTTTTTCTAATGGATTCGTCTTCGAGATATGAGGCTTGAAGTGCAATTGTCAAATGTTCAAAATATGAATTCTCCTTGTTTTTAGGGAGAAGTCGGGCTCTGATCAGAAATTAAGCCAACTTTGCTCGCTAATTTCTAAATGTCATGTCCTCTAAATTTCTTTAAAATTTGGAATTAAGCTTTTGGTCAGAGGAACTCCATGTATGCGAATCTTGAGCTTATATATTGAGAATTGGAAAATTTCATGCCATTTTTCCCTCTGTATAGCTATGAAAATATCATAGCTAATGTACTATATATAGTGTCTAGGAATAACATGAGGATTTCGAGTCCTCATGAATGAAAAATAAAGAACGATTGCAAGCATTTCATCGAAGTCAGCAGTAAGAAAAACCTTTGCCCTAAGAATAATTAGCCTCGCGCAAGTGGAGCTGAAAATGGCGCTTAGAGCACTCGGGTGACAGCTAACGGCCAACATTTAATTATCCATCCACGATGGGCGGGATTTTTGAAGCAAAACATGCATTTACCAATAAACCTTAAAAAAAAAACGAATAAGTAAGCTGGAGTGTTTGACTGCTATGTATTACTAATACAGACAAAAAGAAAGTTGGTCAAACTTGTTTGCTTTCTCGATGATTTAAAAGGTTTGAAAATTATATCCATTTTTAGTCACGCGTGCCTTTCGTTAACGAGTCGCTATTGTGACTTTTGATTTCTTTAAATTCTGCACACACAACCACAACTTTGTCCTTGTCTTAACCTTAGGGGTGGACCATTAGAAATTTGGAGAGGGAGGCTGTCAATTTTTTTGTGCCTGTTTTTTTTTTCGTTGGCCCGGAGTGTGTAGGATTTGTTTTACCAGAAAGGCTGTGCAAGTTAGTGCTTGGATTTCTGCAATTTTTTTTAAGAATCGGTCATGCACGGTCTTTTTTTTTAATTGCCACCCCCCTCCCCAAATTTCTAATGGTCCACCCCTTAGATCAATCATAACCAAATCAACATCAAAGTGGAGCCTTTAAGCTACTCTCACCGAGAAAATACTGATTAACACAAAGCCAGCAATTAAATAAATTTCGGATTGTTTCCCAGCTTTGTGTTACTGTTGATTTAATTACGTTGAGTTAGTTGAGTTAGTACGTATGTGTCTATGGTTTGGCGTCTGGAGCTTTTCGGCGCTCTCATTGAGGCGTCCAACGGCCGCAGTAACTGCGAAATGGTTTCCGTTACCAAAAGCCAGTCGCTACTCGAAAACGAAAAAAAAAGGTACACTTGTGACTAAAAACGGATATAACTGTTATTTTCCCCCATGCTCATACCGTCATCGTTCTCTAAAGGCATCGAATGAGCAGCGTCAAAGCACAACACGAGAACTACGAAGAGAGTGAGACGCATCATGACGAGGCTTTGTCAATGGACACGAAGTTGCACCAGAATAAAACGGTTTTCAAAGATATCGATATTTAAGAGCTCCCAAGAACCACATGGTAGGCCAACCAGAAAACAACGTCTCATTCTCAGCTTCATTGAATACTGTATGATAATGAATGCAACCGCCATTTTCACGCTCCGAGAAGCACCCGTTCCTTGAGTAAGTAACGCAGCTGCTTTGTCTCCTATTATCTTTGTTCTACAAAGGAGTTCTCTTGTCTCTATTCTTTTCGTTCTTTGTGTCGAGGTGCGGATATTGTTCATCTGCCCAATCAAATTGCAGCTTGTAAGAGCTGCGTACTGATCCTGTTCCTTGTATCCTCATATTTTACTGAGGATGACTCGTTCCTTTATTGCGATGAGAATATGTGTTATTTTCCTGTTTTCTGTTTCTATAGAATATTATAATATTTAACCCGAAAACACGAACGGGGGGCTTCTAACATTGTTAACCACCCCAAAGCAGCGGCGTAGCCAGGATTTTCAACAGGGGGGAAGGGGGGTACAAAAGATATCGATTTTCAAAGATATCGACATTGAGCTCCAAAGAACCACATGGTAGGCCAACCAGAAAACAGCGTCTCATTCTCAGCTTCATTGAATACCGTATGATAATGAATGCAACCGCCATTTTCACGCTCCGAGAAGCACCTGTTCGTTATATCCTGATATTTTACTGAGGATGACTCGTTCCTTTATTGCGAGCCCCCTAGGCCACCCCCTGGCTACGCCCCTGCGAATGGAGAGGCGTGTTAGTACGTCAGCCAAACGCAAAGGCTGAAGGCAATTTAGCTGTGACTTCGCGCAGAATGCTATTGTCTTTAGTGTCATCTAGCTTTCTCGGGGATAACGAGATGCGTATCACATGCTTGGTTGCACTTTAACGAGAACGTGTCTGATTGGCTATTCTTTATGCCAATCAACTAACTAAGGTGTCAGAAGAGCTGTCGATCAACGGCTGAATTAGTTAACTAGGCACAATGAAGTTTAATGGGGCTGAAACCTTACCCGATGTCTATAGAATTTTAAATTAGACAAGAGGTAGACTTACCTTGAAGGATAATTGTAATTCTCAGAGCCATACGGAACATTATGACCTTATTATGCGCAAATTGCCACGTTTTAAAGAAACCATTGTTATGCAAATTAACATGGTATAAAATCCCGCGTACAGCAAGACCATGCCTCTTCTTCTTGAGTGTAACAAAAAAATACACCATAGTTGCCATCGAATGGAGGGTGGGCCACAGACAGCTAGACTTAGTGGCGCAAATGAAAAGGGTGGGTACCTAATAAGGTCACAATGTTCCATGTGGGGAATGGGTATGTTTACTGGGCATGTAGGGAATGGGTATGTTTACTGGGTATTTGGGGATGGGTATGTTTACTGGGCATGTAGGGAATGGGTATGTTTACTGGGTATGTGGGAATGGGTATGTTTACTGGGTATGTGGGGGATGGGTATCTTTACTGGGTATGTGGGGGTGGGTTTGTTTACTGGGTATGTGGGGAATGGGTATGTTTACTGGGTATGTGAGGGATGGGTATGTTTACTGGGAATGTGGTGAATGGGTATGTTTACTGGGTATGTGGGGAATGGGTATGTTTACTGGGTATGTGGGGAATGGGTATGTTTACTGGGTATGTGGGGAATGGGTATGTTTACTGGGTATGTGGGGAATGGGTATGTTTACTGGGTATGTGGGGAATGGGTATGTTTACTGGGTATGTGAGGGATGGGTATGTTTACTGGGTATGTGGGGGTGGGTTTGTTTACTGGGTATGTGGGGAATGGGTATGTTTACTGGGTATGTGAGGGATGGGTATGTTTACTGGGTATGTGGTGAATGGGTATGTTTACTGGGTATGTGAGGGATGGGTATGTTTACTGGTTATGTGAGGGATGGGTATGTTTACTGGGCATGTTGGGAATGGGTTTGTTTACTGGGTATGTGGGGAATGGGTATGTTTACTGGGTATGTAGGGAATGGGTATGTTTACTGGGTATGTTGGGAATGGGTATGTTTACTGGGTATGTGAGGAATGGGTATGTTTACTGGGCATGTGGGGAATGGGTATGTTTACTGGGTATGTGGGGGATGGGTATGTTTACTGGGTATGTGAGGGATGGGTATGTTTACTGGGTATTTGGGGATGGGTATGTTTACTGGGTATTTGGGGATGGGTATGTTTACTGGGTATGTGGGGAATGGCTATGTTTACTGGGTATGTGGGGAATGGGTATGTTTACTGGGTATGTGGGGAATGGGTATGTTTACTGGGTATGTGGGGAATGGGTATGTTTACTGGGTATGTGGGGAATGGGTATGTTTACTGGGTATGTGAGGGATGGGTATGTTTACTGGGTATGTGGGGGTGGGTTTGTTTACTGGGTATGTGGGGAATGGGTATGTTTACTGGGTATGTGAGGGATGGGTATGTTTACTGGGTATGTGGGGAATGGGTATGTTTACTGGGTATGTGGGGAATGGGTATGTTTGCTGGGAATGTGGGGAATGGGTATGTTTACTGGGTATGTAGGGAATGGGTATGTTTACTGGGTATGTGGGGAATGGGTATGTTTACTGGGTATGTAGGGAATGGGTATGTTTACTGGGTATGTGTGAATGGGTATGTTTACTGGGTATGTGAGGGTGGGTATGTTGACTGGGTATGTGGGAAATGGGTATGTTTACTGGGTATGTGGGGAATGGGTATGTTTACAGGGTATGTAGGGAATGGGTATGTTTACTGGGTATGTGTGAATGGGTATGTTTACTGGGTATGTGAGGGTGGGTATGTTTACACTCACGTGTCCTTGGACGTCCCTACATCAGGTGCGTACACAGGGGGCGCTCGCACCCCCCCCCCCCCCAAACTCGGCGACCAAAAAGTGAGTAATTTCTAATTAAGGAATCTCGAAATACTATCATTTTCCATATAATACCTATATGACCCCCCCTCCCTCCGCCCCCTCTCAGCCAATTCTGGGTACGAGCCTGTCGATACAGCTTAATGAAGTGCTGTGAAAGACGAGATTAATGTCATTATCTGAGAAGTATACTCGTACTCCAGATAAGACACCGGATTCAGAGAAGTTAACGGGACACTTTCGCGTATGTTGAGATCTCTCACTTTTATTAAAACAGTCAAAATGATTCGAAATGGATATAGTTATTGAGTAGTTGAGGGACATAATAAAGGCGCAAAAAACATAAACATATTTCAACGGCGAAATGCGCATAGTTGTCATTATAGAGAGAGGACACACACTACAACACGACATTCACCTCCTTTATGAAACCCAGAAAAGAATCGTTTCCCCAACGCCGAGGAAAATCGTTTACTTTCATACTAATATCCGATAGGGAGATCACTACATCTCTTTCAACAAGAAATACAACAGCAAGGTCATTAATTTGTGACAGCTGGTGATACAAATAACTTTATTAATCCATTTCCCGATGAGTTTTTCCATTATATTTCCATTTTCATACCACCAATAAAAGCTAAGTGAACAAATCTTAAGATGTTTGTATTAATAATGCTGTGACGCAAAGTCATAGTATCAATTTCAAACAAGAGATTAATGCATCCCATATTCACTAAAGCTTTTTAAAATGCACTAGAAATATTTTTAAGAGCTAAAAACATTACAAGCCTTTTTTGGTTTTGTTTTTTGCTTAAAAACAAAGGCTTTTTCGAACAAAACCATATGATTTGATGAAATCAGTCATCGAACGAGATGACGCATGCATTAGATTCTTTTAATTATTTCAAACGCAAAGAGTCGGGTAATCAATTTCATTAAGAAATGCTGTACTTACTAAAAAACAGCCAAATTGAAGCAGACAATAGATATTAAAAAGGGTGAAGCTTTGACGGATTTTAATGATGTGGATATCAAGGAGGAAAGATAAAATAAAACTTACCAGGGCGGCGTGTTGGTTATAAAAGCTGTTTACAAATTTGGATTTTATTGGTCACTAGTTTTTGCCCCTCTTATGTAAGCAAAGTACTTTTTGGATTTGGAAAAGTATCATATGACTTCCAAAGCGTAACTTCAAGCCTGGTTGAGTCCTTTTGAGTTTTTTGCACATATCATATGGCAGTTGGATAAGTAAACATACCCATTCCCCACATACCCAGTAAACATACCCACATACCCAGTTAACATACCCATTCCCACATACCCAGTAAACATACCCACATACCCAGTAAACATACCAATTCCCACATACCCAGTAAACATACCCATTCCCCACATACCCAGTAAACAAGCCCACATACCAAGTAACAATACCGATTCCAACATACTTAGTAAACATACCCATTCCCCACATACCCAGTAAACATACCCATTCCCTACATACCCAGTAAACATACCCATTCCCCACATACCCAGTAAACATACCCAGTAAACAAACCCATTCCCCACCTACCCAATAAACATACCCATTCCCACATACCCAGTAAACATACCCATTCCCACATACCCAGTAAACATACCCATCCCCATATACCCATTCCCCACATGCCCAGTAAACATACCCATTTCCCACATACCCAGTAAACATACCCATTCCCCACATACCTATTACACATACCCATTCCCCACATACCCAGTAAACATACCCATCCCCAAATACCAAGTAAACATATCCATTCCCCACATACCCAGTAAACATATCCACATACCCAGTTAACTTACCCATTCCCACATACCCAGTAAACATACCCACACACCCAGTAAACATACCCATTCCCCACATACCCAGTAAACAAACCCACATACCAAGTAAACATACCAATTCCAACATACTTAGTAAACATACCCATTCCCCACATACCCAGTAAACATACCCATTCCCAAAATACCCAGTAAACATACCCATTTCCCACATACCCAGAAAAAACATACCCAGTAAACAAACCCATTCCCCACATACCCAGTAAACATACCAATTCCCTACATACCCAATAAACATACCCATTCCCACATACCCAGTAAACATACCCATCCCCACATACCCATTACCCACATGCCCAGTAAACATATCCATTCCCCAAATACCCAGTAAACATACCTATTCCCCACATACCCATTACCCACATGCCCAGTAAACATACCCATTCCCAGATACCCAGTAAACATACCCATTCCCCACATACCCAATAAACATACCCATTCCCAGATACCCAGTAAACATACCCATTCCCCACATACCCAGTAAACATACCCATTCCTTACATACCCAGTAAACATACCCATTCCCACATACCCAGTAAACATACCCACCCCCACATACCCAGTAAATCTACCCATTCCCCACATACAAAGTAAACATACCCATTCCCAACATACCCAGTAAACATACCCATTTCTCACATACCCAGTAAACAAACACATTCCCCACATACCCATTACACATACCCATTTCCCACATACCCAGTAAACATACCCATTCCCCACATACCCAGTAAACATACCCATCCCCAAATACCCAGTAAACATACCCATTCCCCACATACCCAATAAACATACCCATTCCCAGATACCCAGTAAACATACCCATTCCCCACATACCCAGTAAACATACCCATTCCTTACATACCCAGTAAACATACCCATTCCCACATACCCAGTAAACATACCCACCCCCACATACCCAGTAAATCTACCCATTCCCCACATACAAAGTAAACATACCCATTCCCAACATACCCAGTAAACATACCCATTTCTCACATACCCAGTAAACATACACATTCCCCACATACCCATTACACATACCCATTTCCCACATACCCAGTAAACATACCCATCCCCAAATACCCAGTAAACATACCCATCCCCAAATAACCAGTAAACATACCCATCCCCCACATGCCCAGTAAACATACCCATTCCAAACATACCCAGTAAACATAGCCATTCCCCAAATACCCAGTAAACATACCCATTCCCTACATACCCAGTAAACATACCCATTTCCCACATACCCAGTAAACATACCCAGTAAACAAACCCATTCCCCACATACCCAGTAAACATACCCATTCCCTACATACCCAATAAACATACCCATTCCCACATACCCAGTAAACATACCCATCCCCACATACCCATTACCCACATGCCCAGTAAACATATCCATTCCCCAAATACCCAGTAAACATACCTATTCCCCACATACCCAGTAAACATACCCATCCCCCACATACCCAGTAAACATACCCATCCCCAAATACCCAGTAAACATACCCATTCCCCACATGCCCAGTAAACATAGCCATTCCCCACATACCCAGTAAACATACCCATTCCCCCCATCTCCAGTAAACATACCCATTCCCAACATACCCAGTAAACATACCCATTTCCCACATACCCAGTAAACATACCCATTCCCCACATACCAATTACACATACCCATTTCCCACATACCCAGTAAACATACCCATCCCCAAATACCCAGTAAACATACCCATTCCCCAAATACCCAGTAAACATACCCATGTCCCACATACCCAGTAAACATACCCATTCTCCAAATACCCAGTAAACATACCCATTCCCTACATACCCAGAAAACATACCCATTCCCCACATACCCAGTGAACATACCCAGTAAACAAACCCATTCCCCACATACCCAGTAAACATACCCATTCCCTACATACCCAATAAACATACCCATTCCCACATACCCAGTAAACATACCCATTCCCACATACCCAGTAAACATACCCATCCCCACATACCCATTCCCCACATGCCCAGTAAACATATCCATTCCCCAAATACCCAGTAAACATACCTATTCCCCACATACCCAGTAAACATACCTATTCCCCACATACCCAGTAAACATACCCATTCCCCACATACCCAGTAAACATACCCATTCCCATATACCCAGTAAACATACCCATTCCCTACATACCCAGTAAACATACCCATTCCCCACATACCCAGTAAACATACCCATTCCCATATACCCAGTAAACATACCCATTCCCTACATACCCAGTAAACATACCCATTCCCCACATACCCAGTAAACATACCCATTCCCACATACCCAGTAAACATACCCATTCCCCACATACCCAGTAACCATACCCATTCTTTACATACCCAGTAAACATACCCATTCCCACATACCCAGTAAACATACCCACCTCCACATACCCAGTAAACATACCCATTCCCCACATACCAAGTAAACATACCCATTTCCTACATACCCAGTAAACATACCCAGTAAACATACCCATCCCCACATACCCAGTAAACATACCCATTCCCATATACCCAGTAAACATACCCATTCCCTACATACCCAGTAAACATACCCATTCCCCACATACCCAGTAAACATACCCATTCCCACATACCCAGTAAACATACCCATTCCCCACATACCCAGTAACCATACCCATTCTTTACATACCCAGTAAACATACCCATTCCCACATACCCAGTAAACATACCCACCTCCACATACCCAGTAAACATACCCATTCCCCACATACCAAGTAAACATACCCATTTCCTACATACCCAGTAAACATACCCATTCCCCACATACCCAGTAAACATACCGATTCCCCACATACCTAGTAAACATACCCATTCCCCACATACCCTGTAAACATACCCATTCCCCACATACCCAGTAAACATACCCATCCCCACATACCCAGTAAACATACCCATCCCCACATACCCATTACACACATGCCCAGTAAACATATCCATTCCCCAAATACCCAGTAAACATACCCATTCCCACATACCCATTACACACACCCATTCCCCACATGCCCAGTAAACATACCCATTCCCCACATACCCATTACACATACCCATTCCCCAAATACCCAGTAAACATACCCATCCCCAAATACCCAGTAAACATACCCATCCCCCACATGCCCAGTAAACATACCCATTCCCCACATACCCAGTAAACATACCCATTCCCCAAATACCCAGTAAACATACCCATTCCCACATGCCCAGTAAACATACCCATCCCCAAATACCCAGTAAACATACCCATCCCCCACATGCCCAGTAAACATACCCATTCCCACATACCCAGTAAACATACCCATTCCCCACATGCCCAGTAAACATATCCATTCCCCAAATACCCAGTAAACATACCTATTCCCCACATACCCAGTAAACATACCGATTCCCCACATACCCATTCCCCACATACCTAGTAAACATACCCATCCCCAAATACCCAGTAAACATACCCATTCCCCACATACCCAGTAAACATACCCATTCCCCCCATATCCAGTAAACATACCCATCCCCCACATACCCAGTAAACATACCCATCCCCACATAACCAGTAAACATACCCATTTCCCACATACCCAGTCAACATACCCATCCCCTACATATCCAGTAAACATACCCATTCCCCACATACCCAGTAAACATACCCATTTCCCACATACCCAGTAAACATACCCATTCCCCAAATACCCAGTAAACATACCCATTCCCACATGCCCAGTAAACATACCCATCCCCAAATACCCAATAAACATACCCATCCCCCACATGCCCAGTAAACATACCAATTCCCACATACCCAGTAAACATACCCATTCCCCACATACCAAGTAAACATACCCATTCCCACATACCCATTACACACACCCATTCCCCACATGCCCAGTAAACATACCGATTCCCCACATACCCATTCCCCACATACCTAGTAAACATACCCATCCCCAAATACCCAGTAAACATACCCATTCCCCACATACCCAGTAAACATACCCATTCTCCACATACCCTGTAAACATACCCATTCCCCACATGCCCAGTAAACATACCCATTCCCCACATACCCATTACACATACCCATTCCCAACATACCCAGTAAACATACCCATTCCCCACATACCAATTACACATACCCATTCCCCACATGCCCAGTAAACATAGCCATCCCAAAATACCCAGTAAACATACCCATCCCCCACATGCCCAGTAAACATAGCCATTCCCCACATACCCAGTAAACGTACCCATTCCCCCCATATCCAGTAAATATACCCATCCCCCACATATTCAGTAAACATACCCATCCCCACATACCCAGTAAACATACCCATTTCCCACATACCCAGGCAACATACCCATCCCCCACATACCCAATAAACATACCCATTCCCCACATACCCAATAAACATACCCATTTCCCACATACCCAGTAAACATACCCATTCCCCAAATACCCAGTAAACATACCCATTCCCACATGCCCAGTAAACATACCCATCCCCAAATACCCAATAAACATACCCATCCCCCACATGCCCAGTAAACATACCCATTCCCACATACCCAGTAAACATACCCATTCCCCACATACCCAGTAAACATACCCATTTCCACATACCCATTACACACACCCATTCCCCACATGCCCAGTAAACATACCGATTCCCCACATACCCATTCCCCACATACCTAGTAAACATACCCAGCCCCAAATACCCAGTAAACATACCCATTCCCCACATACCCAGTAAACATACCCATTCCCCACATACCCTGTAAACATACCCATTCCCCACATACCCAGTAAACATACCCATTCCCACATACCCAGTAAACATACCCATTCCCCACATACCCATTACACACACCCATTCCCTACATGCCCAGTAAACATACCCATTCCCCACATACCCATTCCCCACATACCCATTACACATACCCATTCCCCACATACCCAGTAAACATACCCATCCCCAAATACCCAGTAAACATACCCATCCCCTACATGCCCAGTAAACATACCCATTCCCGACATACCCAGTAAACATACCCATTCCCCAAATACCCAGTAAACATACCCATTCCCACATGCCCAGTAAACATACCCATCCCCAAACACCCAGTAAACATACCCATCCCCCACATGCCCAGTAAACATACCCATTCCCACATACCCAGTAAACATACCCATTCCCCACATACCCAGTAAACATACCCATTCCCACATACCCATTACACACACCCATTCCCCACATGCCCAGTAAACATACCCATTCCCCACATACCCATTACACATACCCATTCCCCACATGCCCAGTAAACATACCCATCCCCAAATACCCAGTAAACATACCCATCCCCCACATGCCCAGTAAACATAGCCATTCCCCACATACCCAGTAAACATACCCATTCCCCCCATATCCAGTAAACATACCCATTCCCAACATACCCAGTAAACATACCCATTTCCCACATACCCAGTAAACATACCCATCCCCAAATACCCAGTTAACATACCCATTCCCTACATACCCAGTAAACATACCCATCCCCAAATACCCAGTTAACATACCCATGTCCCACATACCCAGTAAACATACCCATTCCCCAAATACCCAGTAAACATACCCATTCCCTACATACCCAGAAAACATACCCATTCCCCACATACCCAGTGAACATACCCAGTAAACAAACCCATTCCCCACATACCCAGTAAACATACCCATTCCCACATACCCAGTAAACATACCCATTCCCACATACCCAGTAAACATACCCATTCCCACATACCCAGTAAACATACCTATTCCCCACATACCCAGTAAACATACCCATCCCCCACATACCCAGTAAACATACCCATTCCCACATACCCAGTAAACATACCCATTCCCATATACCCAGTGAACATACCCATTCCCATATACCCAGTAAACATACCCATTCCCATATACCCAGTAAACATACCCATTCCCTACATACCCAGTAAACATACCCATTCCCCACATACCCAGTAAACATACCCAGTAAACATACCCAGTAAACAAACCCATTCCCCACATACCCAGTAAACATACCCATTCCCCAAATACCCAGTAAACATACCCATTCCCATATACCCAGTAAACATACCCATTCCCCAAATACCCAGTAAACATACCCATTCCCATATACCCAGTAAACATACCCATTCCCTACATACCCAGTAAACATACCCATTCCCCACATACCCAGTAAACATACCCATTCCCACATACCCAGTAAACATACCCATTCCCCACATACCCAGTAAACATACCCATTCCTTACATACCCAGTAAACATACCCATTCCCACATACCCAGTAAACATACCCACCTCCACATACCCAGTAAACATACCCATTCCCCACATACCCTGTAAACATACCCATTCCCCACATACCCAGTAAACATACCCATCCCCACATACCCAGTAAACATACCCATTCCCACATACCCAGTAAACATACCCATTCCCCACATACCCAGTAAACATACCCATTCCCACATACCCATTACACACACCCATTTCCCACATGCCCAGTAAACATACCCATTCCCCACATACCCATTACACATACCCATTCCCCACATACCCAGTAAACATACCCATCCCCAAATACCCAGTAAACATACCCATCCCCCACATGCCCAGTAAACATACCCATTCCCCACATACCCAGTAAACATACCCATTCCCCAAATACCCAGTAAACATACCCATTCCCACATGCCCAGTAAACATACCCATCCCCAAATACCCAGTAAACATACCCATCCCCCACATGCCCAGTAAACATACCCATTCCCACATACCCAGTAAACATACCCATTCCCCACATGCCCAGTAAACATATCCATTCCCCAAATACCCAGTAAACATACCTATTCCCCACATACCCAGTAAACATACCGATTCCCCACATACCCATTCCCCACATACCTAGTAAACATACCCATCCCCAAATACCCAGTAAACATACCCATTCCCCACATACCCAGTAAACATACCCATTCCCCCATATCCAGTAAACATACCCATCCCCCACATACCCAGTAAACATACCCATCCCCACATAACCAGCAAACATACCCATTTCCCACATACCCAGTCAACATACCCATCCCCACATATCCAGTAATTATACCCATTCCCCACATACCCAGTAAACATACCCATTTCCCACATACCCAGTAAACATACCCATTCCCCAAATACCCAGTAAACATACCCATTCCCACATGCCCAGTAAAGATACCCATCCCAAAATACCCAATAAACATACCCATCCCCCACATGCCCAGTAAACATACCCATTCCCACATACCCAGTAAACATACCCATTCCCCACATACCCAGTAAACATACCCATTCCCACATACCCATTACACACACCCATTCCCCACATGCCCAGTAAACATACCGATTCCCCACATACCCATTCCCCACATACCTAGTAAACATACCCATCCCCAAATACCCAGTAAACATACCCATTCCCCACATACCCAGTAAACATACCCATTCTCCACATACCCTGTAAACATACCCATTCCCCACATGCCCAGTAAACATACCCATTCCCCACATACCCATTACACATACCCATTCCCCACATACCCAGTAAACATACCCATTCCCCACATAACAATTACACATACCCATTCCCCACATGCCCAGTAATCATACCCATCCCAAAATACCCAGTAAACATACCCATCCCCCACATGCCCAGTAAACATAGCCATTCCCCACATACCCAGTAAACGTACCCATTCCCCCCATATCCAGTAAATATACCCATCCCCCACATACCCAGTAAACATACCCATCCCCACATACCCAGTAAACATACCCATTTCCCACATACCCAGTCAACATACCCATCCCCCACATACCCAGTAAACATACCCATTCCCCACATACCCAATAAACATACCCATTTCCCACATACCCAGTAAACATACCCATTCCCCAAATACCCAGTAAACATACCCATTCCCACATGCCCAGTAAACATACCCATCTCCAAATACCCAATAAACATACCCATCCCCCACATGCCCAGTAAACATACCCATTCCCACATACCCAGTAAACATACCCATTCCCCACATACCCAGTAAACATACCCATTCCCACATACCCAATACACACACCCATTCCCCACATGCCCAGTAAACATACCGATTCCCCACATACCCATTCCCCACATACCTAGTAAACATACCCAGCCCCAAATACCCAGTAAACATACCCATTCCCCACATACCCAGTAAACATACCCATTCCCCACATACCCTGTAAACATACCCATTCCCCACATACCCAGTAAACATACCCATTCCCACATACCCAGTAAACATACCCATTCCCCACATACCCATTACACACACCCATTCCCTACATGCCCAGTAAACATACCCATTCCCCACATACCCATTCCCAACATACCCATTACACATACCCATTCCCCACATACCCAGAAACATACCCATCCCCAAATACCCAGTAAACATACCCATCCCCTACATGCCCAGTAAACATACCCATTCCCGATATACCCAGTAAACATACCCATTCCCCAAATACCCAGTAAACATACCCATTCCCACATGCCCAGTAAACATACCCATCCCCAAACACCCAGTAAACATACCCATCCCCCACATGCCCAGTAAACATACCCATTCCCACATACCCAGTAAACATACCCATTCCCCACATACCCAGTAAACATACCCATTCCCACATACCCATTACACACACCCATTCCCCACATGCCCAGTAAACATACCCATTCCCCACATACCCATTACACATACCCATTCCCCACATGCCCAGTAAACATACCCATCCCCAAATACCCAGTAAACATACCCATCCCCCACATGCCCAGTAAACATAGCCATTCCCCACATACCCAGTAAACATACCCATTCCCCCCATATCCAGTAAACATACCCATTCCCAACATACGCAGTAAACATACCCATTTCCCACATACCCAGTAAACATACACATTCCCCACATACCAATTACACATACCCATTTCCCACATATCCAGTAAACATACCCATCCCCAAATACCCAGTAAACATACCCATTCCCTACATACCCAGTAAACATACCCATTCCCCAAATACCCAGTAAACATACCCATGTCCCACATACCCAGTAAACATACCCATTCCCCAAATACCCAGTAAACATACCCATTCCCTACATACCCAGAAAACATACCCATTCCCCACATACCCAGTGAACATACCCAGTAAACAAACCCATTCCCCACATACCCAGTAAACATACCCATTCCCACATACCCAGTAAACATACCCATCCCCACATACCCATTCCCCACATGCCCAGTAAACATACCCATTCCCCACATACCCAGTAAACATACCCATTCCCCAAATACCCAGTAAACATACCCATTCCCATATACCCAGTAAACATACCCATTCCCCACATACCCAGTAAACATACCCATTCCCCAAATACCCAGTAAACATACCCATTCCCATATACCCAGTAAACATACCCATTCCCTACATACCCAGTAAACATACCCATTCCCCACATACCCAGTAAACATACCCATTCCCACATACCCAGTAAACATACCCATTCCCCACATACCCAGTAAACATTCCCATTCCTTACATACCCAGTAAACATACCCATTCCCACATACCCTGTAAACATACCCACCTCCACATACCCAGTAAACATACCCATTCCCCACATACCCTGTAAACATACCCATTCCCCACATACCCAGTAAACATACCCATCCCCACATACCCAGTAAACATACCCATTCCCACATACCCAGTAAACATACCCATTCCCCACATACCCAGTAAACATACCCATTCCCACATACCCATTACACACACCCATTCCCCACATGCCCAGTAAACATACCCATTCCCCACATACCCATTACACATACCCATTCCCCACATACCCAGTAAACATACCCATCCCCAAATACCCAGTAAAAATACCCATCCCCCACATGCCCAGTAAACATACCCATTCCCCACATACCCAGTAAACATACCCATTCCCCAAATACCCAGTAAACATACCCATTCCCACATGCCCAGTAAACATACCCATCCCCAAATACCCAGTAAACATACCCATCCCCCACATGCCCAGTAAACATACCCATTCCCACATACCCAGTAAACATACCCATTCCCCACATGCCCAGTAAACATATCCATTCCCCAAATACCCAGTAAACATACCTATTCCCCACATACCCAGTAAACATACCGATTCCCCACATACCCATTCCCCACATACCTAGTAAACATACCCATCCCCAAATACCCAGTAAACATACCCATTCCCCACATACCCAGTAAACATACCCATTCCCCCATATCCAGTAAACATACCCATCCCCCACATACCCAGTAAACATACCCATCCCCACATAACCAGTAAACATACCCAGTCAACATACCCATCCCCACATATCCAGTAATTATACCCATTCCCCACATACCCAGTAAACATACCCATTTCCCACATACCCAGTAAACATACCCATTCCCCAAATACCCAGTAAACATACCCATTCCCACATGCCCAGTAAACATACCCATCCCCAAATACCCAATAAACATACCCATCCCCCACATGCCCAGTAAACATACCCATTCCCACATACCCAGTAAACATACCCATTCCCCACATACCCAGTAAACATACCCATTCCCACATACCCATTACACACACCCATTCCCCACATGCCCAGTAAACATACCGATTCCCCACATACCCATTCCCCACATACCTAGTAAACATACCCATCCCCAAATACCCAGTAAACATACCCATTCCCCACATACCCAGTAAACATACCCATTCTCCACATACCCTGTAAACATACCCATTCCCCACATGCCCAGTAAACATACCCATTCCCCACATACCCATTACACATACCCATTCCCCACATACCCAGTAAACATACCCATTCCCCACATACCAATTACACATACCCATTTCCCACATGCCCAGTAAACATACCCATCCCAAAATACCCAGTAAACATACCCATCCCCCACATGCCCAGTAAACATAGCCATTCCCCACATACCCAGTAAACGTACCCATTCCCCCCATATCCAGTAAATATACCCATCCCCCACATACCCAGTAAACATACCCATTCCCTACATACCCAGTAAACATACCCATTCCCCACATACCTAGTTAACATACCCATCCCCAAATACCCAGTAAACTTACCCATTCCCCACATACCCAGTAAACATATCCACATACCCAGTTAACTTTCCCATTCCCACATACCAAGTAAACATACCCACATACCCAGTACACATACCCATTCCCCACATACCAAGTAAACAAACCCACATACCAAGTAAACATACCAATTCCCCACATACCCAGTAAACATACCCATTCCCTACATACCCAGTAAACATACCCATTTCCCACATACCCAGTAAACATACCCAGTAAACAAACCCATTCCCCACATACCCAGTAAACATACCCATTCCCTACATACCCAATAAACATACCCATTCCCACATACCCAGTAAACATACCCATCCCCACATACCCATTACCCACATGCCCAGTAAACATATCCATTCCCCAAATACCCAGTAAACATACCTATTCCCCACATACCCAGTAAACATAGCCATTCCCCACATACCCAGTAAACATACCCATTCCCCCCATCTCCAGTAAACATACCCATTCCCAACATACCCAGTAAACATACCCATTTCCCACATACCCAGTAAACATACCCATTCCCCGCATACCAATTAAACATACCCATTTCCCACATACCCAGTAAACATACCCATCCCCAAATACCCAGTAAACATACCCATTCCCCAAATACCCAGTAAACATACCCATGTCCCACATACCCAGTAAACATACCCATTCTCCAAATACCCAGTAAACATACCCATTCCCTACATACCCAGAAAACATAACCATTCCCCACATACCCAGTGAACATACCCAGTAAACAAACCCATTCCCCACATACCCAGTAAACATACCCATTCCCTACATACCCAATAAACATACCCATTCCCACATACCCAGTAAACATACCCATTCCCACATACCCAGTAAACATACCCATCCCCACATACCCATTCCCCACATGCCCAGTAAACATATCCATTCCCCAAATACCCAGTAAACATACCCATTCCCCACATACCCAGTAAACATACCCATTCCCCAAATACCCAGTAAACATACCCATCCCCCACATACCCAGTAAACATACCCATTCCCACATACCCAGTAAACATACCCATTCCCCACATACCCAGTAACCATACCCATTCTTTACATACCCAGTAAACATACCCATTCCCACATACCCAGTAAACATACCCACCTCCACATACCCAGTAAACATACCCATTCCCCACATACCAAGTAAACATACCCATTTCCTACATACCCAGTAAACATACCCATTCCCCACATACCCAGTAAACATACCGATTCCCCACATGCCTAGTAAACATACCCATTCCCCACATACCCTGTAAACATTCCCATTCCCCACATACCCAGTAAACATACCCATCCCCACATACCCAGTAAACATACCCATCCCCACATACCCATTACCCACATGCCCAGTAAACATATCCATTCCCCAAATACCCAGTAAACATACCCATTCCCACATGCCCAGTAAACATACCCATCCCCAAATACCCAATAAACATACCCATCCCCCACATGCCCAGTAAACATACCCATTCCCACATACCCAGTAAACATACCCATTCCCCACATACCAAGTAAACATACCCATTCCCACATACCCATTACACACACCCATTCCCCACATGCCCAGTAAACATACCGATTCCCCACATACCCATTCCCCACATACCTAGTAAACATACCCATCCCCAAATACCCAGTAAACATACCCATTCCCCACATACCCAGTAAACATACCCATTCTCCACATACCCTGTAAACATACCCATTCCCCACATGCCCAGTAAACATACCCATTCCCCACATACCCATTACACATACCCATTCCCCACATACCCAGTAAACATACCCATTCCCCACATACCAATTACACATACCCATTCCCCACATGCCCAGTAAACATACCCATCCCAAAATACCCAGTAAACATACCCATCCCTCACATGCCCAGTAAACATAGCCATTCCCCACATACCCAGTAAACGTACCCATTCCCCCCATATCCAGTAAATATACCCATCCCCCACATACCCAGTAAACATACCCATCCCCACATACCCAGTAAACATACCCATTTCCCACATACCCAGTCAACATACCCATCCCCCACATACCCAGTAAACATACTCATTCCCCACATACCCAATAAACATACCCATTTCCCACATACCCAGTAAACATACCCATTCCCCAAATACCCAGTAAACATACCCATTCCCACATGCCCAGTAAACATACCCATCCCCAAATACCCAATAAACATACCCATCCCCCACATGCCCAGTAAACATACCCATTCCCACATACCCAGTAAACATACCCATTCCCCACATACCCAGTAAACATACCCATTCCCACATACCCATTACACACACCCATTCCCCACATGCCCAGTAAACATACCGATTCCCCACATACCCATTCCCCACATACCTAGTAAACATACCCAGCCCCAAATACCCAGTAAACATACCCATTCCCCACATACCCAGTAAACATACCCATTCCCCACATACCCTGTAAACATACCCATTCCCCACATACCCAGTAAACATACCCATTCCCACATACCCAGTAAACATACCCATTCCCCACATACCCATTACACACATCCATTCCCTACATGCCCAGTAAACATACCCATTCCCCACATACCCATTCCCTACATACCCATTACACATACCCATTCCCCACATACCCAGTAAACATACCCATCCCCAAATACCCAGTAAACATACCCATCCCCTACATGCCCAGTAAACATACCCATTCCCGACATACCCAGTAAACATACCCATTCCCCAAATACCCAGTAAACATACCCATTCCCACATGCCCAGTAAACATACCCATCCCCAAACACCCAGTAAACATACCCATCCCCCACATGCCCAGTAAACATACCCATTCCCACATACCCAGTAAACATACCCATTCCCCACATACACAGTAAACATACCCATTCCCACATACCCATTACACACACCCATTCCCCACATGCCCAGTAAACATACCCATTCCCCACATACCCATTACACATACCCATTCCCCACATGCCCAGTAAACATACCCATCCCCAAATACCCAGTAAACATACCCATCCCCCACATGCCCAGTAAACATAGCCATTCCCCACATACCCAGTAAACATACCCATTCCCCCCATATCCAGTAAACATACCCATTCCCAACATACCCAGTAAACATACCCATTTCCCACATACCCAGTAAACATACCCATTCCCCACATACCAATTACACATACCCATTTCCCACATATCCAGTAAACATACCCATCCCCAAATACCCAGTAAACATACCCATTCCCTACATACCCAGTAAACATACCCATTCCCAACATACCCAGTAAACATACCCATTTCCCACATACCCAGTAAACATACCCATTCCCCACATACCAATTACACATACCCATTTCCCACATATCCAGTAAACATACCCATCCCCAAATACCCAGTAAACATACCCATTCCCTACATACCCAGTAAACATACCCATTCCCCAAATACCCAGTAAACATACCCATTCCCACATGCCCAGTAAACATACCCATCCCCAAATACCCAATAAACATACCCATCCCCCACATGCCCAGTAAACATACCCATTCCCACATACCCAGTAAACATACCCATTCCCCACATACCAAGTAAACATACCCATTCCCACATACCCATTACACACACCCATTCCCCACATGCCCAGTAAACATACCGATTCCCCACATACCCATTCCCCACATACCTAGTAAACATACCCATTCCCTACATACCCAGTAAACATACCCATTCCCCAAATACCCAGTAAACATACCCATTCCCACATGCCCAGTAAACATACCCATCCCCAAATACCCAATAAACATACCCATCCCCCACATGCCCAGTAAACATACCCATTCCCACATACCCAGTAAACATACCCATTCCCCACATACCAAGTAAACATACCCATTCCCACATACCCATTACACACACCCATTCCCCACATGCCCAGTAAACATACCGATTCCCCACATACCCATTCCCCACATACCTAGTAAACATACCCATCCCCAAATACCCAGTAAACATACCCATTCCCCACATACCCAGTAAACATACCCATTCTCCACATACCCTGTAAACATACCCATTCCCCACATGCCCAGTAAACATACCCATTCACACATACCCATTACACACACCCATTCCCCACATGCCCAGTAAACATACCGATTCCCCACATACCCATTCCCCACATACCTAGTAAACATACCCATCCCCAAATACCCAGTAAACATACCCATTCCCCACATACCCAGTAAACATACCCATTCTCCACATACCCTGTAAACATACCCATTCCCCACATGCCCAGTAAACATACCCATTCCCCACATACCCATTACACATACCCATTCCCCACATACCCAGTAAACATACCCATTCCCCACATACCAATTACACATACCCATTCCCCACATGCCCAGTAAACATACCCATCCCAAAATACCCAGTAAACATACCCATCCCCCACATGCCCAGTAAACATAGCCATTCCCCACATACCCAGTAAACGTACCCATTCCCCCCATATCCAGTAAATATACCCATCCCCCACATACCCAGTAAACATACCCATCCCCACATACCCAGTAAACATACCCATTTCCCACATACCCAGTCAACATACCCATCCCCCACATACCCAGTAAACATACCCATTCCCCACATACCCAATAAACATACCCATTTCCCACATACCCAGTAAACATACCCATTCCCCAAATACCCAGTAAACATACCCATTCCCACATGCCCAGTAAACATACCCATCCCCAAATACCCAATAAACATACCCATCCCCCACATGCCCAGTAAACATACCCATTCCCACATACCCAGTAAACATACCCATTCCCCACATACCCAGTAAACATACCCATTCCCACATACCCATTACACACACCCATTCCCCACATGCCCAGTAAACATACCGATTCCCCACATACCCATTCCCCACATACCTAGTAAACATACCCAGCCCCAAATACCCAGTAAACATACCCATTCCCCACATACCCAGTAAACATACCCATTCCCCACATACCCTGTAAACATACCCATTCCCCACATACCCAGTAAACATACCCATTCCCACATACCCAGTAAACATACCCATTCCCCACATACCCATTACACACACCCATTCCCTACATGCCCAGTAAACATACCCATTCCCCACATACCCATTCCCCACATACCCATTACACATACCCATTCCCCACATACCCAGTAAACATACCCATCCCCAAATACCCAGTAAACATACCCATCCCCTACATGCCCAGTAAACATAACCATTCCCGACATACCCAGTAAACATACCCATTCCCCAAATACCCAGTAAACATACCCATTCCCACATGCCCAGTAAACATACCCATCCCCAAACACCCAGTAAACATACCCATCCCCCACATGCCCAGTAAACATACCCATTCCCACATACCCAGTAAACATACCCATTCCCCACATACCCAGTAAACATACCCATTCCCACATACCCATTACACACACCCATTCCCCACATGCCCAGTAAACATACCCATTCCCCACATACCCATTACACATACCCATTCCCCACATGCCCAGTAAACATACCCATCCCCAAATACCCAGTAAACATACCCATCCCCCACATGCCCAGTAAACATAGCCATTCCCCACATACCCAGTAAACATACCCATTTCCCCCATATCCAGTAAACATACCCATTCCCAACATACCCAGTAAACATACCCATTTCCCACATACCCAGTAAACATACCCATTCCCCACATACCAATTACACATACCCATTTCCCACATATCCAGTAAACATACCCATCCCCAAATACCCAGTAAACATACCCATTCCCTACATACCCAGTAAACATACCCATTCCCCAAATACCCAGTAAACATACCCATGTCCCACATACCCAGTAAACATACCCATTCCCCAAATACCCAGTAAACATACCCATTCCCTACATACCCAGAAAACATACCCATTCCCCACATACCCAGTGAACATACCCAGTAAACAAACCCATTCCCCACATACCCAGTAAACATACCCATTCCCACATACCCAGTAAACATACCCATTCCCACATACCCATTCCCCACATGCCCAGTAAACATATCCATTCCCCAAATACCCAGTAAACATACCTATTCCCCACATACCCAGTGAACATACCCATTCCCACATACCCAGTAAACATACCCATTCCCCACATACCCAGTAAACATACCCATTCCTTACATACCCAGTAAACATACCCATTCCCATATACCCAGTAAACATACCCATTCCCTACATACCCAGTAAACATACCCATTCCCCACATACCCAGTAAACATACCCATTCCCACATACCCAGTAAACATACCCATTCCCCACATACCCAGTAAACATACCCATTCCTTACATACCCAGTAAACATACCCATTCCCACATACCCAGTAAACATACCCACCTCCACATACCCAGTAAACATACCCATTCCCCACATACCCTGTAAACATACCCATTCCCCACATACCCAGTAAACATACCCATCCCCACATACCCAGTAAACATACCCATTCCCACATACCCAGTAAACATACCCATTCCCCACATACCCAGTAAACATACCCATTCCCACATACCCATTACACACACCCATTCCCCACATGCCCAGTAAACATACCCATTCCCCACATACCCATTACACATACCCATTCCCCACATACCCAGTAAACATACCCATCCCCAAATACCCAGTAAACATACCCATCCCCCACATGCCCAGTAAACATACCCATTCCCCACATACCCAGTAAACATACCCATTCCCCAAATACCCAGTAAACATACCCATTCCCACATGCCCAGTTAACATACCCATCCCCAAATACCCAGTAAACATACCCATTCCCCAAATACCCAGTAAACATACCTATTCCCCACATACCCAGTAAACATACCGATTCCCCACATACCCATTCCCCACATACCTAGTAAACATACCCATCCCCAAATACCCAGTAAACATACCCATTCCCCACATACCCAGTAAACATACCCATTTCCCCATATCCAGTAAACATACCCATCCCCCACATACCCAGTAAACATACCCATCCCCACATAACCAGTAAACATACCCATTTCCCACATACCCAGTCAACATACCCATCCCCACATATCCAGTAATTATACCCATTCCCCACATACCCAGTAAACATACCCATTTCCCACATACCCAGTAAACATACCCATTCCCCAAATACCCAGTAAACATACCCATTCCCACATGCCCAGTAAACATACCCATCCCCAAATACCCAATAAACATACCCATCCCCCACATGCCCAGTAAACATACCCATTCCCACATACCCAGTAAACATACCCATTCCCCACATACCCAGTAAACATACCCATTCCCACATACCCATTACACACACCCATTCCCCACATGCCCAGTAAACATACCGATTCCCCACATACCCATTCCCCACATACCTAGTAAACATACCCATCCCCAAATACCCAGTAAACATACCCATTCCCCACATACCCAGTAAACATACCCATTCTCCACATACCCTGTAAACATACCCATTCCCCACATGCCCAGTAAACATACCCATTCCCCACATACCCATTACACATACCCATTCCCCACATACCCAGTAAACATACCCATTCCCCACATACCAATTACACATACCCATTCCCCACATGCCCAGTAAACATACCCATCCCAAAATACCCAGTAAACATACCCATCCCCCACATGCCCAGTAAACATAGCCATTCCCCACATACCCAGTAAACGTACCCATTCCCCCCATATCCAGTAAATATACCCATCCCCCACATACCCAGTAAACATACCCATCCCCACATACCCAGTAAACATACCCATTTCCCACATACCCAGTCAACATACCCATCCCCCACATACCCAGTAAACATACCCATTCCCCACATACCCAATAAACATACCCATTTCCCACATACCCAGTAAACATACCCATTCCCCAAATACCCAGTAAACATACCCATTCCCACATGCCCAGTAAACATACCCATCCCCAAATACCCAATAAACATACCCATCCCCCACATGCCCAGTAAACATACCCATTCCCACATACCCAGTAAACATACCCATTCCCCACATACCCAGTAAACATACCCATTCCCACATACCCATTACACACACCCATTCCCCACATGCCCAGTAAACATACCGATTCCCCACATACCCATTCCCCACATACCTAGTAAACATACCCAGCCCCAAATACCCAGTAAACATACCCATTCCCCACATACCCAGTAAACATACCCATTCCCCACATACCCTGTAAACATACCCATTCCCCACATACCCAGTAAACATACCCATTCCCACATACCCAGTAAACATACCCATTCCCCACATACCCATTACACACACCCATTCCCTACATGCCCAGTAAACATACCCATTCCCCACATACCCATTCCCCACATACCCATTACACATACCCATTCCCCACATACCCAGTAAACATACCCATCCCCAAATACCCAGTAAACATACCCATCCCCTACATGCCCAGCAAACATACCCATTCCCGACATACCCAGTAAACATACCCATTCCCCAAATACCCAGTAAACATACCCATTCCCTACATACCCAGTAAACATACCCATTCCCAACATACCCAGTAAACATACCCATTTCCCACATACCCAGTAAACATACCCATTCCCCACATACCAATTACACATACCCATTTCCCACATATCCAGTAAACATACCCATCCCCAAATACCCAGTAAACATACCCATTCCCTACATACCCAGTAAACATACCCATTCCCCAAATACCCAGTAAACATACCCATTCCCACATGCCCAGTAAACATACCCATCCCCAAATACCCAATAAACATACCCATCCCCCACATGCCCAGTAAACATACCCATTCCCACATACCCAGTAAACATACCCATTCCCCACATACCAAGTAAACATACCCATTCCCACATACCCATTACACACACCCATTCCCCACATGCCCAGTAAACATACCGATTCCCCACATACCCATTCCCCACATACCTAGTAAACATACCCATTCCCTACATACCCAGTAAACATACCCATTCCCCAAATACCCAGTAAACATACCCATTCCCACATGCCCAGTAAACATACCCATCCCCAAATACCCAATAAACATACCCATCCCCCACATGCCCAGTAAACATACCCATTCCCACATACCCAGTAAACATACCCATTCCCCACATACCAAGTAAACATACCCATTCCCACATACCCATTACACACACCCATTCCCCACATGCCCAGTAAACATACCGATTCCCCACATACCCATTCCCCACATACCTAGTAAACATACCCATCCCCAAATACCCAGTAAACATACCCATTCCCCACATACCCAGTAAACATACCCATTCTCCACATACCCTGTAAACATACCCATTCCCCACATGCCCAGTAAACATACCCATTCACACATACCCATTACACACACCCATTCCCCACATGCCCAGTAAACATACCGATTCCCCACATACCCATTCCCCACATACCTAGTAAACATACCCATCCCCAAATACCCAGTAAACATACCCATTCCCCACATACCCAGTAAACATACCCATTCTCCACATACCCTGTAAACATACCCATTCCCCACATGCCCAGTAAACATACCCATTCCCCACATACCCATTACACATACCCATTCCCCACATACCCAGTAAACATACCCATTCCCCACATACCAATTACACATACCCATTCCCCACATGCCCAGTAAACATACCCATCCCAAAATACCCAGTAAACATACCCATCCCCCACATGCCCAGTAAACATAGCCATTCCCCACATACCCAGTAAACGTACCCATTCCCCCCATATCCAGTAAATATACCCATCCCCCACATACCCAGTAAACATACCCATCCCCACATACCCAGTAAACATACCCATTTCCCACATACCCAGTCAACATACCCATCCCCCACATACCCAGTAAACATACCCATTCCCCACATACCCAATAAACATACCCATTTCCCACATACCCAGTAAACATACCCATTCCCCAAATACCCAGTAAACATACCCATTCCCACATGCCCAGTAAACATACCCATCCCCAAATACCCAATAAACATACCCATCCCCCACATGCCCAGTAAACATACCCATTCCCACATACCCAGTAAACATACCCATTCCCCACATACCCAGTAAACATACCCATTCCCACATACCCATTACACACACCCATTCCCCACATGCCCAGTAAACATACCGATTCCCCACATACCCATTCCCCACATACCTAGTAAACATACCCAGCCCCAAATACCCAGTAAACATACCCATTCCCCACATACCCAGTAAACATACCCATTCCCCACATACCCTGTAAACATACCCATTCCCCACATACCCAGTAAACATACCCATTCCCACATACCCAGTAAACATACCCATTCCCCACATACCCATTACACACACCCATTCCCTACATGCCCAGTAAACATACCCATTCCCCACATACCCATTCCCCACATACCCATTACACATACCCATTCCCCACATACCCAGTAAACATACCCATCCCCAAATACCCAGTAAACATACCCATCCCCTACATGCCCAGTAAACATAACCATTCCCGACATACCCAGTAAACATACCCATTCCCCAAATACCCAGTAAACATACCCATTCCCACATGCCCAGTAAACATACCCATCCCCAAACACCCAGTAAACATACCCATCCCCCACATGCCCAGTAAACATACCCATTCCCACATACCCAGTAAACATACCCATTCCCCACATACCCAGTAAACATACCCATTCCCACATACCCATTACACACACCCATTCCCCACATGCCCAGTAAACATACCCATTCCCCACATACCCATTACACATACCCATTCCCCACATGCCCAGTAAACATACCCATCCCCAAATACCCAGTAAACATACCCATCCCCCACATGCCCAGTAAACATAGCCATTCCCCACATACCCAGTAAACATACCCATTCCCCCCATATCCAGTAAACATACCCATTCCCAACATACCCAGTAAACATACCCATTTCCCACATACCCAGTAAACATACCCATTCCCCACATACCAATTACACATACCCATTTCCCACATATCCAGTAAACATACCCATCCCCAAATACCCAGTAAACATACCCATTCCCTACATACCCAGTAAACATACCCATTCCCCAAATACCCAGTAAACATACCCATGTCCCACATACCCAGTAAACATACCCATTCCCCAAATACCCAGTAAACATACCCATTCCCTACATACCCAGAAAACATACCCATTCCCCACATACCCAGTGAACATACCCAGTAAACAAACCCATTCCCCACATACCCAGTAAACATACCCATTCCCACATACCCAGTAAACATACCCATTCCCACATACCCATTCCCCACATGCCCAGTAAACATATCCATTCCCCAAATACCCAGTAAACATACCTATTCCCCACATACCCAGTGAACATACCCATTCCCACATACCCAGTAAACATACCCATTCCCCACATACCCAGTAAACATACCCATTCCTTACATACCCAGTAAACATACCCATTCCCATATACCCAGTAAACATACCCATTCCCTACATACCCAGTAAACATACCCATTCCCCACATACCCAGTAAACATACCCATTCCCACATACCCAGTAAACATACCCATTCCCCACATACCCAGTAAACATACCCATTCCTTACATACCCAGTAAACATACCCATTCCCACATACCCAGTAAACATACCCACCTCCACATACCCAGTAAACATACCCATTCCCCACATACCCTGTAAACATACCCATTCCCCACATACCCAGTAAACATACCCATCCCCACATACCCAGTAAACATACCCATTCCCACATACCCAGTAAACATACCCATTCCCCACATACCCAGTAAACATACCCATTCCCACATACCCATTACACACACCCATTCCCCACATGCCCAGTAAACATACCCATTCCCCACATACCCATTACACATACCCATTCCCCACATACCCAGTAAACATACCCATCCCCAAATACCCAGTAAACATACCCATCCCCCACATGCCCAGTAAACATACCCATTCCCCACATACCCAGTAAACATACCCATTCCCCAAATACCCAGTAAACATACCCATTCCCACATGCCCAGTTAACATACCCATCCCCAAATACCCAGTAAACATACCCATCCCCCACATGCCCAGTAAACATACCCATTCCCACATACCCAGTAAATATACCCATTCCCCACATGCCCAGTAAACATATCCATTCCCCAAATACCCAGTAAACATACCTATTCCCCACATACCCAGTAAACATACCGATTCCCCACATACCCATTCCCCACATACCTAGTAAACATACCCATCCCCAAATACCCAGTAAACATACCCATTCCCCACATACCCAGTAAACATACCCATTTCCCCATATCCAGTAAACATACCCATCCCCCACATACCCAGTAAACATACCCATCCCCACATAACCAGTAAACATACCCATTTCCCACATACCCAGTCAACATACCCATCCCCACATATCCAGTAATTATACCCATTCCCCACATACCCAGTAAACATACCCATTTCCCACATACCCAGTAAACATACCCATTCCCCAAATACCCAGTAAACATACCCATTCCCACATGCCCAGTAAACATACCCATCCCCAAATACCCAATAAACATACCCATCCCCCACATGCCCAGTAAACATACCCATTCCCACATACCCAGTAAACATACCCATTCCCCACATACCCAGTAAACATACCCATTCCCACATACCCATTACACACACCCATTCCCCACATGCCCAGTAAACATACCGATTCCCCACATACCCATTCCCCACATACCTAGTAAACATACCCATCCCCAAATACCCAGTAAACATACCCATTCCCCACATACCCAGTAAACATACCCATTCTCCACATACCCTGTAAACATACCCATTCCCCACATGCCCAGTAAACATACCCATTCCCCACATACCCATTACACATACCCATTCCCCACATACCCAGTAAACATACCCATTCCCCACATACCAATTACACATACCCATTCCCCACATGCCCAGTAAACATACCCATCCCAAAATACCCAGTAAACATACCCATCCCCCACATGCCCAGTAAACATAGCCATTCCCCACATACCCAGTAAACGTACCCATTCCCCCCATATCCAGTAAATATACCCATCCCCCACATACCCAGTAAACATACCCATCCCCACATACCCAGTAAACATACCCATTTCCCACATACCCAGTCAACATACCCATCCCCCACATACCCAGTAAACATACCCATTCCCCACATACCCAATAAACATACCCATTTCCCACATACCCAGTAAACATACCCATTCCCCAAATACCCAGTAAACATACCCATTCCCACATGCCCAGTAAACATACCCATCCCCAAATACCCAATAAACATACCCATCCCCCACATGCCCAGTAAACATACCCATTCCCACATACCCAGTAAACATACCCATTCCCCACATACCCAGTAAACATACCCATTCCCACATACCCATTACACACACCCATTCCCCACATGCCCAGTAAACATACCGATTCCCCACATACCCATTCCCCACATACCTAGTAAACATACCCAGCCCCAAATACCCAGTAAACATACCCATTCCCCACATACCCAGTAAACATACCCATTCCCCACATACCCTGTAAACATACCCATTCCCCACATACCCAGTAAACATACCCATTCCCACATACCCAGTAAACATACCCATTCCCCACATACCCATTACACACACCCATTCCCTACATGCCCAGTAAACATACCCATTCCCCACATACCCATTCCCCACATACCCATTACACATACCCATTCCCCACATACCCAGTAAACATACCCATCCCCAAATACCCAGTAAACATACCCATCCCCTACATGCCCAGCAAACATACCCATTCCCGACATACCCAGTAAACATACCCATTCCCCAAATACCCAGTAAACATACCCATTCCCACATGCCCAGTAAACATACCCATCCCCAAACACCCAGTAAACATACCCATCCCCCACATGCCCAGTAAACATACCCATTCCCACATACCCAGTAAACATACCCATTCCCCACATACCCAGTAAACATACCCATTCCCACATACCCATTACACACACCCATTCCCCACATGCCCAGTAAACATACCCATTCCCCACATACCCATTACACATACCCATTCCCCACATGCCCAGTAAACATACCCATCCCCAAATACCCAGTAAACATACCCATCCCCCACATGCCCAGTAAACATAGCCATTCCCCACATACCCAGTAAACATACCCATTCCCCCCATATCCAGTAAACATACCCATTCCCAACATACCCAGTAAACATACCCATTTCCCACATACCCAGTAAACATACCCATTCCCCACATACCAATTACACATACCCATTTCCCACATATCCAGTAAACATACCCATCCCCAAATACCCAGTAAACATACCCATTCCCTACATACCCAGTAAACATACCCATTCCCCAAATACCCAGTAAACATACCCATGTCCCACATACCCAGTAAACATACCCATTCCCCAAATACCCAGTAAACATACCCATTCCCTACATACCCAGAAAACATACCCATTCCCCACATACCCAGTGAACATACCCAGTAAACAAACCCATTCCCCACATACCCAGTAAACATACCCATTCCCACATACCCAGTAAACATACCCATCCCCACATACCCATTCCCCACATGCCCAGTAAACATATCCATTCCCCAAATACCCAGTAAACATACCTATTCCCCACATACCCAGTGAACATACCCATTCCCCACATACCCAGTAAACATACCCATTCCCCAAATACCCAGTAAACATACCCATTCCCATATACCCAGTAAACATACCCATTCCCTACATACCCAGTAAACATACCCATTCCCCACATACCCAGTAAACATACCCATTCCCACATACCCAGTAAACATACCCATTCCCCACATACCCAGTAAACATACCCATTCCTTACATACCCAGTAAACATACCCATTCCCACATACCCAGTAAACATACCCACCTCCACATACCCAGTAAACATACCCATTCCCCACATACCCTGTAAACATACCCATTCCCCACATACCCAGAAAACATACCCATCCCCACATACCCAGTAAACATACCCATTCTCACATACCCAGTAAACATACCCATTCCCCACATACCCAGTAAACATACCCATTCCCACATACCCATTACACACACCCATTCCCCACATGCCCAGTAAACATACCCATTCCCCACATACCCATTACATATACCCATTCCCCACATACCCAGTAAACATACCCATCCCCAAATACCCAGTAAACATACCCATCCCCCACATGCCCAGTAAACATACCCATTCCCCACATACCCAGTAAACATACCCATTCCCCAAATACCCAGTAAACATACCCATTCCCACATGCCCAGTAAACATACCCATCCCCAAATACCCAGTAAACATACCCATCCCCCACATGCCCAGTAAACATACCCATTCCCACATACCCAGTAAACATACCCATTCCCCACATGCCCAGTAAACATATCCATTCCCCAAATACCCAGTAAACATACCTATTCCCCACATACCCAGTAAACATACCGATTCCCCACATACCCATTCCCCACATACCTAGTAAACATACCCATCCCCAAATACCCAGTAAACATACCCATTCCCCACATACCCAGTAAACATACCCATTCCCCCATATCCAGTAAACATACCCATCCCCCACATACCCAGTAAACATACCCATCCCCACATAACCAGTAAACATACCCATTTCCCACATACCCAGTCAACATACCCATCCCCACATATCCAGTAATTATACCCATTCCCCACATACCCAGTAAACATACCCATTTCCCACATACCCAGTAAACATACCCATTCCCCAAATACCCAGTAAACATACCCATTCCCACATGCCCAGTAAACATACCCATCCCCAAATACCCAATAAACATACCCATCCCCCACATGCCCAGTAAACATACCCATTCCCACATACCCAGTAAACATACCCATTCCCCACATACCCAGTAAACATACCCATTCCCACATACCCATTACACACACCCATTCCCCACATGCCCAGTAAACATACCGATTCCCCACATACCCATTCCCCACATACCTAGTAAACATACCCATCCCCAAATACCCAGTAAACATACCCATTCCCCACATACCCAGTAAACATACCCATTCTCCACATACCCTGTAAACATACCCATTCCCCACATGCCCAGTAAACATACCCATTCCCCACATACCCATTACACATACCCATTCCCCACATACCCAGTAAACATACCCATTCCCCACATACCAATTACACATACCCATTCCCCACATGCCCAGTAAACATACCCATCCCCAAATACCCAGTAAACATACCCATCCCCAAAAACCCAGTAAACATACCCATTCCCCAAATACCCAGTAAACGTACCCACTCCCCACATACCCAGTAAACATACCCATCCCCAAATACCCAGTAAACATACCCATCCCCTACATGCCCAGTAAACATACCCATTCCCGACATACCCAGTAAACATACCCATTCCCCAAATACCCAGTAAACATACCCATTCCCACATGCCCAGTAAACATACCCATCCCCAAATACCCAGTAAACATACCCATCCCCCACATGCCCAGTAAACATACCAATTCCCACATACCCAGTAAACATACCCATTCCCACATACCCATTACACACACCCATTCCCCACATGCCCAGTAAACATACCCATTCCCCACATACCCATTACACATACCCATTCCCACATACCCAGTAAACATACCCATTCCCCACATGCCCAGTAAACATATCCATTCCCCAAATACCCAGTAAACATACCTATTCCCCACATACCCAGTAAACATACCGATTCCCCACATACCCATTCCCCACATACCTAGTAAACATACCCATCCCCAAATACCCAGTAAACATACCCATTCCCCACATACCCAGTAAACATACCCATTCTCCACATACCCAGTAAACATACCCATTCCCCACATACCCAGTAAACATACCCATCCCCCACATACCCAGTAAACATACCCATCCCCACATAACCAGTAAACATACCCATTTCCCACATACCCAGTCAACATACCCATCCCCACATATCCAGTAATTATACCCATTCCCCACATACCCAGTAAACATACCCATTTCCCACATACCCAGTAAACATACCCATTCCCCAAATACCCAGTAAACATAACCATTCCCACATGCCCAGTAAACATACCCATCCCCAAATACCCAATAAACATACCCATCCCCCACATGCCCAGTAAACATACCCATTCCCACATACCCAGTAAAATACCCATTCCCCACATACCCAGTAAACATACCCATTCCCACATACCCATTACACACACCCATTCCCCACATGCCCAGTAAACATACCCATTCCCCACATACCCAGTAAACATACCCATTCTCCACATACCCAGTAAACATACCCATTCCCCCATATCCAGTAAACATACCCATCCCCCACATACCCAGTAAACATACCCATCCCCACATAACCAGTAAACATACCCATTTCCCACATACCCAGTCAACATACCCATCCCCACATATCCAGTAATTATACCCATTCCCCACATACCCAGTAAACATACCCATTTCCCACATACCCAGTAAACATACCCATTCCCCAAATACCCAGTAAACATAACCATTCCCACATGCCCAGTAAACATACCCATCCCCAAATACCCAATAAACATACCCATCCCCCACATGCCCAGTAAACATACCCATTCCCACATACCCAGTAAAATACCCATTCCCCACATACCCAGTAAACATACCCATTCCCACATACCCATTACACACACCCATTCCCCACATGCCCAGTAAACATACCGATTCCCCACATACCCATTCCCCACATACCTAGTAAACATACCCATCCCCAAATACCCAGTAAACATACCCATTCCCCACATACCCAGTAAACATACCCATTCTTCACATACCCTGTAAACATACCCATTCCCCACATGCCCAGTAAACATACCCATTCCCCACATACCCATCACACATACCCATTCCCCACATACCCAGTAAACATACCCATTCCCCACATACCAATTACACATACCCATTCCCCACATGCCCAGTAAACATACCCATCCCCAAATACCCAGTAAACATACCCATCCCCAAAAACCCAGTAAACATACCCATTCCCCAAATACCCAGTAAACATACCCACTCCCCACATACCCAGTAAACATACCCATCCCCAAATACCCAGTAAACATACCCATCCCCTACATGCCCAGTAAACATACCCATTCCCGACATACCCAGTAAACATACCCATTCCCCAAATACCCAGTAAACATACCCATTCCCACATGCCCAGTAAACATACCCATCCCCAAATACCCAGTAAACATACCCATCCCCCACATGCCCAGTAAACATACCCATTCCCACATACCCAGTAAACATACCCATTCCCCACATACCCAGTAAACATACCCATTCACACATACCCATTACACACACCCATTCCCCACATGCCCAGTAAACATACCCATTCCCCACATACCCATTACACATACCCATTCCCCACATGCCCAGTAAACATACCCATCCCCAAATACCCAGTAAACATACCCATCCCCCACATGCCCAGTAAACATAGCCATTCCCCACATACCCAGTAAACATACCCATTCCCCCCATATCCAGTAAACATACCCATCCCCCACATACCCAGTAAACATACCCATCCCCACATAACCAGTAAACATACCCATTTCCCACATACCCAGTCAACATACCCATCCCCCACATACCCAGTAAACATACCCATTCCCCACATACCCAGTAAACATACCCATTTCCCACATACCCAGTAAACATACCCATTCCCCACATACCCATTACACATACCCATTTCCCACATACACAGTAAACATACCCATCCCCAAATACCCAGTTAACATACCCATTCCCCACATACCCATTACACATACCAATTCCCACATTCCCAGTAAACATACCCATTCCCAACATGACCAGTAAACATAAACTTTCTCCACACAATACTGTTTTGGACAGTACATAATAAAAATTATACAAAGGGAAGTATCAAACTTCCGAGCTTTCATTTGAGTGCAAATGTGAAACCTAGTTTTTTGTTTGATTGTCCATTTCGTACGAGACATACTCCAACCACAATTATTCTAATCTCTGTCCTATAATTACTATCTGGTTTCTAAAGGAGTTACACTTAACCTATATGATACTAGTAAACTGTGGGTAGTCACTGGACCATTTACCTTCAAAAGCGGTGGGTAAACTAAACAAAAACACACTGTCCTATTAACTTCAGGCAAGCTATCAGCTTTTCAATCTGAAATATAAAGTTATTTAAAACTGGGGTGTAGCCATGGGGGTGGCTTAGGGTGGTGGTCACGCTCCCCCCCCCCCCCCCTTCCTTCCTTCTAGCAGCCAAAAATACAGTAAATTATAAGACATTATCTAAAAAATACAGGAGAAAATGCTATGTTACAAATCCTGGTTACGCCGCTGAAATATAGTATGTTTCGTCACTTTGCGTTATTTTCCATGCGACAGCAACGTTGGATTCGTGCCCATCTCACGTAGCCTCGATTTCCAGCCGTCGCTAGGCCCCATCCGCCCTACTATGGGGGCACGTACTGCGGGCTCACAGAAACGAGCTGGAAATCAAGCCTACATCTCACGTCGAGCAGGTCGAGTTGGATGGAGAATCAACCGTTTTTGAATGTTAGAAGGCCGGACATGTTTTCAAGCCTGGAACTAAATAGCTAGACGTTTACATAGAGGTTACCATAAATTCCATTGTTTAAAGATAATGCTGCCATTTTTTTTTCGAATACACCTCACATCACCGTCCACATAATTTAGTGTGATTTTATTATTTGAGACATATTTTTGGTCTCTAAATGTGATAAACCAGGCTATTTCTTCACAAAAAATAGAAAGATGACCCATATGGGAATCAAGTTTATTCTTAAAACGCTGTTTAATTTCCATAGTGCAATAAATTTGGGCTTTTCGCATCATGTCTTGATCAAATTGGAATAGAATCACAAACGAAAACAAATAAGTTGATAACGAGAATCCGAAATGAATGGCAAGATTCTTAGACGAAAGTGCAATTGGGATTCATTAGGGAAAAAGTCGATAATGAGATATGAGATCAGCTCGATCAGTCGATAATGAGATATGGGATCAAATCGTCTGGCACGCCACCAGCAATTTAAAATAAACAATTAGTAGTGGCTCTAGTAAGAGCTTTGGTTAAACAACCGAGGAAAAAACATTCCAAATAGAAAAAAATCTCAAGAGGTTGGGCACTTTTATCAAAAACGTATTGTTTAGACAAGCACGAAACAACTACTGCAGATCTACACCTCAATTTCATTCAATTTCTTTTTGGACAAAGTCTAAAGGAGAGATCCACATTATTGTTTTATACCCAGCTTCCTTAGTCTCCAGCTTGGAGGATTTGAAAACCCAAACGTTTTACCGGAGACGCGTGGTTTGTAGACAAGGTTGATAAAATACACAGCAGAGTACTAAAGATTCCCATCGCCCACGCCAGGTGTAAATACTCCCTTTAAGTGCTAGGATCATTTCTGAATACCCTTGCTTATCCCTCATTTTAAGCACTCACAAAAGTGAACAAGAGGCGAATGTATCTCGCTTGGAGTTACCCCCGCTACGAGTGCATGATTGAGAATTAGAATTGTACTCACAGTATCATTTTATACCACCGATCAGGAAAACAATTCTAAACTGAAAATGCCTTCTATTTTTCTGGAAAAAAAATGTTTTGCCTTTTTAAGTTAAAAACGGTTGTTCTGCATGTTTATTTTCAGTCTAACCTCTGATTTGATCCAGGTCCACAGTGTCAAATCCCCTCCTAACCTTATAACAAGAAACTTAAATATCCCATCCCTTGAATTCCCAAGAAAATGCTCATCTTCTAAAGCTACAACATTTTCTTTAAATCCATAGAGTGCATACTTAGTTTCCTGCTCTGATTGTATGTTAGATATTTCAAAATTAAATGTACTTCGTTTAATGATTATTTCTTACAGCATATGCTGTGAATATAAAGACAAAGAAAATAGCAATTGAAACCAGCCATCCAAGGTGGCTGTTAAAATATATAATTTTTCCTTTGGGCAGTTAATTAAAGATGAACTCTCAAAAGTAATCAGTGATTTCTACATTACCAAAAAACCATCCCCGAAAATACCGGAAATGGTTTCCGGTATTTCATACTTGCGTGCGCGATTTTCTGAAGGGGCCAGCACTGTCTAATAAATCTTGCTAAGAGAAATGATCATTCGCCGCTTTCACTTCAATTTCAAATATTTTTTTTTCGCGGGAAGTTTATCTTGACATGGCAGAATATTAAAAAAATATTTTTGATGCAGTACAGTTGCTCTGTATTCACAGACACCTTTTCGCTAAAGACGGACTTTGTAGGCAATATGTTGACTCGATTGCGCGAAACGGGAAGAAAGTTTGAACGATATTTAAAAAAAAACAAGGTGTGCTTGTAAGAAATAATGCTAGTTTATATTTTTTATAACAATATAGCTAGTAATAGCACTTATTCTAAGATCTCGCATTAGCAAGAAGAAAAAGTTACAATTTCAATTGGTTTTATTTTCTCTGGAAACCAGATGTTGAAATGCGTCTGTTTTCCCTTCCTTGCCTAAAATACAACTATTTTTAACAAGCCTGTTTACATTAAATGCATTTAGTATCTACTAACCTAATTTCATTCCGAACGTCATGTGTCTTGCTTATGGCCAAAGTTTAATTTATCTTTGCTCTTGGTTTCCTAAAATTCAAACAAATCTTAATTCATACGGCGCCTGAACAATCCAATTTGACTAGTCTTAAGAAAGCCAGTGCACATAGTTATTGATTAGCAAAATTTACGCTAAGTAATTTCCCATTGCTGCAGATCAAGTACAAAGCCAATACTTTTAAAATGTGGCAAAGTCTTTTTTTTCTTAGCTTGTTACTTTTCAAGTTAAGGTTTATCTGACTCGTGCTGCTTTCCAATCGTGAGCAAAACCCACCTGTGAAAATACCCTGGCGCGAATAATCACTAGGTCTGAATTTCTCGGTGGGGGATGGAGTAAAAATGGAGCGAGCCATTTATAATACTTAAGATCAAAATCTCAATGTCCACGATTTCATTATTACTATCCTGGTTTATTTTTCCAAAACACGGTCGGTACAAGTTCTAACATTATGACATAAGCATTTGGTGCCCGCCAAGATTCAAAGAGATGGTAAAAAAGTTTTGTAAAGTTAGAGCTAGAGTGTTGGTTGGGTTTTTCTCTTTTTATTTGATTTTTCTTCCATGGAAGATGTTATTGCGGGAAGGATTAAATTACGATTCCCACTCGGAGCGCCATCTGGGTGTTTCTAATGACGGAGGGCATTTTCCCCGTATAATAGTCATAAACTGGGGAATATTGCACGAGTTAGATTGAAACTTCCTAAATCCATCAGTACACTTAACAATATCAGAGGCTTTTAACGATAAGAGTTCCATCCCTTATCGCGACCACGATAACAATAATAACACTGCTAATCCTCAAGAATAGAACTCGCCCTATACTAGTAAATAAATAAGGGTTCCCTTGGGTGAGCAAGCGCTTTACGACCTTTGTCTCGGGGTTCAAATTATGACATTATTTCAACGGTAAGATGCCCTATCAAACAAGACCTACATCTGAGATATGTTGATTAGTGGGAGGAGGTGTCGCTTGCGTATTTTAATTCTACCATTCGCGCATCGGCCAGCGACTCTTTATTACAAGCCCGAAAACATAAGCAGCTGAGTTTGCGCAAGGTAGCAGTACGGCTAATATCATAAGCGGAAGCGGGTCGTGCATCTGGTCTTGACGAAGCGCTCAAAAGCTCTCCACACAAGTGCAACTTTCTCTCAGAACAACAAGGACGACCCGGATAACAAGATGATCGCACGGAAAGGTTTTCTCGCTTTGCTTCTCGTCTCTCTGCTCGTCATGGTAATGACGAGTCCTTTTCAGGAAAAAGAAAAAAGCAAAGGTGAGTTTCATGTCTTTTTTCTAAGTGTTCAAGATTCTACTCTGAGTCTAGACTCAAACAGTATCCTCTCCATTGCTTGAGATTCTAAGGTGGGCAGTTATTATAAGATGATCTCCGGTCATTTTGAAGCGCCATTTCTACAGACTGCCCCTCCTACAAGGGGATCCTATCAAAACGCAAAAACACCGAAGAAAACGTACTCGAGAGCTCTAGCATTTCCCTAAAGCCACATACCGTTAAAAACACAAGGTGTTAATTCAGGAAAATTTCTAACGAGATTGCGAAGTTCTCAAGGCGTCATAAATAATTTCCCATTGCGCACGACTTTCTACCACAAAGATAGTAGTGCGATAAAATAAAACATTCCTGATATTTATTTGGCACGGTGGCTTGTGTGAGACCGAGCCACTAATTTGCGCCTATAAAACTCTAATACCCCAGGTTATTTCTTTACTAATTTTTTAACATGCGATCTTTTTGGACAGTTAGTACGGCAGATGGCTAGCAAATGATTTTAATGTTGCTTTTCTTTTCATTGTCACTTTCCGGTGTTGGGAACATATATCACTTTTTGCCTTTCCGTGTGAAAACGAATCAAGTTAATTGCTATAGATTAAATTTAAAGATTTCGGCCTGCACGGTATGTTTAAGGAATTGCCATATATTTTTCATAAGTTGAAAAATCATCTATTGAACACCAGCAAATAGAAAGGGGTATTATTGACGCAATCGTCAATTGGGGGAAATTAGAAGTGTAAATGTACAGCTATGGCTGGATTACTGGCATCGCATTTCCTTTACGGTACGAAACGGATATTTCTTAAATTTGTAACAATTCGAGCTATTGACTATCACAACCTTGTAACGCAATCATGGGTTTATTGGTTCTTGTGCTAAGGCCGCGGCTTGGTTTGATAATGCATGGGAAATGTAAACCACAGAGGAACATAAAGCGAGGGGTATGGGGCGCGTACAATGACTCCGGGCCTTTAATAGCAACATGCACGCTTTAACAATACCCACCGCATATTTGCATTAACAATTATTTCAAATAGTAATGACAGCACATCGTCATTCAATTAACCGCAACATAAAAGCAGACGCTTTAAAAACCTGAAGCTTAAAGAATAATTACAGTGCTGGACTTACAGATACTGTCCTAATAAGGGTTTAGGATCCAATATGATCTTTAAGGTTCCAGATAAAAGAGTTCTAATATGATGATATCACTCCATTGCCTTTCAATTGGATTACCAGACTTAAAGATTTTCCGCGACGCCCGTTTATGATGTCAATAAAGTGTTTAAATAAACGGTTTTGTCAGATTGATAAAGTTCCATGAGGTTATATTAGTTAGTTTTCTTGTGGGACGATCTTCAATATCGAAATTTAAAGTCTGGGGTTTTCTCGAGAATCACTATTTTATAAATAATATTTTACGCGGTGCCCGAACAGCCTTAAGAAACGCATCCTTTTTTTTAGCGGTTTTGTCAGTTTGATAAAGTATTCAATAAAGTAGTATTAGTTAGTTTTCTTGTTAGACGATCTTCTATTTCGAAAAATTTAAAGTTTATGCTTTTCTCGATAATCACTATTTTAAATATTGTTTATGTATTGCCCCTAAAACCTTAAGAAACGCATCCGTTTTTGGCTTCGCGGTATAAAAAGAATTTGCCAGTCTAAAAATAGAGACTAAATATTGAAAATCGAATTTCATCATTATCAGTTTTTACTATGATTTTTGCCTAGCTGGGGGTTTTGGTGGTTGGGGATTTTGTGATTTTCTTCCCCGATATCTAGCTAGTCCTCGAGACATAAACAACGCTACGGTTAATCAGTTTAAGGGTAACAGTTATCCAGAGGCATTAAAAACATTTTAACGGTACGGTGATAAGAAGGTGGAGAAATGTCATTAACAGCCATTTTATGGCTGTGTAAATGATGTTGAAATAAAAAACATATTTCTTCTTTATGATGTTAGTGCGAGTAAATTAATAAAAGATAGGTCATGGACGCTCTCTAATTTGCTAAAAAAAACGTACTAGCATTCATTGACAGTCTGTAAAAAAGGTGAGATAAAGTCGATTCATTAACACATTCTTCATGTGTAAGTGGGACGTTTCCTCAGTTCCTTTTTCGCTCAGTTCAATACTTTTAGCTTTAATAATATAATTTATCAATTATTTTTTTCACTTTTTTTACCGACCTGTTCGTATTTAAAAATCTAAAGAATTTGGAATATTATTTATTCTGCATAAACCTTCTTAGTAAAGCTAGGCTACGCACTTGCCGGGGCAGAATCAGATTTTATCAATGTTTCCTTGTATGTGTAACTAAAAGATATGTAGAAAAATAACAACTGTGATGAGATAAAACAGAAACACCAACCCTCCCACTCACGAAGCTCGCTACAAAAAAATCTGTTTTAGTAATTTGGTTCAGCTTACATTATACCTTCAATTATCTTTCCGTCTGTAGACTTTGGAGGTCTGTTTCGATCTTATTTCTTGTATCGCAGCATGGTGTAGTATTAGTATGGCTAGAGAAGAATACATACATTTTATTGATGTAAGACAAAGCACCTGTACTTGAAACCTTTTTCTCCGATTTTTCAATGATTTTTTTGGTGGTATATTATTGCTTATTAGTCAACTAGTCTACTAGAAAACTTCTGTTATGTCATCACTAGATATGGCTGAGGTAGTTAAGGTAAAGGGCATACAAGATAATCACCGATACACACCGAAAAAGCTAAGAAATGGTAGTTAAACTTGTGCGTTCGTTTTGTTGTTGAGTGAAAAAAGGAGTAGATCAGTAAGATCGGGGCTGGAGAAGAACGGCTTGTTTTCCTTTAAACACAGAAATCTTTCGAGACAGTACACAGAACCCGATTATGCTAATGAAACCCTGCCTTTCCCGTCGATCAGAGACTTACTTGGCATGTGGTTTTGTAGGCTATGAAACCCTATGAATTCAATCTGCATAAGTAGTGATAGAATTTAATAATCAAAACAATTTAAAACGATACATGTTTTCTTGGCAGGAGTACTTTCTCGGATGGCTAAGCGTGAACGGGATACGTGGAGGGCGATGGGTCGAGATCTGGATGACTATAGCAGATGGTACCAGAGCAAGAGAGCTGTTGAGGGCTGTTCCACATGTTGCAGCACATGGTGGTAGGTTGCATGCAATGTGTTGCGAGTTGTAGGTCCACACAGCCAGCACATGGTGGTAGGTTGCATGCAACGTGTTGCGAGTTGTAGGTCCACACATGCCAGCACATGGTGGTAGGTTGCATGCAACGTGTTGCGAGTTGTAGGCCCACACAGCCAGCACATGGTGGTAGGTTGCATGCAACGTGTTGCGAGTTGTAGGTCCACACAGCCAGCACATGGTGGTAGGTTTCATGCAACGTGTTGCAAGTTGTAGGTCCACACAGCCAGCACATGGTGGTAGGTTGCATGCAACGTGTTGCGAGTTGTAGGTCCACACATGCCAGCACATGGTGGTAGGTTGCATGCAACGTGTTGCGAGTTGTAGGTCCACACAGCCAGCACATGGTGGTAGGTTGCATGCAACGTGTTGCGAGTTGTAGGTCCACACATGCCAGCACATGGTGGTAGGTTGCATGCAACGTGTTGCGAGTTGTAGGTCCACACAGCCAGCACATGGTGGTAGGTTGCATGCAACGTGTTGCGAGTTGTAGGTCCACACAGCCAGCACATGGTGGTAGGTTTCATGCAACGTGTTGCAGGTTGTAGGTCTACACAGCCAGCACATGGTGGTAGGTTGCATGCAACGTGTTGCAGGTTGTAGGTCTACACATGCCAACACATGGTCAGCCACACAGGCCTGTAGGCTGGGTTTTGGTTTAGGGTTTCCCGCGTCCCACCCCCCCCCCCAAAAAAAAAAAAAAAAAAGCGGGTTTTTTTTTTCAATACTCACCTAAAAATAGGATAGAAATTTACGTCGTGGGGAGGGGTGGGGGTCCGCACCACGCGCATCTACAGGCGGGTGCGTAAGGTGCGCGCGCATCGCCCCTTCCCCTCCCAACGCCTTGCCTACTAAAAAGTGGGTCATGAGACCTATGACTGCCCCCCCTCCCCCCCGCAAATCCTTGGTACGCGCTTGACGCATGGAGAAAACCCTAACTGCTTACTTCATCTATCAATTGGTACGGACAGTCAGAGTAATCAGAGTTCGCTCTCTCTTACAGGTGCGCAATGGTTAACGAAGAAGGCTGCCACTGCGAACATTGATAAGACAGAAACCAACATCTCCCGCCAAGCAAGCATGAACTATAAATAGTAATCGCAATAATAATAGCCATTAAGTATCTTATACACAGTTTATGCAAAAACATGATCGCTTATAATCTACTTGATAAGAATCAGCTCGATTGTCATTGTAGACTGTTTTTTATGTTTTAGAGTGTTTTCAAAGTACAAAGGGCTGGTTTAACAGTAGAGAATCTAGACATTGCAAGCCAGTGGAAAGACCAGTGCCCTTTAAATTTGAGCAAAGTTAATCACATTAGCTAATGTTGATTTATTTTTAACAAAATATGATGATCTATATTTTCATGAGTTCAAAGCTTGTACTTTTTTAAGTCACATTCTTTCAAACCAACAACCGTTTATTTATTCCTTCGTGAAATAATTAAATTCAACCTTTCATTTGTGAGAGTGTGTTATTCTTTGAGACTCTTTTCTGGATTGATATGGAGCTGGAATCTCCATTTGATGATCAACCATAATCCCCCTTTTATGTCCACCTTCTTCCCAGGTGCCATTGTACGAATACCCGCTTTTAACCAAATACTATATTTCTGCTTAATACATTTCTCTGGTTGCTTACCTCCTCTTAATTTTTGCCGAAATCTAGGAGGTTCTAGGTTTTATCTGGGAATTTTTTTGTTTTAATTTTAGGCTTTCAGTAAACGAATAGTTCACAAAAAAACTTTTTTCTTCCCCTTAACCTGCCCTTCTAAGCACAACAATTAGTACAGATATTAAACCATTTGTCTTGATTTTCTATTGTGCATTGTTTTTAAACATGGTGGTAAAGGGGGGGGGGGGTGGATGTTGTGGGGGGCTTCAAATAGAGATAGAGATAGATTGGGGATGACGGCATCATAGCCCAGCGGCAGTTTTCAGGGGATCGTCTCGTTCCAGGCCTTTTGGGAGAGCGACACACAAACTCAGGGCAAATTAGGGTCTGATTATCATTGAAATATCGCATACATCCGCATTATTTAAACATAAGGGTAAATCGATAAACTAATCGAGAAAAATGCCTAGGGTGGGGGGGGGGGGAGGGGCATAAAAACAGACGAGGGTGATCGTCAGGTTATGGTTATCAGGTTTTATTACCCCTAAGAGCGAGATAGCACATCGAATGTGGTCGAAGCAATTTCTAACCGTATGATATAATAATAATAATAATAATAATAATAATAATAATAATAATAATAATAATAATAATAATAATAATAATAATAGTAGTAATAATAATAATAATAATAATAATAATAATAATAATAATAATAATAATAATAATAATAATAATAATAATAATAATAATAATAATAATGAAATGAAAGCGTCAAACCAGCTCGCACATCCAGTGCTGTCATACCTAATGTGGTCGATGCATTGGAACTTGACAGACTTGAGAGAGATAGACAGAAAGGCAAGGAAAATAATGAGTGAAAATGGCGGGAAACACCCACTCGGATCAACAGCCCTCATATACCTCCCGAGGGCACTTGCTGGGTGTGGAATGAAGTCGGTCGAGACGAAATACAAGCACACAAAAATCAAGACGGCCCTGAAGCTCTACTCCAATCGGGATACAAGCATGGAAGTGGTTAGACGCTTTGAGGAGCTATCGTCTACCAAGGGTCACCAGTCCTGGTGAAGGAGGCCAAAAAATATGCAAGTGAACTTGCCCTATCACTCGAGCTCACATATCCAGGGCCCACTTGTTTTGGAGAAGACGGAGAAACCATCGCCACACATTACGGAAGATAGCTGATGGAGCAAGGCAAAGCAAGATGGAAGAAGAAAAATGGCAAGAAAAGTTACTCAAGAGCAGATGGGAAGATGAGGAGCTGGATAGACCAGGCTGCTTCGCGTGGATGAGAGAATGGCGAGATGCCCCCACCCACACCATTGCAGGCATAGTGGAGATGTACGAGCAGCAAGTTCCAACCAAGCTCTACTCGGCTAGGAAAACCTACACCTCGCCATCTGATGACATTATGTGTAGATTGTGCGGTACAACTGCAGAGAGCTTGGCCCATGTTCTCGCGGGCTGCCCAGCTCTCGCCCAAAGCAAGTATCTAGCACGACATAACGCAGCACTACAGATGAAAGATCTGAAGCTGATAGAAGCAACTCCTCCATGGTGCTCTACTATGGTACCGAAGCCCACCTACGAATCCCAGAATGCCAAGGCATTCTGGGACGTCCCAATGTTTGCAGAACACACTCATGTACTACAGAACAGGATTGACGCCCGCATTATAGACCATAAGCGAAAAGAAATTCTAGCGATTGAGATGGCGTGCCCGTGGATGGAGAACAGAAGGAAGAAAGATGAGGAGAAAACGCTTCAGCTCCGCTGAGATGGGAGCTGAAGCAACAGTACCCCGGCTATAGCATCAAGCAACACAACATAGTGATGGACGCGCTGGGAGATTGGTCCCAAGACGTGAACACCTCGATGAGGGAGATATTCGGCGCGCGTGGCCGTGATGTCCTAAAAGGATGCCGAAAGCAGTGCTCTCAAGTTCGTTAAATATTGTAAGGACGCTGAAAGTGCTAACAAGATAAACTTCTTACTGAACTTTATAGAGATTGGACTATTTGTATTGATTTATTTTTACATTTCTTAATTTTATGTTATACCTAGAATTTTGAAAGGGGTATTCTAAGATACAGTTTGGGTTACGCATGCGCCCCTCTCTGTATATAGGCTGACATACATATGTTGTACAACTGTCATAATAATAATAACAATAATAATAATAATAATAATAATAATAATAATAATAATAATAACAATAACAATAACAATAACAATAACAATAACAATAACAATAACAATAACAATAACAATAACAATAACAATAACAATAACAATAACAATAACAATAACAATAACAATAATAATAATAATAATAATAATAATAATAATAATAATAATAATAACAATAATAATAATAATAATAATAATAATAACAATAATAATAATAATAATAATAATAATAATAATAATAATAATAACAATAACAATAACAATAACAATAACAATAATAATAATAATAATAATAATAATAACAATAACAATAATAATAATAATAATAATAATAATAATAATAACAATAACAATAACAATAACAATAACAATAACAATAACAATAATAATAATAATAATAATAATAATTATAATAATCCAATTAATAATTGGAGTAAAGGCTGATTTAGACAACACGATTTTGTCGTATTCGACTTTCGGAGTCGGGCATCGTAGCGGCGTCGTAGGCTGATTTACACCACTCTACAACTCGGATTGTAGAGGTGTTGCCAAGTTTGCGGGCAATTCGCATTCGACTAGATCCTGCTGTCTAAATCAGCCTCAAGCCTGGCTTAAAAACTCCAAAAAGGTATTTTCCGGATTGCTTCATTGGCTTCTTATCATGATAAATCATTCTAATTTGGTACTTATTATATCTACGCCATTGCCTTGTTAACAACTATATAACAATAATTAAATTTGCCTACAAAGCCTATCGCGTTTAAATCACGCTAATTGCAAAACATTACTAATAAATCTCAATTTAGTTTAACCTTTCTGGGCAATTCTGATTGGTTGAATTGCGACAATAGCATCACCTTTCCATGCATATCGAAATTATGTTCAACGCAATTCCTTCCAGAACAAGAGTTTATAAAAATGGTTAGAACGTGTTCATTGGAGATGGAAACTCTCTTTAAGATTGCAATAGTGTATTTGCTTTGCTTTGCTCTAGTGCCGAAGGTCGTCGGGAAATCTGTAAATGGTTTGTATCAATCCTTATCTCGTTATATACAAAAACAGTTTCATCAACATCAAGATCAACAACTTTGAAAGAACTCATATCTTCGCATGGTAGATCCTCGCTAAGAGAGTGCGGAAATCCTCTTTCCTTCCTCTTCTATCTCTTTTAGAGTAGCGACCATACCTTGGGGTAAATCGTTATGAGTAAAACAATGCATATGTTTCTGTTAACGTTAGATAAAAATCAATTTAATTCTCAAAGAGTCTGTTTATAAACCACCGCTTTCTCAAAATATGCTTAAATCGCTTTGTAAAACTACTAGTTATCCAAAAGTATGTTTGCGGTTACCAAAGCCCTTGATTTGTTCTAAATTTCCCCTTTACACCTTTCCCTCCTCTCGACCGCGATATGAAGAATTTGGACGACACTCTACTTGTACTACGACCTTACTAAGCATTGCATACAAGAATACGGTCGCTCCTGGGAGAAGATTACCCTTCCTCAAGAAGTTTAACGCATGTTTTATCATCATATATGAAATACTTTGTACACAAGACGTTTATGACTCCCGCAGGGATTAATTTACGTTGCAGTATTTACTCGCTTAACCGCGGAGGGTTTATTTATTTCCTTGCTTCATAAGCACTTTTTTCTTGCAGTAGATGCTAGGAAGAGCAGTCACTTGACTCCGAATGCTATAAAGTATCTCGCTCCAAAACAGAATATTCAATCAAGTGCTCCTTCCCACAAACGATCAGAGACTGGAACAGTTTACCAGAGAAAGTAGTAAAGGCTGCTAATTTGATCACCTTCAGAGACTGGAACAGTTTACCAGAGAAAGTAGTAAAGGCTGCTAATTTGATCACCTTCAATGCATAATTTGATTGATAATGAACAGCAGAATTGACCGTTTCTTTCTATACTTTTTTGGTACACTTATATTTTTAACAAACTCACAAAATCTTCAGTGGCGAAGAAGAAGAATAATACCTGAGTCATGTGTTCGAGTTGAGCAGGTGCACGGCAGATGCGGCGTCTAATAAGAAAATGCGGTTTATATTTAAAATAGTTGTACCTCAAGATCCCTGAATAAAGTTTCTTCCTTGTTTTGTTTTTTATCAGAAACACCGCCAAAACATGAGCAAAAAGCGAGAAACACCCGTCCTGGGAGTGATCGCGTGACAACGCCAAAGGAATCCCGGTTAATGGGCTGTCAGCAGTGCTGCTCCCACTTGCATTCATGGTAAGTATCTCCTGTCAATCAATCGTCTCCTGTCAATCAATCTTCTTCTGTCAATCAATCTCCTTCTATCTGTCAATCTTCTTCTGTCTATCAATCGTCTCCTGTCAATCAATCGTCTCTTGTCAATCAACCGTCTCTTGTCAATCAATCGTCTCTTGTCAATCAATCGTCTCCTGTCAATCAATCGTCTCCTGTCAATCAACCGTCTCTTGTCAATCAATCGTCTCTTGTCAATCAATCGTCTCCTGTCAATCAATCGTCTCCTGTCAATCAATCGTCTTCTGTCTATCAATCGTCTTCTGTCAATCAATAGTCTTCTGTCTATCAATCATCTTCTGACAATCACTCGTCTTCTGACAATCAATCGTCTTCTGTCAATCAATCGTCTCCTGTCAATCAATCGTCTTCTGTCTATCAATCGTCTTCTGACAATCAATCGTCTTCTGTCAATCAATGGTCTTCTGACAATCAATCGTCTTCTGTCAATCAATCATCTTCTGTCAATCAATCGTCTCTTGTCAATCAACCGTCTCTTGTTAATCAATCGTCTCTTGTCAATCAATCGTCTCCTGTCAATCAATCGTCTCCTGTCAATCAATCGTCTCTTGTCAATCAATCGTCTCCTGTCAATCAATCGTCTCCTGTCAATCAATCGTCTCCTGTCAATCAATCGTCTTCTGTGTATCAATCGTCTTCTTTCAATCAATCGTCTTCTGTCAATCAATCGTCTTCTGTCAATCAATCGTCTTCTGTCAATCAATCGTCTTCTGTCTATCAATCGTCTTCTGTCAATCAATCGTCTTCTGACTATCAATCGTCTTCTGTCAATCAATCGTCTTTTGTCAATCAATCGTCTTCTGTCTATCAATCGTCTTCTGACAATCAATCGTCTTCTGACAATCAATCGTCTTCTGTCAATCAATCGTCTCCTGTCAATCAATCGTCTTCTGTCTATCAATCGTCTTCTGACAATCAATCGTCTTCTGTCAATCAATGGTCTTCTGACAATCAATCGTCTTCTGTCAATCAATCGTCTTCTGTCAATCAATGGTCTTCTGTCAATCAATTGTCTTCTGTCAATCAATCGTCTTCTTTCAATCAATCTTCTTCTGTCTATCAATCGTCTTCTGTCAATCAATCTCCTTCTGTCAATCAATCGTCTCTTGTCAATCAATGGTCTTCTGTCAATCAGTCGTCTCTTGTCAATCAATCTTCTTCTGTCAATCAATCGTCTCCTGTCAATCAATCGTCTCTTGTCAATCAATCTTCTTCTGTCAATCAATATCCTTCTGTCAATCAATCGTCTCTTGTCAATCAATGGTCTTCTGTCAATCAGTCGTCTTCTGTCAATCAATCGTCTTCTGTCAATCAATCGTCTTCTGTCAATCAATCGTCTTCTGTCTATCAATCGCCTTCTGTCAATCAATCTTCTTCTGTCAATCAATCGTCTCTTGTCAATCAATCGTCTTCTGACAATCAATCTCCTTCTATCTGTCAATCTTCTTCTGTCTATCAATCGTCTTCTGTCAATCAATCTTCTTCTGTCTATCAATCGTCTTCTGTCAATCAATCGTTTTCTGTCAATCAATCGTCTTCTGTCAATCAATGGTCTTCTGTCAATCAATGGTCTTCTGTCAATCAATCGTTTTCTGTCAATCAATGGTCTTCTGTCAATCAATGGTCTTCTGTCAATCAATCGTTTTCTGTCAATCAATCGTCTTCTGTCAATTAATGGTCTTCTGCCAATCAATCGATTTTTGTCAATCAATCGTCTTCTGACAATCAATCGTCTTCTGTCAATCAATCGTCTTCTGTCAATCAATCGTTTTCTGTCAATCAATCGTCTTCTGTCAATAAATCGTCTTCTGACTATCAATCTTCTTCTAACAATAAATCGTCTTCTGTCAATCAATCGTCTTCTGTCAATCAATTGTCTTCTGTCAATCAATTGTCTTCTGTCAATCAATCTTCTTCTGACTATCAATCTTCTTCTGACTATCAATCGTCTTCTGTCAATCAATCGTCTTCTGTCAATCAATTGTCTTCTGTCAATCAATTGTCTTCTGTCAATCAATCTTCTTCTGACTATCAATCTTCTTCTGACTATCAATCGTCTTCTGTCAATCAATCGTCTTTTGTCAATCGATCGTCTTCTGTCAATCAGTCGTCTTCTGACAATCAACCGTCTCCTGTCAATCAATACCCTTCTATCAATCAATCGTCTTCAGTCAATTAATCGTCTTCTGTCAATCAATCGTCTTCTGTCAATCAATCTTCTTCTGTCTATCAATCGTATTCTGACAATCAATTGTCTTCTGTCAATCAATCGTCTTCTGTCAATCAATCTTCTTCTGTCAAACAGTCGTCTTCTGTCAATCAATTGTCTTCTGTCAATCAATTGTTTTCCGTCAATCAATCTTCTTTTGTCAATCAATCGTCTTCTGTCAATCAATTGTCTTCTGTCAATAATTTTGTTACTGATTTGTCATCACTGGATAACGGTTGCTTTTTGTTGTTGTTATTTGACCACCAAATTTGGCCACTCAAAAGAGTCACGCGATTTCTTAGTGAATTGTTTCTCTGTTTGTCTGTTTGTAGGTGTCCTATCGTCACCAAGACCTGCACATGTTAAAGCCTCCAAGAAACCGCTTTAGTTTAGTAACAGCTAATCTACTATAGAAAACACCCTCTCAAGCATCTCTTTATGTAATCCTTGGTTGCTTTTTGTGTTTTGGGCTCCCTGTGGCTCCCTGAGTCAATTCCTCCTTTGACGGAGAAGGAGGAAGGCGTTTCAAATCCTCCACTTTGTTAAATGACAAATCTAGCGGCCGCGGCCGCCTTATTTCGGACAATACTCGAAGCCTCGCTTACATTTCTGATTTCGGCACCAGTCTGCACTCGCCAAGCGAAAGCGGAAATTGGGTATTATTGCGTCACCTAAAATTGTCCCAGAATACTGTTCGCTTATCAACTCGACTAAATCCCCCACACAACTAGAGAATTACGAATTAATGTCATTCTTTAAGTGAGTGTGAGTGAGTTTTTCGATTTGCCACAAGAAGCCCAGAACTTGAAAAACGCGATAAAGAGGTGATCAAGGAGAGGCCTGCGAAAAAGATAAGCTCACTTTTCGCGGATACCAGCGTTAATTTGTCCGTATAGAATGTCAGAATAACATGCAATTAAAGAATATATCGATAAACCACTACTTTGTTATTGCTTACAAATGAAAATACAGCGGTTCATTCGCAAGAATCCATAATTGAGGTCTGATACTTTATTGATTATATATTATTGAAAGTTTCTCAGTGACATGCTTGGATTTGCCGATAGAAGTGGATTCTTTGGGTTACTCGCTATTGTGATAAAGGAAGCCAAAGCGATAAAACATATTGTTTGTATGATCCCTTCTTCTGGGTTATTTATTAAGCATCTTATAGGCAATTAATGTGTACACGCTTTCGGATAATATTAGATTCATCCTATTACTTAGATTTTACTTGAGAAGTCATCACCGAAGCAAAATATTTTGAAGAAGAAAACAATGAGAGGAAAATTTTACACAATAAAAGTTCCTATCAAACTACGTTAAAAAAGTCAAGGTTTCGAAAACTATACACCTGGTTCATTATGCATTGCTCACAAATGGTGAATCTCGACGAACTGGAATCTTCAACGGCTCGGATATCCCTCACCGAGTCTCCTCGGGAATCCTCTCGGAGTGTCCTCTAGAATTCATGGCATACAGCGAGGGTACGAGAGCACAGGAAGTGAACGTGATTTTTATTAGTTTAATTTAATTCGACTTCTCCGTCTCTCTGTCTATATACACCTATTTAAAAAAAACTTGCACACGGTTGTTCCATGTGTCGTAGCCCGCAGTGCACCATGGGTATCAAATAGATGCGTAAATGACCATAAAAATAAACCATTTATGGTTTAAAAAGTTGTACCATTTAGTGGTTATGTACCTGTTAGCTTTTATATATATTTATATATTTTCCCGGATTCTGCAATTTATGCCTTACCCATGAGCCACGGCAGACTACGAAACATTGATTCTCAAGTGCAAGTACCATTTTTAAAATGGATGTAATTCGAAGATTACTATTCTAGTTTCGGCTTATCTAGACCCGTGCCTGTATTCCGTTGTGTGCAGACATTAACACTAACACTAAATTGTGCGCAGCGAAGAATTTTTTGTGGCGTTTCACCTTTTGTCGCTGTATTTACAATTCATCCCTAAGAAGAATAAAGACATTTATCATTAGCAAGATACGCTTTCAGGACGAAAGTTTAATTCAGCAGCAATTGGGCTTTTACAACAACAACAGCTACGACAACGATAACAAAAACGACAACGACAATGACAACGGCAGCGACAATGATAATAATTCTTAAAGCGTACGATCGTACTTTTCTTATCAAAATATTTTTAAACTCAATCAGTAAAATGGTACAATCCCGTCTGAAGGGAACGATATCGCTTATATCGTCATAGAATATCTCAATTTTGACTGTAATGGCCATAAATTTATTTTCTAAATATAGCTTACGTGGGTAATATTTTCGATATCCATTGTGTTCCTTTTATGGCAAAGGATTGGCTTCTTCTTCCATCTCTTGTAGAAGTAGTTCATCATCCAAGTCATCAAGGTAACGAGCATCGGGAACCTCCTGTCTCTGGGAGGATGGGACGGATCTTTCCTCATCGTCAAACGGAAGAGCTCTTTCTTCTTGCAGGGAATCGTCACCAACATCGTTGACTTGCTCGTATTCAGGGCGAGGGTGAATCAGCTCTTTAAACGCTCTTTTCTCCTCGAGGTGGGAAGGGTAAGGAGGCAAATTCTCGTAATTAAGGGGATTTTCATAGCCATCACCATCCTCGGCATAAGACGGATAGCGTCTTTCTTCGCCGTCAAACTCTTGGTGTCGTAGGCGGTCTTGACTATCCTCTTCCACTCCATGGAATCTGCCTGCCTCCTCATTTTCATATTGGAAAGACTCAGGTAAATAAGCCCCTCTCTCCTCCTCCTCATGGTGCTGTCCGGGTGGATAGACCCCTCTCTCCTCATCCTCATGGTGGTGTCCAGGTGGATGGGCCCCTCTCTCCTCCTCCTCATGGTGCTGTGCAGGTGGATGGACCCCTCTCTCCTCCTCCTCGTGGTGCTGTCCAGGTGGATGTACTCCTCTCTCCTCCTCCTCATGGTGCTGTCCAGGTGGATGGACCCCTCTATCCTCCTCCTCATGATGCTCTTCAGGTGGATGGACCCCTCTCTCCTCCTCCTCATGGTGCTGTCCAGGTGGATGGACCCCTCTCTCCTCCTCCTCATGGTGCTGTCCAGGTGGATGGACCCCTCTCTCCTCCTCCTCATGGTGCTGTCCAGGTGGATGGACCCCTCTCTCCTCCTCCTCGTGGTGCTGTCCAGGTGGATGGACTCCTCTCTCCTCCTCCTCATGGTGCTGTCCAGGTGGATGGGCCCCTCTCTCCTCCTCCTCATGGTGCTCTCCAGGTGGATGGACCCCTCTCTCCTCCTCCTCATGGTGCTGTGCAGGTGGATGGACCCCTCTCTCCTCCTCCTCATGGTGCTGTCTAGGTGGATGGACCCCTCTCTCCTCCTCCTCATGGTGCTGTCCAGGTGGATGGACCCCTCTCTCCTCCTCCTCATGGTGCTGTCCAGGTGGATGGGCCCCTCTTTCCTCCTCCTCATGGTGGTTTCTAGGTGGATAGGCCCCTCTCTCCTCCTCCTCATGGTGCTGTCCAGGTGGATGGGCCCCTCTCTCCTCCTCCTCATGGTGGTGTCCAGGTGGATGGGCCCCTCTCTCCTCCTCCTCATGGTGCTGTCCAGGTGGATGGGCCCCTCTCTCCTCCTCCTCATGGTGCTGTCCAGGTGGATGGACCCCTCTCTCCTCCTCCTCATGGTGCTGTCCAGGTGGATGGACCCCTCTCTCCTCCTCCTCACGGTGTTGTGCAGGTGGATAGGCCCCTCTCTCCTCCTCCTCACGGTGCTGTCCAGGTGGATGGGCCCCTCTCTCCTCCTCCTCACGGTGCTGTGCAGGTGGATAGGCCCCTCTCTCCTCCTCCTCATGGTGCTGTTCAGGTGGATGGACCCCTCTCTCCTCCTCCTTATTGTGGTTTCTAGGTGGATGGATCCCTCTCTCTTCCTCCTCATGGTGCTGTTCAGGTGGATTGACCCCTCTCTCCTCCTCCTCATTGTGGTTTCTAGGTAGATGGATCCCTCTCTCTTCCTCCTCATGGTGCTGTTCAGGTGGATGGACCCCTCTCTCCTCCTCCTCATTGTGGTTTCTAGGTGGATGGATCCCTCTCTCTTCCTCCTCACGGTGCTGTGCAGGTGGATGGGCCCCTCTCTCCTCCTCCTCATGGTGGTGTCTAGGTGGATGGATCCCTCTCTCTTCCTCCTCATGGTGCTGTTCAGGTGAATGGACCCCTCTCTCTCTCTCCTCATGGTGGTGTCTAGGTGGATGGATCCCTCTCTCTTCCTCCTCATGGTGGTTTCCAGGTGGATGGACCCCTCTCTTCTCCCTCTCATTGTGGTTTCTAGGTGGATGGATCCCTCTCTCTTCCTCCTCATGGTGCTGTTCAGGTGGATGGACCCCTCTCTCCTCCTCCTCATTGTGGTTTCTAGGTGGATGGATCCCTCTCTCTTCCTCCTCATGGTGCTGTTCAGGTGGATGGACCCCTCTCTCTTCCTCCTCATGGTGGTTTCCAGGTGGATGGACCCCTCTCTTCTCCCTCTCATGGTGCTGTCCAGGTGGATGGGCCCCTCTCTCCTCCTCCTCATGGTGATGTTGAGGTGGATGGGCCCCTCTCTCCTCCTCCTCATGGTCCGGTCCAGGTGGATCACCCCCTCTCTCCTCCTCCTCATGGTGGTGTCCAGGTGGATGGGCCCCTCTCTCCTCCTCCTCACGGTGCTGTGCAGGTGGATGGACCCCTCTCTCCTCCTCCTCATTGTGGTTTCTAGGTGGATGGATCCCTCTCTCTTCCTCCTCATAATGCTGTTCAGGTGGATTGACCCCTCTCTCCTCCTCCTCATTGTGGTTTCTAGGTGGATGGATCCCTCTCTCCTCCTCCTCACGGTGGTGTCCAGATGGATGGGCCCCTCTCTCCTCCTCATCATGGTGGTGTCCAGGTGGATGGACCCCTCTCTCCTCCTCCTCATGGTTGTATTCAGGTGGATGGACCCCTCTCTCCTCCTCCTCATGGTTGTATTCAGGTGGATGGACTCCTCTCTCATCCTCCTCATGGTGATGCCCTTGTGGATGGGCCCCTCTTCCCTCCTCCTCATGGTGGTGTCTAGGTGGATGGATCCCTCTCTCTTCCTCCTCATGGTGGTTTCCAGGTGGATGGGCCCCTCTCTCTTCCTTCTCATGGTGGTTTCCAGGTGGATGGACCCCTCTCTTCTCCCTCTCATGGTGGTTTCTAGGTGGATGGACTCCTCTCTCTTCCTCCTCATGGTGCTGTTCAGGTGGATGGACCCCTCTCTCCTCCTCCTCATGGTGCTGTTCAGGTGGATGGACCCCTCTCTCCTCCTCCTCGTGGTGCTGTTCAGGTGGATGGACCCCTCTCTCCTCCTCCTCATGGTGCTGTTCAGGTGGATGGACCCCTCTCTCCTCCTCCTCGTGGTGCTGTTCAGGTGGATTGACCCCTCTCTCCTCCTCCTCATGGTGCTGTTCAGGTGGATGGACCCCTCTCTCCTCCTCCTCATGGTGCTGTTCAGGTGGATTGACCCCTCTCTCCTCCTCCTCATGGTGCTGTTCAGGTGGATGGACCCCTCTCTCCTCCTCCTCATGGTGCTGTTCAGGTGGATGGACCCCTCTCTCCTCCTCCTCATGGTGCTGTGCAGGTGGATGGACCCCTCTCTCCTCCTCCTCATGGTGCTGTTCAGGTGGATGGGCCCCTCTCTCCTCCTCCTCATGGTCCTGTCCAGGTGGATGGGCCCCTCTCTCCTCCTCCTCAAGGTCCTGTCCAGGTGGATGGGCCCCTCTCTCCTCCTCCTCATGGTGCTCTCCAGGTGGATGGACCCCTCTCTCCTCCTCCTCATGGTGCTGTTCAGGTGGATGGACCCCTCTCTCCTCCTCCTCATGGTGCTGTCCAGGTGGATCGGCCTCTTCCTTTCTTTCGCGACCATTTTCGATTGGTTGAGCTCTTTTAAGGGCGTCCTCTTCTTTCTTCGCATCTACTATATTTGCTCCTTTCTTCAAAGTAAATTGAACACCGTTTTCTCCACTTTTTTTCTCGTGAGTAGGTGACTCACGAGATGAATCGATTTGCTCTTCTTCCCCATTCATGGCGATATCCGCTCTTTTTGTTTCCGCTTGGTTGTCGCCTGCTCCTTCCATTGTGGAGGCATTGTCGACAAGAGCAGATCCTGTAAGGAAATGTGAGTGAAATTACATCGGCTCGCTTATCCTTATTCATTCGTTTTCTTGTCATAAGAACGTCTAAGCTTCAGTTGAGGCCGGGCCGTTTTTAATTTTGAAGAATTTTCAGGGTCTCAGAAAATGTTGTGAAGGATGTTAAAATTTTATTTTATATAACATCATAATACTCAACGAGTTTAGGAGGAGAATAGCACAAAATATCGTTAGAATAATATGCAACATGGTCATTACGTTTACTCGTTCTCAGTCAAACGCGAAGGTCAAGACAAAAAACGCTTTTTGTGGAACGCCAATTAAATGGTTTCCATGGAGAACGAACGTAAATCATCCATTTACTCTTAACTTTCCCAAAAAAAGGTTTTCGAAACTCGCTTCGATGGAGAAATTTTTTAAAAAAGCTAAGGGGCCCAATCAGAGACATTTGGCGTGAGACATTTTGTTCTAAGATAAACCACGCAAAATATTTACCTAACTCAGGGATCCCTGTTTAATTAAAGAATTACTTTGCTCGTAATTCGAACATTTCCATATCACATGACAATATGCATGACAACATGCCAAATATTGAATTTATTTTTTAATGTTTTTCTGTAAGGTATTTTTGAAGCTATGTTTTTTGGATAAGCAGTGTGTTTCAATCTTGAATTATTAGCATACAAATTCTACCAAAGTAATGGAGCCAGGTGCGCATATCTAGAATAAATTAATATTCTTCTATAGTATTCTTTTCTAGTTTTGCCCTTAATCTAACGTTCCAAAAGTTAAATAACTTTCGATCTTTCCCTAGTTCAAAAGGTCGCATGCCAATAAAACAAAAATGTAACGCGTAAAATATAGAAAATTGTCAGAAAAAAAATCATTTTTATTCTTAAAGCAAGACAGAAATTAATAGCCATAATTTCTTATGGCAAAGAAAAACGTTATGAAGGTATGTTTTGAGAAGCCCATGTAGAAAATGTAGCGAAAGAGATATCTGAATCACAAGATACTTTAAAGCGGTTTTAGCAAGCCATATAATTTTACCTAAAGCGTTGTTTAAACGACCCCTAACAAGTCTGAATATCTCACTAATCTACCGGTCACTCTTTTCGCTATGCCCATACACCAAAATTGAATTCAAATGAAAAAAGAAAAATGTGATCAAAATTACCAAACACTGCAGCTTTTGCATATTTGACCTATCGTAAATATTTCATGTGCTTCGGATCTCTCTCCTGTGTAGATTTCACAAGTGTGAAACGTTGAATAAGTCACCGTACCGTCAGAAATTAAAAAAAAACTATGAATGTCATTTAAGGCTTGTTCTCTCCCCAAGTTTTATCATATTTTTTTCTTTAAATCCATCTTCTTTTCGCGATTTATTTGAAAAAAAAAACTCCTAACTCCGAAGTTTTATGATTCAACAAGAAAATAATAGAAAAAGTCAGCCCCAGCCGATAAAGATAACTCTATTTCTCTACTCTACTGCAAATCCACAATAGCTTGTCTGTAGTCTTTCTAGTTATAAAACTCTGTGGATTGATCACAAATGACTTGTGCTGATCAAGAAACTAAAGTCTCCATAAACTCCATAGCGTTTTAAGTGTTTACCTAGCTCAGAAAACAAATGCAAATTGAGGATTTTAAAGTATTATAAACTTACCATATTTCAATGGCAAAGGTCTTGCAGATATACCATTAGTCAAAAAAAGGCTGAACACCAGCAAAAAACGGCTCCCGCTCGCCATTTCACCAGTCTGATGTCGGGAAGTTTTAACATGTAATTGCTATATACGCAATCACATGATCAGCCCCGCCATATTGTCAACTAATGAGTTCGAGCGTTTGTAGCGTCCCGCTAGCACCTGTTATGAAATCTCTTTCACTTGACTTATTGTTTTGGAATTCCCTTTAATAGGATGATTTGTATTTGAGGCATTCATGCAGACAAATGGGTAACGCATCTGACGTTATTGGTTTGTCTCTATGGAGATCCGCGGTATGAGTTTTGTCATTTCCGGCAGATTTCTATGGGTAACAATTTATTTCAGAAAAGTGTCGTTTTCCTACCCGGCTTTGCAAAGCCATAATGTGATTTGATACAATATTCCCAGGAGCCTGCTAAACAACGGTTATTTGCAAGGGAACATCAAAATAACGATCTACGAATGAAGTCTGATACGTTATTGATGATATTCGATTGAAAATATCTTAAAAACGCCTAGTTTGAAGGCCGCATTAACTTCGCGTAAAATTCAGCCGTATAAAATGTTTACAATTTTATACATGGTTAATTCGGCGTCTAAAACCATTTTATACGGCCGCTCAAATTAAATACGGGTCTGCGTGATAATACGCCTGGTCCAGCCGCATAGTACCACTTAAAATGCATAAGTTATTATAATGAATGCAAATGTAATAAACTGGCAGAATCCGGCTATAAGACGGCGTTGGTTTTAAACGCTGAATTGGGTTCCAGCCGTAGCAAAAAGTTAATTGAATTATGAAGTCACGCGAAGGATTATCCAGCGGTCTCAAATAAAGTTTTAGCATAACCTTCCGCCCGTGCGCTTAACCACACCATTGAACATTGTATTTATTGGTCTTCTTCTTTTTTCCGAGATCAAATGGCGACGTTCAAGAAACCCACGTCTCGATAAGCTCGCTATTTTAAATTCCGCAAACAGAACACAAATTTCGTTTTTGCCAATTCACATGCCTGCTTTTCAACGCGATAAAGCATAATACTTCATGTAGCTATCGATATGGTTAGGGTTTGGGTTAGGGTTAGGGTCAGTGTCCAGGACACACTATATTGATGGCTACATGAAGTTTCAACCCGCGAAACGAGCCATGTACCGCTGTCATTGTGATAGCACAGGCACTTATGGCTAGCCCACTAGAACTAAATTATTTACATACGCCTAATTAAATACGGCGTCTAAAGCCACCGCTATATTTACGTCGACTAAAATTAGAATTTTTTACGGCGCGGTGTTTGCGGCCTTTTAACTAGGCCTTAGTTACTTTCTTGAATTAGCCGATGGAAATGGATGCCTTTGTGACTCGGCATTAACGGAAACGCGAAATATATTCAAAATTGTAAAAGCAGGGTGTCTCTTGGAGGTTTCTTTGAGATGTGACTGATAATTTAGAGCGGATGGCCTGTTAGATGATACCGCGGATTGGGATGGGTTATTTTGTCTCTTGTCGGTGAGACGCGCAAAAAAACTTATTAGAGAATAATTTCGCTCGTAATTCAAACATTACCATATTGCATGAAAACAAGACAACTAACTAATGATACATATTTATATTATTTTGTTTTTGTTTTATTCTTTTCTGTAAAGCATTAGAAACAAAAAGGCCCACTGGATCAAACTGACACGTTCGTTATTGTATTTGTCAATCAAATTTCATGATTGTTGCTTCTACATTTTGCTGTGATACCATAGTTCTACCATAGAAACTTGTTGATTCACAAAAAAGCGACTAATCCTAAAGGCATCAAGTTGTCATTCAAGAATTAGAGTTTTTTGTAAGAAATAAATCAGATACGTCTGATTTGCAGCATTTAAAATGAGCCCGCGTTTGAAGGTGAGCCACACAGAGAGACCACAACAACAAAACATGCACGGCTGTTTAATAAATTACGGTCAGTCTATTTTTTTTAAATCATGGTCGGTTTGCATACCTATCCTAAGTGATCAAAGAAAAAAAACTTTTTTAGCTATTAGAGGTTGAGGAAAAAAAGAAAAAAAATATACACCCCTGGTGGGACTCGAACCCACAACCTTTGAATTAGAAGTCCAACACGCTAGTCCATTGCGCCACAGGGGCAGACGAAAAATTTAAGTTGTTAATTGTTTATTTAAACCATGACAAAGGGCATAGCAGCAACTCTCGCATCTTATTGAATGTTCCTAGAGCATGTCTTCGATAAAATTGCAAATAACGATCATTGCTTTTGTTTTCTGCCTTTCCTACTAAAGAAAGATCTTTCTTTAGTAGGGAGAGAGAAGTCATAAATTCCGTTGAGAAAACCCCCCCAAATCGTTTATTACACGTGAATTTGACAACAACAAGGCATGTTCTAAGTTCTAAGGCAATTTTATTGACAACATTTCACAAAAAAAAAAAAAAAACGCTTTACTCGACCGATCTCAGAACAGCCAAATTCCGAGCTACGACAAGCAACCATTGCCTGGGCTACCTGTGACAAGCCTTGGAGCGACATTACAACTCTATCACGAACGAGAAGACAGTGAACAGAGACAGCGAGCAGATCAAGAAATCAACTGTAACTACTACAAGATCATTATCCATCTTCAAATAAATGTTCTTTTAAATTAACAACATGGTCTTTGCAAGGATATAGTAATTTACTGACAGCATAAAAAAAAATATGTATTTCTTTTCAGCTCCTATTAAAATTTGGAATACCATCGCACCACAGTTTAAGGGTGTTCGGAAGTTAGGTTGCTAGGGAAATTTAAAATTATCGTAGATTTGTTAGAAAAAGAGTTTTGCTGAAATTGGTCAAGTGGACCATAGTGACTTTTGCGCTATTAGTAACCATTACTATATAAGCAATCACCACACGGGCTACATATTGATGACATCTTAGGTGACGTCATGGGATGACGTCATCACAGCAGAAAAAACGTTTATTTGCCTTCAGAGTTCAGAGTATTCATTATTCCTTTCTGAACAAACGTGAGCATGGATTCGAAAAAAAAAATACTGAAAAATCAATTTTGAATGTGCAAGCCATTAAGTCATTGCGCATGCAAGCCATTGGGGTATTTTGGTCATGTTTTTCATTTCGGCCAGTATGCCTTACTCCGTGGTCAGTTTAAACAAGAAATTGTCACAATTTCAAAAATTTAGGGTGCCGTTCTACCTTTTCAGTGGGATCCGAAGTCGTTTTTAATGCATGCGCTGTGGCCCAGACTATTTGGAGGCGCGGCTGCTTAAAATTACCCGCCGGAACGATCGGGTTAGCCAACCAAAAAGTCACGTGACTTCTTAGTGAAAGTGTCGCCTATTCCAGGGGACCCTCTTTTACGATGGTGGTTGTGGTGTGTGTGGGAGAGGGGAGGGGAGGGGTCCCATATTAATGCAAATACAGTAGCACAGTGTTTTGGTGAAAATTGTTTCTTTATTTGCTGAAGGCTACACAATAACATAAACCTTCGCGGGAAGCTAAGTGTAAAGAAAGGGTGCCGAATTAACAAAAAAAAAACGATTAAATTGTATAAAGCAAGATTTAACGAAAACCCTTCAAAATATCGATCGTGCATGCACAGAAAAGAAAAATAGAAACAAAAACAAGCAGACATGTGTTCTACCTAGCGTAAGTGACTCTCCGTAGGAAAAAAATGGATGGGACCAAAAATGAGTCGTCTTACCCCTAGTGAGTCTATTGCATTCAGCTGGACATGTTGATAAGACAAGGGCGGCTCAGGTTAGAGATTTCATCCATTTTATTCGAGTGGTAAGCGCACTCTACAAGTGGTGGTACAATTAAGTAACGCACCCAGTCGCTAATGCGAGGCAATGAGCTATATGGAAAGAATTATAAGTCTCAATATACCCTACCCATGATGTCTCGCACTCAATTTTCTTAATTTATCCTACCAAGGGATATTAGCCATCCGGGATATTGAGCCTCCGGGGTATTAGCCCGGTTTATTAGGGTAATTAGATCTACGGTAGCCGGATACCGGCTCGTGCACGTTCTATTGCGCACGCTGAGTTTCGCCGGAGTCGTGTTCTGAGATGGCACTGGGAAAGCATGAAATGCCGTCCTCAACACGACTCGACGATGGTACAAAAAAAAAGCGTGTAAGCATAATTGAAAGTGCACGAGGCCGGCGTCTTGTTGCCGGCTGTGGACCTAAATCAGCCTTTTGTGTATTGGGAGAGGGCTTTGGGGGGATGAGAAAAAGTAAGGGTTTGCCCTGGATTTATTTTTGCTCAATTCTTTCCTACAAGAGCCATAAGCAGTTTCTTGTAGTCACCGCTACAGTCCCCCTCGATCATCTTGTAAACCGTCTTGTGGTATTTCTGCAGAAACGAGGCCTTGATCTCGACAAGGTCAACCTACAACACAAACACCACGGTCAAGACATCGTCACAAGGTCAACATACAACACAAATACCACGGTCAAGACATCGTCACAAGGTCAACATACAACACAAACACCACGGTCAAGACATTCTTACTAGGTTAACCTACAACACAAACACCACGGTCAAGACATCCTGACAAGTTCAACCTTCAACATAAATACCACGGTCAAGACATCCTTACAAGGTCAACCTACAACACAAACACCACGGTCAAGACATCCTGACAAGTTCAACCTTCAACATAAATATCACGGTCAAGACATCCTGACAAGTTCAACCTTCAACATAAATACCACGGTCAAGACATCCTTACAAGGTCAACCTACAACACAAACACCACGATCAAAAATCCTGACAAGGGCAACCTACAACACAAATACCACGGTCAAAACATCCTTACAAGGTCAACCTGTAGGTCTGGTATTACTTGCCTACCCTTGAATGTGAGACCACTTTAAGAATGAGAAGAGAGTTGTTGGTGTGTGGATCTGGTATTACTTTCTTACCTCTGAACGTGAGACCACTACACGTATGAGAAGCGAGTCGTCGGTGCCAGCACCCTTCATGCTCTTCCAAAGGCGGTCGGCAAAGTACTCGGCGGGGTTGCGCGCGCACTGAACTAAAAACAATCAATGTATTATATCACTCAAATGTGACGTCTCAAGAGGACAGCGCTGTCACGCAAGGCGATACCACACCAGTGACCACAAAACTAAAGAATAAACGAGCCAAACAAGGAGCGCTTTTGGCATAGTTTCACCGTCACCCCAATAATACAAGGCATTCAAGTAGACGCTCGATTCATTCCTCGTCTTGTTTCTTCTCGGAGCGCGGGTGAAAAAAAAAGGTACAATCGAATAGAATCATATAGTCTTGACAAGTGAGTAGAGCTCCTATAGGACCGCTACACGACACGTGACCGTGACCTCTGGCTGTGACTGGTTGAGCGTGACCTCTGGCTGTGACTGGTTGAGCGTGACCTCTGGCTGTGACTGGTTGAGCGTGACCCTTACCAATACACCTGAAGCCCGCCTTCAGATCTCCAGACATCTCGCGGTCAATACTATTCATGATGTCTCGCTGAGAGATCTGAAAAAGACGAACGAGAAATAAATCATCGATCCCTGAGCTACTTGTCATATAGTGAAGAAAGGGCAGTCCTTTTAAAAGACAGTGAATTAAGGTGTAGATAAAGGGAAGGCGTATTGGAAGGTATAGGGGTAGGGGTGAGTGGGGCCTGGTGCTCAACTTGATATACTCATCGAAAGTCGCCTGGTTCTCACCTTGACATACTCATTGAAAGTCGCCTGGTTCTCACCTTGATGTACTCATTGAAAGTCGCCTGGTTCTCACCTTGATGTACTCATTGAAAGTCGCCTGGTTCTCACCTTGATGTACGCATTGAAATTCGCCTGGTTCTCACCTTGATGTACTCATTGAAAGTCGCCTGGTTCTCACCTTGATGTACTCATTGAAAGTCGCCTGGTTCTCACCTTCATATACTCATTGAAAGTCGCCTGGTTCTCACCTTGATGTACGCATTGAAATTCGCCTGGTTCTCACCTTGATGTACTCATTGAAAGTCGCCTGGTACTCACCTTGATGTACTCATTGAAAGTCGCCTGGTTCTCACCTTCATATACTCATTGAAAGTCGCCTGGTTCTCACCTTGATGTACGCATTGAAATTCGCCTGGTTCTCACCTTGATGTACTCATTGAAAGTCGCCTGGTTCTCACCTTGATGTACTCATTGAAAGTCGCCTGGTTCTCACCTTGATGTACGCATTGAAAGTCGCCTGGTTCTCACCTTGATATACTCATTGAAAGTCGCCTGGTTCTCACCTTGATGTACTCATTGAAAGTCGCCTGGTTCTCATATTGATATACTCATTGAAAGTCGCCTGGTTCTCACCTTGATATACTCATTGAAAGTCGCCTGGTTTTCACCTTGAAATACTCATAGAAAGTCGCCTGGTTCTCACCTTAATATACTCATTGAAAGTCGCCTGGTTCTCACCTTGATATACTTATTGAAAGTCGCCTGGTTCTCACCTTGACATACTCATTGAAAGCCGCCTGGTTCTCACCTTGATGTACTCATTGAAAGTCGCCTGGTTCGCACCTTGATATACTCATTGGAAATCGCCTGGTTCTCACCTTGATGTACTTATTGAAAGTCGCCTGGTTTTCATATTGACATACTCATTGAAAGTCGCCTGGTTCTCACCTTGATGTACTCATTGAAAGTCGCCTGGTTCTCACCTTGATGTACTCATTGAAAGTCGCCTGGCTCTCACCTTGATGTACTCATTGAAAGTCGCCTGGTGCTCACCTTGACATACTCATTGAAAGTCGCCTGGTTCTCACCTTGATGTACTCATTGAAAGTCGCCTGGTTCTCACCTTGATGAACTCATTGAAAGTCGCCTGGTTCTCACCTTGATGTACTCATTGAAAGTCGCCTGGTTCTCACCTTGATGTACTCATTGAAAGTCGCCTGGTTCTCACCTTGACATACTAATTGAAAGTCGCCTGGTTCTCACCTTGATGTACTCATTGAAAGTCGCCTGGTTCTCACCTTGATGTACTCGTTGAAAGACGCCTGGTTCTCACCTTGATGTACTCATTGAAAGTCGCCTGGTTCTCACCTTGACATACTCATAGAAAGTCGCCTGGTTCTCACCTTGATGTACTCATTGAAAGTCGCCTGGTTCTCACCTTGATGTACTCATTGAAAGTCGCCTGGTTCTCACCTTGATGTACTCATTGAAAGTCGCCTGGTTCTCACCTTGACATACTAATTGAAAGTCGCCTGGTTCTCACCTTGATGTACTCATTGAAAGTCGCCTGGTTCTCACCTTGATGTACTCATTGAAAGTCGCCTGGTTCTTACCTTGATGTACTCATTGAAAGTCGCCTGGTTCTCACTTTGATGTACTCATTGAAAGTCGCCTGGTTCTCACCTTGATGTACTCGTTAAAAGACGCCTGGTTCTCACCTTAATATACTCATTGAAAGTCGCCTGGTTCTCACCTTGATGTATTCATAGAAAGTCGCCTGGTTCTCACCTTAATATACTCATTGAAAGTCGCCTGGTTCTCACCTTGATGTACTCATTGAAAGTCGCCTGGTTCTCATATTGATATACTCATTGGAAATCGCCTGGTTCTCACCTTGATGTACTTATTGAAAGTCGCCTGGTTCTCACCTTGACATACTAATTGAAAGTCGCCTGGTTCTCACCTTGATGTACTCATTGAAAGTCGCCTGGTTCTCACCTTGATGTACTCGTTAAAAGACGCCTGGTTCTCACCTTGATGTACTCATTGAAAGTCGCCTGGTTCTCACCTTGACATACTCATAGAAAGTCGCCTGGTTCTCACCTTAATATACTCATTGAAAGTCGCCTGGTTCTCACCTTGATGTACTCATTGAAAGTCGCCTGGTTCTGATATTGATATACTCATTGGAAATCGTCTGGTTATCACCTTGATGTACTTATTGAAAGTCGCCTGGTTCTCATATTGACATACTCATTGAAAGTCGCCTGGTTCTCACCTTGACATACTCATTGAAAGTCGCCTGGTTCTCACCTTGATATACTCATTGAAAGTCGCCTGGTTCTCACCTTGATATACTCATTGGAAGTCGCCTGGTTCTCACCTTGATGTACTTATTGAAAGTCGCCTGGTTCTCATATTGACATACTCATTGAAAGTCGCCTGGTTCTCACCTTGATGTACTTATTGAAAGTCGCCTGGTTCTCATATTGACATACTCATTGAAAGTCGCCTGGTTCTCACCTTGATATACTCATTGAAAGTCGCCTGGTTCTCACCTTGATGTACTCATTAAAAGTCGCTTGCAGCTGAGGGAAACTTCTGCTGGCTAGCACCACATTGAAACGAGACTCATCCGTTCCCCACTTCTTCTCCCCGGCCTGGAAAACAACAACAAGAAAAAACGGCGAAAATGTAGGTTTGTGCAAGATGATAGGGACAGACGGACGGAGGATAAGACGGATGGACGGATGGATAAAAACAAGCAGATCTCTGTGAAATCGGTAAAGAATAGTAACATACCTTATACAAATCTTGGGCTTCTTTTGTTGCCTTTGCCATGTCAACAGTCATATTGGTATCCCGGTTACCCTGTGGGTATGTGGAAATGTCAGAGGTCAAAACTAGAGACCAAAAGCTTATAAAACCTTCCAACAAAATGTTTTATAATCGAAAGCCTCCCCTGGAAACAGGGGGCTTCCTGTGTTCTTTCGTGTTTTTATCCGGTATCAAGGTGCGTGTTTCCTCGCCTAACGCTTGTTGACTTTATTTCACAGAGATTATCATAACAATCAGAACTCGCACCTGGCACATTGATACAAGAAGGCGCTTGAAGTGACCGCTTGTCTCGCTCACACAGTCCTTCTCCAGGTCTCTCTTGTAATCTTATTATGGAAAAGTTAATTCATTAATCAAACTTGTTCTTAAGGACGTTCTATTGTAATCATAAAAAAATGAGATTAACATGACGTGGTCGAATCTACCTGGTAGCCAAATACTTACATTCTTTGTATTCGCGTTTGATGGCTTCAATTTCCTGTTCACAAAGAATCGGTGATTATTGGTGATTGTGATTTTCTAGTTTTTTATAAACGCCCCCCTCGCGCTTTGCTATATCTATGCATTAATTCTGGTTGATAGGTGCAGAGGGTGTCAATAAGAGCATCTCCTCTTCACCTTTGACCAATACCTCTATAGTAGGTTATTCTTATAAGAGAATCACCTATAGGTGCGCCATATAGTTTCCAGGGGATATAGTATTAGTGAATTACCTATAGAATATTGCTCTCTGTGTGGAGTTTGTACCTTGGCTATTTCTTATAAGTGAATAACCTAGAGGCAGGCCATGTAGTTTTTTGTGTTGAGTTTTTACCTGGTTGGATCTTGTGCAGAGGATATCGATGAGTGTCTCTTCATCTGTACCCGCCCCCCTCATACCCCTGCGAAGGCACTTGGCATCGTACAGGACAGACGGCTCCATCATTGCTAGCAGGCACTCCTCCAGGTTGCCACTGAGCTCTGACTTCAGGTCGTTCATCAGGTCTTTACCATACATGGTCTTGTAGCGCTTTCTGATCTCCACACGCTGGGCATTGGAGCGGTTTGCTAGAATGCCAATCAGCTCTGCCTCATTTGTACCTGTAGTCATAAGAATTCCACATCAGCTGCTAAGAGTCAATAATTTTGCCCAGTGGGCTGAAGCAACTAATGCAGGCATGCACAATTACAGAACTTACTTGTGTTTTTGTCTAAGAAGACTTACACAAGATCAAATGATAGATCTCAGTGAAAAACTGGCTATGGCCAGATAGATAGATAGATAGTTTATTGTACCACTTGCAGATAAATCTGAAATACGGGTGTCTGTGCACACGGAATATAAATACTAACTTACATAAAATACAAATAATTACATGACTTGGAGAAATTCCAAAAATTTAACAGTGACAAAGTCCGCCAGCCTGTTAGTGTTGCAAAGGGCGGGTGCGATCTTTCTATCTGCTCTTAAATTATATTGGTGTAGTGGCTTTGTGGTTCTCGACAAGGCAATCTGATGTAATGGATTGTCCCTCTTTGCAGAGTTCGGACAGAGGCTAAAATCCTTTTCTCTATGTCCTGTGTTAAGCATTGACATTATCATTCTATCAGAATCGTTTTCTATGAAATGTTGGGACGTACCCATTCCTCGCATTGCTTTCCTGAGCAGCTCACAGTCTGTCTCTGCATCAAATGGAGAAGCTGCCTTCACTGTACCATGGCCATAAACAGTCTGGCAGAAATAATAAAAATATGGTGACTGTCTTACACCTAACTGTGTTTTCTTACAGTACAACACAATAAGCCTTCAATGCCAATCCTATTAGGCTTGGCCTAATAGTCTATCCTGAACCAAGCTCCCACCCCACCCCATCCCTCATAATCTATCCTGAACCAAGCTCCTCCCCCACCCCATCCCTCATAGTCTATCCTGGACCAAGCTCCCACCCCACCCCATGCCTCATAGTCTATCCTAAACCAAGCTCCCGCCCCACCCCATCCCTCATAGTCTCTAATGAACCAAGCTCCCACCCCACCCCATCCCTCATAATCTATCCTGAACCAAGCTCCCACCCCACCCCATCCCTCATAATCTATCCTGGACCAAGCTCCCACCCCACCCCATGCCTCATAGTCTATCCTGAACCAAGCTCCCACCCCACCCCATCCCTCATAGTCTATCCTGAACCAAGCTCCTGCCCCACCCCATCCCTCATAGTCTCTCATGAACCAAGCTCCCACCCCACCCCATCCCTCATAATCTATCCTGAACCAAGCTCCCACCCCACCCCATCCCTCATAATCTATCCTGGACCAAGCTCCCACCCCACCCCATCCCTCATAGTCTCTCCTGAACCAAGCTCCCACCCCACCCCATCCCTCATAGTCTATCCTGAACCAAGCTCCCACCCCACCCCATCCCTCATAGTCTATCCTGAACCAAGCTCCTGCCCCACCCCATCCCTCATAGTCTCTCATGAACCAAGCTCCCACCCCACCCTATCCCTCATAATCTATCCTGAACCAAGCTCCCACCCCACCCCATCCCTCATAGTCTATCCTGAACCAAGCTCCCACCCCACCCCATCCCTCATAGTCTCTCCTGAACCAAGCTCCCACCCCACCCCATCCCTCATAATCTATCCTGGACCAAGCTCCCACCCCACCCCATCCCTCATAGTCTATCCTGGACCTAGTTTTCACCCCACCCCCTCCCTCATAGTCTATCCTGAACCAAGCTCCCGCCCCACCCCATCCCTCATAGTCTCTCCTGGACCAAGCTCCCACCCCACCCCATCCCTCATAATCTATCCTGAACCCAGCTCCCACCCCACCCCATCCCTCATAGTCTCTCATGAACCAAGCTCCCACCCCACCCCATCCCTCATAGTCTCTCATGAACCAAGCTCCCACCCCACCCCATCCCTCATAGTCTATCCTGGACCAAGCTCCCACCCCACCCCATCCCTCATAGTCTATCCTGAACCAAGTTCCCACCCCACCCCATGCCTCATAGTCTATCCTGAACCAAGCTCCCATCCCACCCCATCCCTCATAGTCTATCCTGAACCAAGCTCCCACCCCACCCCATCCCTCATAGTCTATCCTGAACCAAGCTCCCGCCCCACCCCATCCCTCATAGTCTCTCCTGGACCAAGCTCCCACCCCACCCCATCCCTCATAGTCTATCCTGGACCTAGTTTTCACCCCACCCCCTCCGTCTTGGTCTTTCCTGAACCTAGCTTCCACCCCCTTCCCTGTTTTTCCCCTATATTCATCTTCTCACCCCTTCCTGTTGAATTTTCCTGATCTCCCTACCATTTTAAGGAGCTCACCTGACCAAGAGACATTGATGCCATCTGAGCAACTGGTGCAGCTGATCCGCCACCCTGTTACAAATAGGTGTTATCAGGCTTATTTCTTGTAACAAATAGGGGTTAACATATGCTTATTTCTTGTAACAAATAAGGGTTAACATAGGCTTATTTCTTGTAACAAATAGGTGTTATCAGGCTTATTTCTTGTAACAAATAGGTGTTATCAGGCTTATTTCTTGTAACAAATAGGTGTTATCAGGCTTATTTCTTGTAACAAATAGATGTTATCAGGCTTATTTCTTGTAACTAATAGGGTTAAACCAAGGCCCATTTCCAGCCCACCCTGTAACAAATAGGGGTAAACCTAGGCTCATTTTATTAATATGAGAAGGGGGACGCAGTGCCCCTCATATATTCGAAGGCATAATTGTCTGTCGTCTGGCAAACTAGAGCTTTTCAACAATTCTTGTAAAGACAATGGGTCTATGGCACTGACGTTACTCTGCCAGTGAATATGACTAAACCATCTGGAGATTGTGCCCCATAAACTGACAAACATATCAATATCTCGCCAATAAGCGAAATTGTTCTAGGTAAAGTTGTTTTGTTGCTTCGGTTCATCAAAAGATACAACTCTGGGACTCGTATCATTCACGTTAAGAAAATAATTGTTAAGGGCCAATCTAGTCTTAAATAAAAACTTTCTTCAGTCAATCAAAATAAAGCTTAATTGTAAGATGAGATTGATTTCTTTATCAATGGAAACAATGGACACAAAAGTGTGCAATAGTTCATAGTTCACAAACTGCAGACATAATGACATGGCAACATATCAATATAACAACATAAGAGAAAAAGCATATCTCATATCTCGTTATATCCATACCTTTATGTCGATATTATGTTGTTATGTTGAGGATGTACACACATAAGATAAAAACATAAAACAGCGTGGGCCTGTGTTATTATGTCTCCAGTGTGCATCACATTAAATCAACATTCATACCGAAGGAGGGGGTGGTCGCGAAGGAGGTCCTGGTCTAGCAGGGGCTTGCTGAGGAACTGGGGCACTTGTAGCTATCCAGAGACATACACAAAAACAGAACACAATCAGACTCATCAACCATACATAACCACTTGCCATACATAACTATTTGCTGGGACCTGGTTATTGTTTGTCCCAGGGCAGGCTAAGTTAAACCTAGACAAGAGACTTGTCAACCATACATAACTACTTGCAGGATTTGATATTCAGATTTGATATAATTATAGTACCTGGGGGATGTTGTCCATATCCTCCAGGGGGGTGTTGTCCATAGCCTTGAGCTGAGGTTAAGCAAATTATCCATTATTGATAGTGGGATGGCATAATGCCTGTTATAAACCAGTGGGAGTTGGAAAAGGGGAGACAGGTATTTTAAATTAATCTATTTTACCTTTGATATAAGGTGCCTGTTTACAACACGCCAGGAGTAAAATTTTTCCAGCTACATACATACTTATGGTATTACTAGTGTCCTATATTCCCTCAAATTCCAGTATGTATAATGTAGATATGGTATACCTAGTGCTATGCTCTATATTCCCTCAAATTCCAGTATGTATAGTGTAGATATGGTATACCTAGTGCTATGCCCTATATTCCCTCAAATTCCAGTATGTATAATGTAGATATGGTATACCTAGTGCTATGCTCTATATTCCCTCAAATTCCAGTATGTATAATGTAGATATGGTATACCTAGTGCTATGCCCTATATTCCCTCAAATTCCAGTATGTATAATGTAGATATGGTATACCTAGTGCTATGCCCTATATTCCCTCAAATTCCAGTATGTATAATGTAGATATGGTATACCTAGTGCTATGCTCTATATTCCCTCAAATTCCAGTATGTATAGTGTAGATATGGTATACCTAGTGCTATGCTCTATATTCCCTCAAATTCCAGTATGTATAGTGTAGATATGGTATACCTAGTGCTATGCTCTATATTCCCTCAAATTCCAGTATGTATAGTGTAGATATGGTATACCTAGTGCTATGCTCTATATTCCCTCAAATTCCAGTATGTATAGTGTAGATATGGTATACCTAGTGCTATGTCCTATATTCCCTCAAATTCCAGTATGTATAATGTAGATATGGTATACCTAGTGCTATGCCCTATATTCCCTCAAATTCCAGTATGTATAGTGTAGATATAGTATACCTAGTGCTATGCTCTAGATTCCCTCAAATTCCAGTATGTATAGTGTAGATATGGTATACCTAGTGCTATGCTCTAGATTCCCTCAAATTCCAGTATGTATAATGTAGATATGGTATACCTAGTGCTATGCTCTATATTCCCTCAAATTCCAGTATGTATAATGTAGATATGGTATACCTAGTGCTATGTCCTATATTCCCTCAAATTCCAGTATGTATAATGTAGATATGGTATACCTAGTGCTATGCCCTATATTCCCTCAAATTCCAGTATGTATAGTGTAGATATAGTATACCTAGTGCTATGCTCTAGATTCCCTCAAATTCCAGTATGTATAGTGTAGATATGGTATACCTAGTGCTATGCTCTAGATTCCCTCAAATTCCAGTATGTATAATGTAGATATGGTATACCTAGTGCTATGCCCTATATTCCCTCAAATTCCAGTATGTATAATGTAGATATGGTATACCTAGTGCTATGCCCTATATTCCCTCAAAGTCCAGTATGTATAATGTAGATATGGTATACCTAGTGCTATGCTCTATATTCCCTCAAATTCCAGTATGTATAATGTAGATATGGTATACCTAGTGCTATGCTCTATATTCCCTCAAATTCCAGTATGTATAATGTAGATATGGTATACCTAGTGCTATGCTCTATATTCCCTCAAATTCCAGTATGTATAATGTAGATATGGTATACCTAGTGCTATGCCCTATATTCCCTCAAATTCCAGTATGTATAATGTAGAAATGGTATACCTAGTGCTATGCTCTATATTCCCTCAAATTCCAGTATGTATAGTGTAGATATGGTATACCTAGTGCTATGCTCTATATTCCCTCAAATTCCAGTATGTATAGTGTAGATATGGTATACCTAGTGCTATGCTCTATATTCCCTCAAATTCCAGTATGTATAGTGTAGATATGGTATACCTAGTGCTATGCTCTATATTCCCTCAAATTCCAGTATGTATAGTGTAGATATGGTATACCTAGTGCTATGCCCTATATTCCCTCAAATTCCAGTATGTATAGTGTAGATATAGTATTACTAGTGTCCTATATTCCCTCAAATTCCAGTATGTATAGTGTAGATATGGTATACCTGCAGGCTGCTGTCCATACCCAGCAGGGGGCGGGGCATTATAGCTCTGCGCAGATGGCTGGGGAGGTGGTGGATGCTGCTGGTATCCTGGGTAGCCACTTGTGGGTGGGGCGCCATATGGTTGTGAAGTAGGTGGGGCACCATATTGACCCGATGGAGGGGGGCCACCTATACCTGGGGCTATACCTGGAGGTGGAGGTCCACCTAGAAGAAAAGGGCCATACGGTAATATATATATTGATATTAACAAAAACAAAAACAACAGCAATTCACCACCAACAACAACTCAGCAACAGCAACAACAACAACATTTAATAATAAGTAAAAGGCATAATATGGTTTCGAGTTCAATTTGGGGATAATTTGCACGTGGAATTTAAGCTTTTCAAAAAATAGGAGTGGAATTTTTTTATTCAAATGGAAATACTGAACTATCCAAATCCAGCCTTTGTTTTTAACTTTTCTCTAGGGGTATTTGATTGAGAACATGCTGGTTTCAGCAATATACAGTTTAAACTAATACAATTTTGCATGATCAGTTGTGCTGAGGTCAGTAATTGGAAGGCAGGACATAAACCTTTCTCTTGCCCCTGCTGTTCAGGGCGCAATGGATCCACACAACAAAAGCATGAAAAGCTAAACGGCAACTTTGCAACAAAAAGGAGTAATCAGAATTCTTAGGGGAAATGCGTGGTGGCATGGCCATGTGGCAATCAGCATACATACTCCGTGTACAAACCGCCTCGTACAACGATACTCACCAGCATAGCCAGGTTGTGGAGGAGGATATCCACCAGCTGGAGGGTAGCCATAGCCACCCGATGGTGGGTAACCACCAGGAGCAGGAGGGTAGCCGCCAGGGGCGGGTGGGTAGCCCCCAGGGGCTGCAGGGGGGTAGCCACCTGATGGGGGGTAGCCTCCAGGTGGTGGGGGATAACCGCCACTGGGAGGGTAGCCTGGCTGTGATCAAAAAAGGCAGAAGTGCTCTAAGTTAGACACATACAAAAGGGGCGTGCACTGGCTGCATGTGTCCTCCCCCCTTGGCAGCCAATGAATGGGTAATTTCTTATTGAAGAATCATCAAATACTATTTATTTTCCATATGATACATATGACCCCCCTCCCTCCTCCCTAGCAAGTATGTGTCTGCTGAATAATGGCTTATATTGACTAACAATATGTTGCCAAGGTCAGCATTCCTACCCCGCCTGGGTATCCATAGTACCTACCCCTCCTTGGTATCCATATTACCTACCCCGCCTGGGTATCCTGGTCCGGGTGGAGGATAAGCCATTAATAGATCAACTTGTCTACAATAACCAGGAAACACATTATCAGAACCATAAACAGATCAACTCGTCTACAATAAGCAGGAAACACATAATCAGAACCATAAACAGATCAACTCGTCTACAACAAGCAGGAGACACATAATCAGAATCATAAACAGGGATATTTAGGGGGAAGGCATTTTGTATATATGTACCTATATAACTATACCTTATTGTTGTTTAGATTTTCTTAAGCAACATGCTAGAATAAACAAGGTGAAACAAAAATTTTCTAGAATCGGTAAAATAAATGATGAAAAGCATACACAGGCAAACCAGACGAAATGTTCGTATATCAAAGATTATCTTTAATTTGTGTACCGAATATATCTGTTAAAGCCAATTCATTGAAGGTGTTGTCATAGATTGATCTGTTTTAGCCGTGTTTCATAACATTCTATGCGATTTTCCTCCATCATCTCGGTTCACCTCCTCTCCACTCGTAATAAAATACAACAGGGTAGGAAGCTCCACGGGTTGGCAAAATAGCATTTCATACACGAAAGAAAAAAAAAACAGTGAGTACTTAAATCAAGCTGAATGTTAGATTTAGCTAAGAACAAGGATTGTTTTACTTATGAACTTAAAACTGTTCTATAGGAAATCTAAAAACTTTACATGCAGTTAGAACAGTTACCGTCTCCTAAAATGACAAAAATCAGTGTACTGGTGGCTTTAGCTTGCATTTTAGTATGACGTTTATGGCTCTTACTTCCTCGTTCACAACCAACAAAACTTTGGCACTCCCTCGAAAACAGAATTTCACTTGTGTTTGCAATCGAAAATCACTTGGAAATTCATAACATTACATCTAAAAAGGTGCATTCCGTGTTGTATACAAACAGTGGTAAATATGTGAATATGCAGTGACGATAACTTACCTTACAGAGACGGAAATTGAGACAATTTTTCAACTCCTCACTCGAAGGAGGTATGAAAATTGTTTTTATAAGATGCAAAACAGGGACCTTATCCCATGGGTCCTTGCGAACACCCCCCTCCTCCAATAACGGCCCTTTCCTACACTAACGAGTGTCCAATGAAATATAATTCTGGAGAAACGAAGAACCTAAAATATGTTTTTTTTTTTTTAAAGTGATCACGTCACTAGTAAGGTTATAAAAAAGACCAAGCTTGCATTATACTTTGTATATGAATTATCTGTCATATTTTGTAACGACAATATTCTTTTACTTGTGCCAAAGTTTTAGCTACCATTTTGTTACTTTGTCCTCATTGACAGCATTAACATTATTGTGTACAACATAAATTCCGTTTTTTTTTTCTTGACTGCACTTAGCGGGAACGTCCCATTTGGTCCCCATGTAACCCTAATTCAAGGAGTCACCCTATTTCGCCATATAAGGCCTGCTTACCCATATAAGGAGTATTGCGTACATGTGCACGCCGTTTGACGTTCGTTGAGTCCGCCATAGTTACTTCCGACTGAGGTTCGCCATTTGCCAACTTCTTTGGCCATTTACCATACCTCGGCGGGCCTTGCCACTGCAGTCTAAATCACATTTAGCGAATTTAAATATTCAAGCATCATTCTCTTGGTTTTCAAGAAGATTTTAACACCATGGTGGACGACAAAACTACCGCTAAAGATTTGGAGGTCTGGATTGAACAGCTAATGGAATGCAAACAGCTTACGGAGGCTCAAGTGAAAACGCTCTGCGAAAAGGTAACTTTGATGGTTTTCCAAAAAGAGTCTAGGCGTATACTGTGATAGTATATTTGGTACAGCTTTCTCTATAAAAAGTATGTCAGTTTAGACACGGAAAATGCCCGAAAACGCGACTTCTCTAGCGGTAGAATTCAGCTTCTTGTTTGATTTTACGTTTTTCTACAGTCTTTGCCTTACTCAAACGCCTATTTACTAATTCTCGATTGGTGCTTTAGCTATGATAACTGAAAGCTTAACTAAGTGTTGGAAATGTGTGCATAACTAATTTTTTGTTGTGTAAGTATAGCCGTTGTTTTTCTTATCACATCGTCTGCAATCTTAGAATATTCCCGGTTAAACCAGTTTTTATTAGTTTTGCCGCCAAATGACAATCATTGATTTTTCCTATCGATAATTATTTTATTATTGAGCTCAATATTCTTTACGGTGAATCTAAAATGAGATGTAAAAAACCCATCTCTTTGATATGATCTAACCATACAAGGGTTTATAACTCTTTGGTTTTTGGTCTGTATTTGTAAATAATAACTATGAATCAGTTCACTCATTACAAACTGGTAATGTACTTTTGTATTTTGTATTTATTTATGTTTATCTGGGATATGAAATGTGGGATGGTGGGGGAGCTCTTGCAAACGCCTGATGATTACAATAGATCACATGTAGTATAGTGATATGATTCTGCAATGATGGAGGCCTTGCAAATTAGCTTTTTTCATTTTTTTCTACTCTACTGTAACATTTCATGTGTAAGCTGTCATATTAACTGGGATGAAATAGAGAAAACATACAGCAGTTGCTGAGAGAGTGACAGTCTTTGGCTCTCTTAGCAAACAAACCACGGTTGTACGTTTAAGCTGTTTCTATATCAACTCTCTCTTTTCATAGCTTTACAGTCTAATGCATTTTCAGTGCCGTCTTCTCACCCAACATTCCCCACTGAAGGGAATAATGAGAGGGTTTCTATTGAGCAAGCAAGTGAAGACGTGTAATGGAGTGTTAATAATATTTAATTAGGGGGTTTCATTGAGCATGCAAGTTTTATAGCTCGAGATAGAGAACGGGTTAAAAATACTTCATTCTCTATATTGTATTTCGGGATAGGGACAGAACTTGGTGTGTAACTGTATTGTAGGGTCCCATAAGCTTCTCTAAAACGAGGAAGCACGGAATTGCTTGTTTTTCGATTTTAAGCGACAACATTGAATTTTCAAGAGGATTCGAAATCTAAATAATTGTATGAATTTTCACTTTAGTCATGTCTAATCGATATATCGAATAATCTATACCTCTGTCCTTTGCGTATATATAAAGACAACCAGTAAGCTTTCATTTGCTGAAAACAACAAAGGTGTATCTGCTTTCTCTAAAACAAATTGAAGGATAACGCAACGTTGCCCGAAGCAAAGGTAGAAAATGGAGTATGCGGACAAACAAAATTTACATGTCTCTACTACAATTTATTTATTTCCATTGTTGCAGTTTTTAAAGTTCATCAGCCCAGTGTTTTTTGTAGTGTGCAATTGAATTATATCTGCATATTAGGAGAAATACCTGCAGTGATATCTCTTCTGTTACAGTAAACTTTTTTCTGTTTGTCATACTTAACAAAACTTTGGTTTTGTATTTTCAGGCGAAAGAAATTTTAAGCAAGGAGTCCAATGTTCAAGAAGTCAAGTGCCCGGTCACCGTCTGTGGTGATGTCCATGGGCAGTTCCACGACCTAATGGAGTTGTTCCGGATAGGAGGGAAGTCGCCAGACACTAACTACCTCTTTATGGGTGATTATGTCGACAGAGGCTACTATTCTGTTGAGACAGTCACTCTACTCGTCACCCTGAAAGTGAGTAGCAGGATAGTGTTGTCCTCAGGTCAACCAATCTTGGAGGTTGTTGTCGCTCTCAGAGTCATGCCGTCCAGAGTATTGGAGATCCTGCACTTGAGGAATGATCTCACAATTATATCCTCTGGGGTACTTCTCAATGTGATCACTGCTCTCAATATCACATGCAGTTTAAAAGCCTTGACTTATTTGTTGATAGTTTTGTAAGTAAAGAAAGTAAGTGTAAATAGGGATAGTAGTATTCTTTGCTAGATTGACTCAATTGTTGTATTTTTCTACTAGGTACGCTTCCCTCATCGTATTTGCATCCTGCGCGGTAACCATGAGAGCCGTCAGATCACTCAGGTTTATGGATTCTATGATGAGTGCCTGCGCAAGTATGGCAATGCAAGCGTATGGAAGTACTTCACAGACTTGTTTGACTATCTACCTCTTACTGCTCTAGTTGATAACCAGGTTAGTAATTGAATTTTATATTTATTATCATATTGAACTGTAAGCCAGGTTCAATTATACATTTTCAAGCTTTTTCATACTTTGCTTGTGGGGATCATGTCAATTGCTTGCTGTAGAAGTAATAGCCTTTAGTAGTAGCTATAATCAGATTCTCTGCAACCAACTTCTTTGTAGATATCTTGAAGACCACTTGCTACGCTTTATACGCCCCTGCCTATATTCATGGTGTCTCTGATACGTGTGGTTTTCTTGTAGATCTTCTGTTTGCATGGTGGCCTCTCACCATCTATAGACACACTTGACCATATCCGTGCCCTTGACAGAATACAGGAGGTTCCCCATGAGGTAGGTGGTTCTGTGGCATTACTCTTAACAAGTTGACCATGATTAGTACCAAGTTGCTGTGGGGTCCAATGATTACACTCATCACACATGTATGAATTCATCATGATATGATTCTGCAATGATGAGGACCTTACACATCCTTCTATCTGAAATCTTATGGTGCAACCATATGATGGTAGGTGGGATGATTAAGTACTCTTCAAAATGCATTGTTGTGCTTACCTCTGTTTATCCTATGTATTTACCCTGTTTATCATTCGCAGGGCCCCATGTGCGACCTCCTGTGGAGTGATCCTGATGACCGCGGCGGCTGGGGCATCTCGCCTCGTGGAGCTGGCTACACATTTGGCCAGGATATCTCTGAGACATTCAACCATACCAACGGCTTAACTCTCATCACCAGAGCTCACCAGCTTGTTATGGAGGTACATGCATCAACAGTTTCACCATGGGTTGTCATATACTTGTAGTAAAGTAATATTTAATTGAATTCTTATCCCGATGGGGCATGACGAGTCCAGTATTTCTCATGGGAGGCCGTGTGTTTAAAAAAATGTAAGAATCCTTAGAAAGTGAAGTGCATTTTATTGTGTTTCAATTTCCCTTTCCTGCATAAGCGCTATGTTGTGAAGCAAGCTATTGCAAAAACCTATGCAGATAAGGGGAATAGAAAAACACATTCAGGAGTACATCCAACCTGCACCCAAATTGAAAAGATAACTGCATTTTTTTATACAGTATTTAGGAGATGTTTGGGGAGGCTTTGTGGTACAATTCCTTAACTCTACATAAATAAATTCAATTGGTAAAATAAATGACTATATTAATTTCAAAAATTAAAATTCAACTGCCATTATTCAGGGGTACAATTGGTGTCACGACAGAAACGTGGTGACCATCTTCAGTGCTCCTAACTACTGCTACCGATGCGGCAACCAAGCTGCCATCATGGAATTAGATGACGCCCTCAAATACTCTTTGTAAGTATCAATAGAAGATTAACAGTACAGTGGAACCTGGATTTTACAATCTATGAATAGACAAACCGCTTTCCCAATTTTGAAATATTTTTCACATTTTCCGTTAAAATTCATCAGTTACGTAATCTACCCGAAGTAAACTGGTGACAATGCTGCTTTAAATAGATCTGTAAATCAAAAACATCAATTTACTGTACATTGTGGTGTCTGGAGTTTCTATCTCTTCGTTGATAGACAGAATCGGTAATATCATTGTATCGAGTTCGTTGACAGACAGAATCAGTAATATCATTGTATCGAGTTTGTTGATAGACAGAATCGGTGATATCATTGTATCAAGTTCGTTGATAGACAGAATCAGTAATATCATTGTATCGAGTTCGTTGATAGACAGAATCAGTAATATCATTGTATCGAGTTCGTTGATAGGCAGAATCAGTAATATCATTGTATCGAGTTTGTTGATAGGCAGAATCAGTAATATCATTGTATCGAGTTCGTTGATAGGCAGAATCAGTAATATCGTTGTATCGAGTTTGTTGATAGACAGAATCAGTAATATCATTGTATCGAGTTTGTTGACAGACAGAATCAGTAATATCATTGTATCGAGTTCGTTGATAGACAGAATCAGTAATATCATTGTATCGAGTTCGTTGATAGACAGAATCAGTAATATCATTGTATCGAGTTCGTTGATAGGCAGAATCAGTAATATCATTGTATCGAGTTCGTTGATAGACAGAATCAGTAATATCATTGTATCGAGTTCGTTGATAGATAGAATCAGTAATATCATTGTATCGAGTTTGTTGATAGACAGAATCAGTAATATCATTGTATCGAGTTTGTTGATAGACAGAATCAGTAATATCATTGTATCGAGTTCGTTGATAGGCAGAATCAGTAATATCATTGTATTGAGTTCGTTGATAGACAGAATCAGTAATATCATTGTATCGAGTTCTAAATATTTTCTGTGTCTTCAAAATGCTGCCTTTGAGTTGCTCTTTGACTTACTAAAACTCTTTAAATAGCTACAGTATGTCCACGTACATGATGTATTACACATGTATTACTTCCCCTTTCTCCTAGCATGTGTCAGTGGTATGGTTCTGAATTTGTCTAGTTCTGTAGTTTTTGTTATGTGCCCCTGTTAGTGGACACATACTAATTCCCTTCTGTATTGTATGTAAAATTAAGCCAAACATAATTCTCATGAAACAAATCATGTTTTAGCTTGCAGTTCGACCCCGCCCCCAGACGAGGAGAGCCTCATGTCACCCGGCGCACACCTGACTACTTCCTGTAAAAGCCAGGGTCTTGCCACAATTCTATAACCTCTAAAGTATTCACAACAGGGGTGATCCCATTGAGTTAGAATTAAAACACAGAATGCAAAGAGGGCTGATCCTTGTCTTGCGTGTAAAGAACTCAGATGCATCTAGCTCCTTTGGTATCATACAATAAAATTAGGTGATGACACTAATTGGAAAACAATGCTGATCACATGGTTTGAGACACATTTGACAAGTTATATAATTTTGTTGCAAGATCAAGGACGAATTGCATTGTATGCTTCCACTGTATACTATGAACGGCCAACAAATTATTAATAGTATAAATTACACAGCTATGAGATTCTATGCTACCATTATATTAACAACTAATGTATAAATACATATTGACGGGTTGTGTATATGGCCATGTAATAGTATTAGAGGTGATGTTTTGAAAACTTCATGGATATGACATGCTACTTAGCTTTTATTATGCTACTCTCTAATTCCACCTTCATGTACTAGAGCAGTGCAGATGGCTTTGATAACATGTGGACATAATTTTCCTTTGCTATTTTGAAAACCTAGTGGGGATTCAGATATGTGTACTTTGAAAATATTTGGATTACTGAGAACTAGCTACAATATTAACAGCTTTTAGAGTGGGTTTAGACATTTCTCCCATTTATTTCCTTGTACATTCTTTTTCTTTCGTCTTATTAACACCCCCTTTGAAAGCTGGGTCAAGCAACTCTAGGAACCTCACCTGTATGTATTGTAACAAATTTCTTAAGAGCCATTAAATAAATTGTTGTCATTGTATATCTCTAGTGTGTGTTATTGATTTTGATCCCACAACGCCGCTAAATAGTCAAAGACTGCTTAGTATATAAGAAGGGATGGATGGTATACAAGATATCGATGGGGTACAAGGAGCGATGGGTGGTATACAAGAAGGGATGGGTGCTATACAAGAAGGGATGGGTGGTATACAAGAAGGGATGGGTGGTATACAAGAAGGTATGGGTGGTATACAAGGAGGGATGGGTGGTATACAAGAAGGGATGTGTGGTATACAAGAAGGGATGGGTGGTATACAAGAAGGGATGGGTGGTATACAAGAAGGGATGGGTGGTGTACAAGAAGGGATGGGTGGTATACAAGAAGGAATGGGTGGTGTACAAGAAGGGATGTGTGGTGTACAAGAAGGGATGTGTGGTATACAAGAAGGGATGTGTGGTATACAAGAAGGGAAGGGTGGTATACAAGAAGGGATGGGTGGTATACAAGGAGGGATGTGTGGTGTACAAGAAGGGATGTGTGGTGTACAAGAAGGGAAGGCTGGTATACAAGAAGGGATGTGTGGTGTACAAGAAGGGATGTGTGGTGTACAAGAAGGGAAGGCTGGTATACAAGAAGGGAAGGGTGGTATACAAGAAGGGATGGGTGGTATACAAGAAGGGATGGGTGGTATACAAGAAGGTATGGGTGGTATACAAGGAGGGATGGGTGGTATACAAGAAGGGATGTGTGGTATACAAGAAGGCATGGGTGGTATACAAGAAGTGATGGGTGGGTATACAAGAAGGGATGGATGTGTATACAAGAAGGGATGGGTGGTATACAACAAGGGATGGGTGGTATACAAGAAGGGATGGATGGTATACAAGAAGGGATGGGTGGTATACAAGAAGGGATGGGTGATATACAACAAGGTATGGGTGGTATACAAAAAGGGATGGGTGATATACAACAAGGTATGGGTGGTATACAAAAAGGGATGGGTGGTATACAAGAAGGTATGGGTGGTATACAAAAAGGGATGGGTGGTATACAAGAAGGGATGGGTGGTGTACAAGAAGGGATGGGTGGTATACAAGAAGGAATGGGTGGTGTACAAGAAGGGATGTGTGGTGTACAAGAAGGGAAGGGTGGTATACAAGAAGGGATGTGTGGTGTACAAGAAGGGAAGGGTGGTATACAAGAAGGGATGTGTGGTGTACAAGAAGGGATGGGTGGTATACATGAAGGGATGGGTGGTATACAAGAAGGGATGGGTGCTATGCAAGAACGGATGGGTGCTATGCAAGAACGGATGGGTGATATACAAGAAGGAATGGGTGGTATACAAGAAGGGATGGGTGGTGTACAAGAAGGGATGGGTGGGTATACAAGAAGGGATGGATGTGTATACAAGAAGGGATGGGTGGTATACAACAAGGGATGGGTGGTATACAAGAAGGGATGGATGGTATACAAGAAGGGATGGGTGGTATACAAGAAGGGATGGGTGATATACAACAAGGTATGGGTGGTATACAAAAAGGGATGGGTGGTATACAAGAAGGTATGGGTGGTATACAAGAAGGGATGGTGTGACAAGTTGCGTGACAGAGCACGTGCTCAGAACGTGACCGAGGACCCTCATTAGATTGTGCAAGACTCATGGCTCGTTTCACCGTTGAATAAACGTCTACAAAACTTCTTATTATCCTCTTCTTACATGGTGGCAGCGGTTAACTATGGCCTCAGGATATGTCTTACCGCCGCCGGCGCCGCTGGAGATACACAATAGCAATGCTGCTGACAAATGGAAGCGATTTGTGCTCGCTTGGAAAAACTACTCGTTGGCGACTGGGTTGAACGAGAAAGCTGAAGCCGTACAAGTAGCTACGTTGCTAACAGTTATCGGTGAAGAGGCGAGAGAAGTCTACTCGACATTTACCCTGACCGAAGGAGAAACAGACAAGATAAAGCCTGTCATAAAGAAATTCGCCGAGTACTGTCAACCAAGAAAGAACGTGCCGTTCGAAAGATTCCGTTTCAACCAGCGAATGCAAGAGCCTGGAGAGTCCTACGAGCACTATAGAACAGCGCTGAGAAAATTGGCCGAGTCCTGCGAGTTTGATACGATTACGCCAGACGAAATACTTCGAGATCGGTTGTTATTTGGAATACATGACACGAAGGTCAGAGAAAGGTTGTTACGCGAGTCCAAATTAACACTAGCGAAAACAGATGAAATTTGCCGAGCGGCTGAGAGTATGCTTGCTCAGATGAAAATAGTCAAAGATACATCTGAGACAGACGTCAATGCCGTGAGTAAATTCGAGTCGAAGAAACCCAACAAAAAAAATTATCGGCGAAAGCAACGAGGTCAAGGCAAACAATGTGACAATTGTGGATACCAACATATGGCAAATCAGGAATCGTGTCCCGCACGAGGAAAGGACTGCCGGAAGTGCGGAGCGAAAAATCACTTTGCCAATAGATGCAAACAGGAAGTCAAAGCTACCGAAGTCGAAGAAACAGATATGTATCCTGAGGAGACATATCAAACGGAGGAAGTATTGGCCGTCTGGTTGGATGATTCGCAGCTGGTCACATTTCAATCAGAGTCTGGAAGTTTCATCCGTTTCCAACCTGATACTGGTGCACAATGCAATGTGTTGCCAGTGCACATATACAAGCAGGCGTGTAACGACCACAAGCTAGTAAAAGTGAAACCCGTGCAAACGTCCTTAGTGGCGTATGGGGGATCAAAGATCAAAGTCGTCGGGCATGTCACCATTAGAGTGTGGAGAAACCATGTATCGTGCCAGCTGGATTGTCGCCTTGTTGACAGCCATGAAATCCGCCCGATTCTGGGGCGTAAGGCATGCCTTGGCATGAACATTATACAGTACAATGACAACGACCAGTTTCACAAACCGCAGACAGATGGAGCGACAGTGTTCACCGTTGACCCCAAACCAGGAGCTGCACTAACAAGAGAAGAAATATTGGCTAAGTTCCCAGCAGTGTTCAGTGACGGGGTTGGCAAACTTGATGGAGAATACACCATCAGACTAGACACAAACGCTCAACCAGTACAACACGCACCACGTAGAGTTGCAGTAGCCCTAAGAACCCAGCTCAAGAAAACCTTGAATGATCTAGTGGACAAAGAGATAATAGCACCGGTGACCACACCCACCTCGTGGATCAGCTCTATGGTAGTAGTTCCCAAGAAAGATGGAAAACTGCGAATATGCCTAGACCCAAAGGATCTCAACAAAGCCATCCAGAGGGAAAACTATCCCCTACCAACCATAGAAGAGGTTGCAACACGATTACACGGTGCCAAGGTGTTCACGTTGTTGGATGTCCGCAACGGTTTCTGGCACGTCCAGCTAGAGGAAGAGTCGACCTATCTAACAACTTTCCATACACCGTTTGGCCGATACCGATGGAAGAGAATGCCTTTCGGGATCTCCTCAGCACCAGAAGTGTTTCAAAGAAAGATGCATGAATTTGCCGAAGGTCTGACTGGAACCGAAGTTGTTGCTGATGATTTCCTGGTAGTGGGCTATGGCGAGAGCTACGAGGAGGCAACGGCGGATCACGACAGGAACCTCCTGGCATTCCTAAACCGTTGTGATCAACGGGACATACACCTGAATCCCGACAAGATGAGACTTAGGAAATCAGAGTTACTCTTCATTGGCCACATAGCAACTGACAAGGGACTTAAAGTCGACCCTGCTAAAGTGCGAGCAATTGTGGACATGCCCTCACCGACCGACAAGCTTGGGGTACAGCGTCTGTTAGGCCTAGCCCAATACCTTGCAAAGTTCCTGCCCCAGCTGTCAGACATCACAAAGCCGCTGAGGGATCTCACACAGAGCGACGTGCAGTTCATCTGGGATGATGCGCAACAGTCTGCGTTTGAAAAGCTAAAGGATGCCGTTACAGTCACTCCAGTATTGCGGTACTACAACCTAGGCGAGGAGATTACACTTCAGTGCGATGCGTCGCAGAGCGGATTGGGTGCCGCATTACTACAGAATGGCCAACCAGTAGCCTACGCATCACGTGCACTCACGCCCGCTGAGACGCGTTATGCACAGATTGAGAAGGAGCTGCTCGCGATTGTCTTTGCGTGTGACCGTTTCCATACGTACGTCTACGGCCGCGAAGTCGTCAACATCGAGACTGATCACAAGCCTTTGGAACCAATCTTCATCAAACCTCTGGCGACTGCTCCGAAACGCCTAAAACGAATGCTGCTGAGTCTGCAGAGTTACAGTCTCAATGTGAAGTACAAGAAAGGCAAAGATCTTTACTTGGCTGACACCCTAAGCAGAGCTTACTTACCCGAAGTCAACGCCTGGGAGTTTACCAGGGAGCTGGAGGAGATTGACCATCGATCATGGATGCCAGTGAGAGAAGAGACTTGGCAGCAACTCAAAAATGCAGCAGTAGATGATGCGGTGCAACAAAACCTTCGAGAGGTTATAAAGAGAGGTTGGCCAGAGAGCAAAACAGACCTGCCGGAGTGCGTGCATCCTTACTTTGATATTCGAGACGAGCTAACTGTCCAAGAAGAACTCATCTTTAAAGGCCAACAGTTGGTGGTTCCTAGAGCCCTGAGGAAGGAGCTTATGGAAAAGACACACTCATCCCACATCGGTATAGAAGGCTGCATAAGACGAGCAAGAGACACGTTTTTCTGGCCGCGGATGACTGTCGAGTTGAAGGAGTACATCACAAAATGCGAAGTATGTTTGACTCATCGCAGTGGCCAACGAAAGGAGCCAATTCTCCAACATGAGTTTGTCGCTCGACCTTGGGGAAAGGTCTCAGCTGACCTCTGTGAGCTCGACAACCGAACACTGCTAGTGGTCAGTGACTACTTCAGCAACTACATAGAAGTGGCCCGGCTGAACACAGTGACGTCACGAGCAATAATAAAGGAGCTGAAGGCAATATTTGCCAGGTTTGGCATCCCAGACACCCTTATAACCGACAATGGACCGCAGTTCGCATCAGCGGAGTTTAGTGTATTTGCCAAGACCTGGATGTTCGAACACAAGACGTCATCCCCAAGATATGCCCAAGCAAATGGGAAAGCGGAAAATGCTGTACAGACAGTAAAGAGGCTGTTTAAAAAATGCAAGACATCCGGGGGGTCAGAATTCCAAGCACTTCTCGACTGGCGGAATACTCCGACAGCTGGAATCGGAACTAGCCCGGCCCAGCGCCTTTTCGGACGTCGATGCAAAACACTTCTCCCTGTGGCTGGTTCCCTACTACAGCCTAGCTACAACACTGAAGAGGACACCAGGAAGTTGATAGGTACCAAGCAACGCCAGAAGTTTTATTACGATAAGCACAGCAAGCCCCTGGAGCCCATCGCTGTCGGCGAAACTGTGCGCATGAAGCTACCAGGACAAGACACGTGGACGCCTGGTACGTGTTTAGGTCAAGCCGGACCTAGGAGCTACAACGTCGAGACTGAAGGTACCACCTACCGACGAAACCGCCGACAGTTGATCAGCACTGGAGAAACAAACAGCCAAGTACCTGATGTTCTGGAATCACCAGAACCCGATGATGCTCAGCAGCAACCCAGCCAGGTTGCCCTGCCACCAGATTCTTCACAGGCTATAACAAGGCCTCGGCGGGAGGTGAAGCCTCCTGCATGGCTCAAGGACTATGTGCCAAAAAAACATTGAAACTGTTAGGACACTGAACATTAGTAATAATCCATCGTATGATTTTAGTTGTAAAATTTCGATTTTTACCCTTTGATTATTATAATGTTGTTTTAACCAACCATTAGCGTTACTGTTAAAAGAGGGAAGATGTGACAAGTTGCGTGACAGAGCACGTGCTCAGAACGTGACCGAGGACCCTCATTAGATTGTGCAAGACTCATGGCTCGTTTCACCGTTGAATAAACGTCTACAAAACTTCTTATTATCCTCTTCTTACAGATGGGTGGTATACAAGAAGGGATGGGTGGTATACAATAAGGGATGGATGGTATACAAGAAGGGATGGGTGGTATACAAGAAGGGATGGGTGGTATACAAGAAGGGATGGATGGTATACAAGAAGGGATGGATGGTATACAAGAAGGGATGGGTGGTATACAAAAAGGGATGGGTGGTATACAAGAAGGGATGGGTGGTATACAAGAAGGGATGGGTGATATACAACAAGGTATGGGTGGTATACAAAAAGGGATGGGTGGTATACAAGAAGGGATGGGTGGTATACAAGAAGGGATGGGTGGTATACAAGAAGGGATGGATGGTATACAAGAAGGGATGGGTGGTATACAAGAAGGGATGGGTGATATACAACAAGGTATGGGTGGTATACAAAAAGGGATGGGTGGTATACAAGAAGGGATGGGTGGTATACAAGAAGGGATGGGTGGTATACAAGAAGGGATGGATGGTATACAAGAAGGGATGGATGGTATACAAGAAGGGATGGGTGGTATACAACAAGGTATGGGTGGTATACAAGAAGGGATGGGTGGTATACAAGAAGGGATGGGTGGTATACAAGAAGGAATGGGTGGTATACAACAAGGTATGGGTGGTATACAAGAAGGGATGGGTGGTATACAAGGAGGGATGGGTGGTATACAAGAAGGGATGGGTGGTATACAAGAAGGGATGGGTGGTATACAAGAAGGAATGGGTGGTGTACAAGAAGGGATGTGTGGTGTACAAGAAGGGAAGGGTGGTATACAAGAAGGGAAGGGAGGTATACAAGAAGGGAAGGGTGGTATACAAGAAGGGATGGGTGGTATACAAGAAGGGATGGGTGGTATACAAGAAGGGTGGTATACAAGAAGGAATGGGTGGTGTACAAGAAGGGATGTGTGGTGTACAAGAAGGGAAGGGTGGTATACAAGAAGGGATGTGTTGTGTACAAGAAGGGAAGGGTGGTATACAAGAAGGGATGGGTGGTGTACAAGAAGGGATGGGTGGTATACAAGAAGGGATGTGTGGTGTACAAGAAGGGATGGGTGGTATACAACAAGGTATGGGTGGTATACAAGATGGGATGGGTGGTATACAAGGAGGGATGGGTGGTATACAAGAAGGGATGGGTGGTATACAAGAAGGGATGGGTGGTATACAAGAAGGAATGGGTGGTGTACAAGAAGGGATGTGTGGTGTACAAGAAGGGAAGGGTGGTATACAAGAAGGGAAGGGTGGTATACAAGAAGGGAAGGGTGGTATACAAGAAGGGATGGGTGGTATACAAGAAGGGATGGGTGGTATACAAGAAGGGTGGTATACAAGAAGGAATGGATGGTGTACAAGAAGGGATGTGTGGTGTACAAGAAGGGAAGGGTGGTATACAAGAAGGGATGTGTTGTGTACAAGAAGGGAAGGGTGGTATACAAGAAGGGATGGGTGGTGTACAAGAAGGGATGGGTGGTATACAAGAAGGGATGTGTGGTGTACAAGAAGGGATGGGTGGTATACAAGAAGAGATGGGTGGTGTACAAGAAGGGATGGATGGCATACAAGAAGGGATGGGTGGTATACAAGAAGGGGTGGGTGGTATACAAGAAGGGATGGGTGGTATACAAGAAGGGATGTGTGGTGTACAAGAAGGGAAGGGTGGTATACAAGAAGGGAAGTGTGGTGTACAAGAAGGGAAGGGTGGTATACAAGAAGGGAAGGGTTGTATACAAAAAGGGATGTGTGGTGTACAAGAAGGGATGGGTGGTAAACATGAAGAGATGGGTGGTGAACAAGAAGGGATGGGTGGTATACAAGAAGAGATGGCTGGTATACAAGAAGGTATGGGTGGTTTACACGAAGGGATGGGTGGTATACAAGAAGGGATGGGTGGTATACAAGAAGGGATGGGTGTTGGAATTCAGATAGGTCAGATAGATGAGATGCTTCTGGATATGAACACAACTTTTATTTTCCACTTGTCGATATTCACGGGTAAAGTTCTACACGAGTTTCAACTTCAAAATTATCACGAATTACCACGAGATTCGCTGAAATAAACAAATACTGAAGATGAAAATTATGGCAATTTCCGCTAATTATACAAACGCATGATACTTACACGGGTGCGGAATCCATCCAAAAACAAATCCATACAATATTCATTAGATTCAGGTCAAAAAACTCCAATAAAAAACTCCAGGAAATTCTCGACGAACTGAAAACGTTTTTGCCCGAGGCTATGCGACCGCGCAAAGCTCGGAACCAGGCCTCAAACACAGGGAGCCCGGATAATGGCGACAACATCCCGCCCCCCATGAACTCCTGCGGAGGAGGTTCATAACTATAAACGTATTGTCATAACGCTAATGTCCGTTCTATATTACACTATCTACGTCTGTCCCTTGAGTCTCCAATCCGATCCGTATCTAGACATCCTCATCCTCGGCTTCCAGCAGACACAACTTGGTTACCGGGCGCTTGTAGGTCGTCCCTTTACCGCGCACCTCTGCACTCCTTACCAATCCATCCACGCCAGGAAACACATTAATCACGCGCGCAAGAGGCCAGTTGTTTCGTCCAACGTTGTCGTCCGCAACGAGCACTATATCTCCGACGTGTAGGTTTCGCTGTTTCCTGTTCCACTTGCTTCGAACTTGCAAGGAAGGAATGTACTCTTTCAACCAGCGACGCCAGTAGTGGTTAGCAAGTAATTGCGCTTGTCTCCACCGCTTCCGACTGTACTTATCTGCCCGTTCATCCGTATCCGTAGGAAGATTCATCGTAGGTCGCACGTTCAGAAAGTGATTGGGCGTAAGAGGATCCTCATCATCAGGATTCTCTGGATTCCGGGTTAGCGGTCTTGAATTCGCGATACGTTCTGCCTCAGTAAACACGGTGGTCAGCACTTCATCGTTGAGGGGGTTCTTCCCCAGGATCGCCTTCAGACTTCGCTTGACGACTCTCACCATCCTCTCCCACACGCCTGACATGTGGGTGGCTCCAGGTGGATTAAAGATCCACTTGCATCCTTTCGCAGAACACTCACGTCCGATCTTGTCATGATCCATTCCTTCCAGATGTTCACGTATCTCCCGATCAGCTCCCACAAAATTGGACCCGTTATCCGACCACAGTTCCACAACATGGCCCCTGCGATTCAGGAACCTCATCAGAGCGAGTATGAAATCATCCGTCTCTAGCGACTTAGCTAACTCGAGATGAACTGCTCGGGAGTTCATGCAAACAAAGATAGCTCCCCAGCGCTTCTCAGTCACTCTTCCTCTTCCCCGCTTAACATATAGCGGTCCAAAATAGTCAATACCTGTATACGTAAAGGGTGGCTCGTAAGGGATCATCCGAATTCTAGGTAGATCTCCCATCTCTTGCTTCAAAGTAGTTCTTCTTTGCTTGCGACAATGAATGCATCTTCCAAGAACAGCCTTGATGGCCACTCTCGCTTTCACAATCCAAAACTGCTCTCTCAGCAGGGATAGTACTTGTTCCACGCCACAATGACCGTTGCTTTCGTGTAGGTGGCGGATCAAGATAGTAGTGATATGACTCTGTTTCGGCAATATCATGGGATTCTTGGCATCATCACTCATCGGTGCCATCGAGATCCTTCCTCCAACTCTCATAACTTCATCGCCTTTCATGACCGGCTTAAGCTTCAAGATAGCACTAGCAACATTCACCTCCTTTCCTGCCTTCAGAGCCTTCACTTCTTCAGGGAAACTTTCCCGCTGTACTAGTACAGCTATTCGTCGCTTGGCGCGTTCTATGTCTTCTGGACTTAGCTTGCTCTCTGACTCTCCAGGTGTCTTTTCAGTAGGCTTTGCATGCTTTCTTGTCTTCAACCACTCCACAAACTTCATTACCCACGCAACCTTTCGAATGGTCTTCATCCAATCAGAAGTGTCGGTTAGAAGCTTTTCCAGGCCATCTCCTGGCTCCAGGTCAGTGAAGAACACTTCTTTCTTTATCTCCAGACTTTCTTCAGACAGGGCATCAAATTTATTATCTGGCCATTGATCTTCTGACTCTCTCAAGAAACTCGGACCATTAAGCCATCGCTCATCCCGGAGAAACTCATCTATGGTTAGACCTCGACTTACTTCGTCGGAAGGATTTAGTTTTCCCGGACAGTGTCGCCATTGGTCAGGATTAGTCGCTTCGCGAATCTCTGTAACCCTGTTGGCTACATACGTCTGGAATCTGCGGGTTTCATTATTGATATAGTTAAGTGTTATCATCGAATCAGTCCAAAACACGACTCTGTCAGGCTTCAGGTCCAGTTCTCGGCGAACTGCTTGGTCCACCCGTGTTGCCAGTAGGGCTCCTTGTAGCTCCAGCCTTGGGATGGTTGAGCCTTTAATAGGTGCATTCCTTGACTTTCCGGCGACGAAAGCACACTCCACCATTCCGTCCGGGTACTCGATTCGTAAGTAGCTTACTGACCCGTATCCTGCCTCCGAGGCATCACTAAAGTGATGGAGTTGTAGTCCAACACCTTCATGGTCTGGCCTGCTGAAGTAGCATCGGGGGATGGACAAATCTTCAAGCCGTACAAGTTCCCTTTTCCATGTCTGCCACTCACGCAGAATGTCTCCACTGAGCGGCTCGTCCCATGGTGCCTTCCGCCTCCATAGGGCTTGCATGATCTGCTTGCCACGCATTATCACTGGTGCAGCAAAGTTCAAAGGGTCAAAGACAGAGCTGATTGTCGATAGTACTCCTCTCATAGTATCAGCCTTCTCAGTGTTGCTCACCTTGAACCCGAAGGTGTCTGTCTCCACGTTCCATCTAACTCCAAGTGCCCGCTCGACTGGGAGTTCATCAAGATCTAAATCAAGCGTTGGTGCTGCCCTCTTCTCGATAGGCACTTCAGCAAGGACCTCCCTACTGTTACTCATAAACTTTGTGAGGTTGAACCCTCCTCTACCACAAAGTTCGGTTAACTCGTTCGCAAGCGTGACTGCACTCGCACTCGTGTCTACGCTTTTTAGTACATCATCCACATAAAAATTATGCAGGACAGTTTCGATGGTGGTATCTCCAAAGTCACCAGCATTGTCAGTTGTAGTTTTCTTGAGTGTCCAGTTGGCTGCACAAGGCGAGTCGGTTGCCCCAAAGACATGCACGTTCATGGCATATTCTTCTGGAGGGTCATCAGAGCTTTTGTCCCACCAAAGAAATCGCAGAGAATCTTGGTCTTCTTCTCTAACTCCGACCTGAAGGAACATCCCTTCTATATCAGCTACCAATGCAACATTGTCCTCCCTGAACCGTAGGAGCACCCCAGTCAGGCTGTTTGTACAATCAGGTCCATGTAACAAGTTCTTATTCAACGAAGTACCTTGGTACTCTGATGCAGCATCAAAAATTATCCTCAGCTTACCAGGTTTGTTGATATTCGTCACTGCAAAATGAGGTAAGTACCAAGTTCTCGGTCCAGTCTCTTGTGCTTCTTCTGGGCTGAGTTTGCGTGCATGCCCTTTAGTGATATACTTCTCCATGGCTGCTCGATACTTCTCCTCCAATCCAGGCTCTCGTGAAAACTTACGCTTCAGACTTTTCAGTCTTTTACCGGCTTCATTCCGGTTATTAGGTAGGGTCACATCATCATCCCGCCACAGGAGGCCTGTTTCATAGTGACCATCACGCTTAGTAATGGTCTTCTCCAACTTATCGATAGCCTTCCTGTCTTCCCTGGACAGATGGTGCGATATAAAACTTGGGGATCCCTTGTCCGTCCCAACACTCTTTGTACCGAAACTCTCCAAATCCCAGAACCGCTCAATCTGATGCTGAAGTTCTTTCTTATAATCAGCAAAGTTCAGGTTTACTTCCTTGCATGAGGTCTCCCCTTGAAGGGTTCCTGTAATTACCCATCCAAGAGGACCTCTCAAAGCCTTCAAATCACTGGCTTTCGTCGCTGGTCTACGCACTTCAAACACCTCATGCGCATAGCCAACGTCCTTTCCTATCAGAACCGAAACCTTAGGCATGTCTACCGAGGGAATCTCAATATCCCTCAGATGCGGGTGTGCATCTCTGTCAATATCTTTAGGAAGACACTTTTCGTTGACATTGAATTTCTTCGTTACCAAACCCTCAGTTACGGGAATTCTATCCCCTTCACCACTTGCGTGTTGCAGTTCAAACTCCACAACCTCTATCTGTTCCTTACTACTTCCCATCATGGTGGTGATGGATATTTCCTCAGTATGACCTTTAAGTTCGAGTTTCGCTGAAACCTCCGAGCTTATCATAGTTCCTCTTGAGCCATTATCCAGTAACCCATACGTTGTCAGAGAGTTCCCATTTGGGGCAATCAATTTAACTGGTACAACATGTAGTAACACCGTCCCCGTGGCTCTTTCAGAAAATGTTGCGTATTGCTCGGTTTGCCTGTGTGGCTCCCCACCCCGGGTGCCCTGAGCATGGTCTCTTCTAGGGGGTCCCTCGGTTGTCCCCTCCCCTGCGCTCGAGTTAAGTTCTTTGGGAGGGTCATCTTTAGCTCTAGGGGGGTTATGTAACAAGGTGTGGTGTTTTCGCTCACTTTTGCAGTTACAAAAAGTGGTTGTATGGCATCTGTCCCTCATATGTCCTGGCCTAAGGCATATATGACACAATCTCTTCTCCTTTACCAGTCGCCAACGGCCGGGTAAGTCCCTTCCCTTGAAATTTGCACAGTCTGAAAGCCTATGTTCTCCTTGACAGCAAGGACAGGTCTTAATTGGGGCTTGTTTACCCATAGTAGTTTCAGGGGGTGAGCCTTCCATGTCTGTTTTAAAGACAGAAGTCTGTTTCTGGTAGTTCTTGCCTTTCCCACCCTGCTCGGGTCTTTTATCACCACCACCCTTGTTCTCACTCATGCTTAGGTTAACAAAACCTGGGTCATTCTTTATGGCTGCTTGCCTCTTCACATAATCTGCCAAATCTGAAATCTTAGGGATACCCCCCTTTTCTCTTATCTTGTAGGATACATCACCCCATTTATTTACTAAATACTGGGGAAGCCTTCTAACTATCTGTTTCATGTTTGAGATGGTACTGGCTTCAATAGCATATTCCCCAACAAGTTTCTTTGAGGATGATTCAAGTTGCTCTGCAAAATCCCTCAGTCCCTTATAATCATGATTGTTCAATCTTGGGCCTCTGGTCAAATTGTCAATACAAGAAGCAGCGACGGTCGCTGGCTGCCCATATCGGTCTTCCAAAATATCAACTATCACTGAATAGCTGCAACCGGAAACCCTTTCCACAACTTCAAAAGCCTCCCCCGAGAGGAACTTCGGTAGGAATTCAACCTTTTGTGAATCACTTAAAATTTCATCTTCTAAATTATCTCTCAATCTCTTCCTAAAATTAGGAAAGTCACTTGGATTCCCAGAGAACTTAACAGGTTGCATGGCTTGGAGCATGGTCAGCTTTAACATGACATCAGTACTGTTCACGGGAAGAAAACCAAACGGGGTTTTCCTATAACTACTAGGGGGGGCTTTTTGGTCATTAATCTGGGGTTTTCTCTCAGGAATGGGGTCTTTAGGATGGGAAGGGCCCTCCATTAGCTTAGGTGTGTCTGGTCTAGGATTATCAGGAATGGGGTCACATTGCTCGGTCCATTTCATTAGCTTTTCCTCTTGAGACATGGGTGGCATGACCCCTACATCCCCTTTATACTCTTCTGACACACAACTATCAGACTCACTCCCTCTCTCTTCTAATAACTCAGCTTCCTTTTCTGCGATTTGAACCTGGAACTTGAGCTTACATGCTCTCGCTTTCTGTTCATATTCCAATTCTATTTTCTTACGTTCCAGATCCATTCGATGCTGAGCTATCTCTTCTTCTTGTTGCAAAAGAAGCTTTTTCATTTCTATTTTCTCTCTTAATTTCCTAGACCTACTAGACAGCCTTGACTTAGTTGAGTTTGACTTTCCTTTCTTCAAACGTTCATTTGCCAATTTGGTAGTAGTTTCACACTCATTACGAGTTTCTTCAAATTTCTCTTTCACTCTGTTGAATTCATCGGTTGCCAATTCTTCCAAAATGTACGACTGATAGCAGTCCTCATAGTTATTCAAAGCCGACTGTAATTCATTCAAGGCTGTCTGTATTTCATTGGCTCTAGAGGGATCATCAAGACAAGTTTTGAGCTCTTTCATGTGAATACTCACGCGCCCTAGGTAGCCTCCTAGGGACCTTTTCTTGCTTTCTATTCGTTCGACTTCACTACTAGCTTCGTTTTCACTCATGTTTCCAAGATAATAATCCTCAGTGTTCATTTACTCTTCCGTCGAATGATGTTGGAATTCAGATAGGTCAGATAGATGAGATGCTTCTGGATATGAACACAACTTTTATTTTCCACTTGTCGATATTCACGGGTAAAGTTCTACACGAGTTTCAACTTCAAAATTATCACGAATTACCACGAGATTCGCTGAAATAAACAAATACTGAAGATGAAAATTATGGCAATTTCCGCTAATTATACAAACGCATGATACTTACACGGGTGCGGAATCCATCCAAAAACAAATCCATACAATATTCATTAGATTCAGGTCAAAAAACTCCAATAAAAAACTCCAGGAAATTCTCGACGAACTGAAAACGTTTTTGCCCGAGGCTATGCGACCGCGCAAAGCTCGGAACCAGGCCTCAAACACAGGGAGCCCGGATAATGGCGACAACAATGGGTGGTGTACAAGAAGGTATGGGTGGTATACGAGAAGGGATGGGTGGTATACAAGAAGGGATGTGTGGTATACAAGAAGGGATGGGTGGTGTACAAGAAGGTATGGGTGATATACAAGAAGGGATGGGTGGTATACAAGAAGGGATGGGTGGTAAACAAGAAGAGATGGGTGGTGTACAAGAAGGGAAGGGTGGTATACAAGAAGGGATGTGTGGTTTACAAGAAGAGATGGGTGGTGTACAAGAAGGGAAGGGTGGTGTACAAGAAGGAATGTGTGGTGTACAAGAAGGGATGGATGGTATACAAGAAGGGATGGGTGGTATACAAGAAGGGATGTGTGGTAAACAAGAAGGGATGGATGGTATACAAGAAGGGATGTGTGGTGTACAAGAAGGGATGGGTGGTATACAAGAAGGGATGTGTGGTGTACAAGAAAAGATGGGTGGTATACAAGAAGGGATGGATGGTATACTCGAAGGGATGGGTGGTATACAAGAAGGGATTGGTGGTATACAAGAAGGGATGGGTGGTATACACGAAGGGATGTGTGGTATACAAGAAGGGATGGGTGGTGTACAAGAAGGGATGGATGGTATACAAGAAGGGATGGGTGGTATACAAGAAGGGATGGGTGGTATACAAGAAGGGATGGGTGGTATACACGAAGGGATGGGTGGGTATACAAGAGGGTATGGGTGGTATACAAGAAGGGATGGGTGGTGTACAAGAAGGTATGGGTGGTATACAAGAAGGGATGTGTGGTATACAAGAAGGGATGGGTGGTATACAAAAAGGGATGGGTGGTATACGAGAAGGGATGGGTGGTATACAAGAAGGGAGGGGTGGGTATACAAGAAAGGAAGGGTGGTATACAAGAAGGCTGTATACAAGATGGGATGGGTGGTATACAAGAAGGGATGGGTGGTATACAAGAAGGGAGGGTTGGGTATACAAGAAGGGAAGGGTGGTATGCAAGAAGGTATGGGTGGTATACAAGAAGGGATAGGTGGTATACAAGTAGGGATGGGTGGTATACGAGAAGGAATGGGTGGTGTACAAGAAGGGATGGGTGGTATACAAGAAGGGATGGATGGTATACAAGAAGGGTGGTGTACAAAAAGGGATGGATGGTATACAAGAAGGGATGTGTGGTATACAAGAAGGGATGTGTGGTATACAAGAAGGGATGTGTGGTATACAAGAAGGGTTTTGTACAAGAAGGGATGGATGGCATACAAGAAGGGATGTGTGGTATACAAGAAGGGATGGGTGGTATACGAGTAGGGATGGGTGGTATACAAGAAGGGAGGGGTGGGTATACAAGAAGGGAAGGGTTGTATACAAGAAGGGTGTATACAAGATGGGATGGGTGGTATACAAGAAGGGATGGGTGGTATACAAGAAGGGAGGGGTGGGTATACAAGAAGGGAAGGGTGGTATACAAGAAGGTATGGGTGGTATACAAGAAGGGATGGGTGGTATACAAGTAGGGATGGGTGGTATACGAGAAGGGATGGGTGGTGTACTAGAAGGGATGGGTGGTATACAAGAAGGGATGGATGGTATACAAGAAGGGTGGTGTACAAAAAGGGATGGATGGTATACAAGAAGGGATGTGTGGTATACAAGTCAGAAGGGATGTGTGGTATACAAGAAGGGTTTTGTACAAGAAGGGATGGATGGCATACAAGAAGGGATGTGTGGTATACAAGAAGGGGTGGGTGGTATACACGAAGGGATGTGTGGTATACAAGAAGGGATGGGTGGTGTACAAGAAGGGATGGATGGTATACAAGAAGGGATGGGTGGTGTACAAGAAGGGATGGGTGGTATACAAGAAGGGATGGATGGTATACAAGAAGGGTGGTGTACAAAAAGGGATGGATGGTATACAAGAAGGGATGTGTGGTATACAAGAAGGGATGTGTGGTATACAAGAAGGGATGTGTGGTATACAAGAAGGGTTTTGTACAAGAAGGGATGGATGGCATACAAGAAGGGATGTGTGGTATACAAGAAGGGATGGGTGGTATACGAGAAGGGATGGGTGGTATACAAGAAGGGAGGGGTGGGTATACAAGAAGGGAAGGGTGGTATACAAGAAGGGTGTATACAAGATGGGATGGGTGGTATACAAGAAGGGATGGGTGGTATACAAGAAGGGAGGGGTGGGTATACAAGAAGGGAAGGGTGGTATACAAGAAGGTATGGGTGGTATACAAGAAGGGATGGGTGGTATACAAGTAGGGATGGGTGGTATACGAGAAGGGATGGGTGGTGTACAAGAAGGGATGGGTGGTATACAAGAAGGGATGGATGGTATACAAGAAGGGTGGTGTACAAAAAGGGATGGATGGTATACAAGAAGGGATGTGTGGTATACAAGTCAGAAGGGATGTGTGGTATACAAGAAGGGTTTTGTACAAGAAGGGATGGATGGCATACAAGAAGGGATGTGTGGTATACAAGAAGGGGTGGGTGGTATACACGAAGGGATGTGTGGTATACAAGAAGGGATGGGTGAAGTACAAGAAGGGATGGATGGTATACAAGAAGGGATGGGTGGTGTACAAGAAGGGATGGGTGGTATACAAGAAGGGATGGATGGTATACAAGAAGGGTGGTGTACAAAAAGGGATGGATGGTATACAAGAAGGGATGTGTGGTATACAAGAAGGGATGTGTGGTATACAAGAAGGGATGTGTGGTATACAAGAAGGGTTTTGTACAAGAAGGGATGGATGGCATACAAGAAGGGATGTGTGGTATACAAGAAGGGATGGGTGGTATACGAGAAGGGATGGGTGGTATACAAGAAGGGAGGGGTGGGTATACAAGAAGGGAAGGGTGGTATACAAGAAGGGTGTATACAAGATGGGATGGGTGGTATACAAGAAGGGATGGGTGGTATACAAGAAGGGAGGGGTGGGTATACAAGAAGGGAAGGGTGGTATACAAGAAGGTATGGGTGGTATACAAGAAGGGATGGGTGGTATACAAGTAGGGATGGGTGGTATACGAGAAGGGATGGGTGGTGTACAAGAAGGGATGGGTGGTATACAAGAAGAGATGGATGGTATACAAGAAGGGTGGTGTACAAAAAGGGATGGATGGAATACAAGAAGGGATGTGTGGTATACAAGAAGGGTTTTGTACAAGAAGGGATGGATGGCATACAAGAAGGGATTTGTGGTATACAAGAAGGGGTGGGTGGTATACACGAAGGGATGTGTGGTATACAGGAAGGGATGGGTTGTGTACAAGAAGGGATGGATGGTATACAAGAAGGGATGGGTGGTATACAAGAAGGGATGGGTGGTATACAAGAAGGGATGGGTGATATACAAGAAGGGATGGGTGGTATACACGAAGAGATGGGTGGTGTACAAGAAGGGATGGGTGTTATACAAGAAGGGATGGGTGGTATACAAGAAGGGATTGGTGGTATACGAGAAGGGATGGGTGGTGTACAAGAAGGGATGGGTGGTGTACAAGAAGGGATGGATGGTATACAAGAAGGGATGGGTGGTATACAAGAAGGGATGGGTGGTATACAAGAAGGGATGGGTGATATACAAGAAGGGATGGGTGGTATACACGAAGGGATGGGTGGTGTACAAGAAGGGATGGGTGGTATACAAGAAGGGATGGATGGTATACAAGAAGGGTGGTGTACAAAAAGGGATGGATGGTATACAAGAAGGGATGTGTGGTATACAAGTCAGAAGGGATGTGTGGTATACAAGAAGGGTTTTGTACAAGAAGGGATGGATGGCATACAAGAAGGGATGTGTGGTATACAAGAAGGGGTGGGTGGTATACACGAAGGGATGTGTGGTATACAAGAAGGGATGGGTGGTGTACAAGAAGGGATGGATGGTATACAAGAAGGGATGGGTGGTGTACAAGAAGGGATGGGTGGTATACAAGAAGGGATGGATGGTATACAAGAAGGGTGGTGTACAAAAAGGGATGGATGGTATACAAGAAGGGATGTGTGGTATACAAGAAGGGATGTGTGGTATACAAGAAGGGATGTGTGGTATACAAGAAGGGTTTTGTACAAGAAGGGATGGATGGCATACAAGAAGGGATGTGTGGTATACAAGAAGGGATGGGTGGTATACGAGAAGGGATGGGTGGTATACAAGAAGGGAGGGGTGGGTATACAAGAAGGGAAGGGTGGTATACAAGAAGGGTGTATACAAGATGGGATGGGTGGTATACAAGAAGGGATGGGTGGTATACAAGAAGGGATGGGTGGTATACGAGAAGGGATGGGTGGTAAACTAGAAGGGAGGGGTGGGTATACAAGAAGGGAAGGGTGGTATACAAAAGGGTGGTAAACAAGAAGGGATGGGTGGTATACAAGAAGGGATGGGTGGTATACGAGAAGGGATGGGTGGTATACAAGAAGGGAGGGGTGGGTATACAAGAAGGGAAGGGTGGTATACAAGAAGGGTGTATACAAGATGGGATGGGTGGTATACAAGAAGGGATGGGTGGTATACAAGAAGGGAGGGGTGGGTATACAAGAAGGGAAGGGTGGTATACAAGAAGGTATGGGTGGTATACAAGAAGGGATTGGTGGTATACAAGTAGGGATGGGTGGTATACGAGAAGGGATGGGTGGTGTACAAGAAGGGATGGGTGGTATACAAGAAGGGATGGATGGTATACAAGAAGGGTGGTGTACAAAAAGGGATGGATGGTATACAAGAAGGGATGTGTGGTATACAAGAAGGGTTTTGTACAAGAAGGGATGGATGGCATACAAGAAGGGATTTGTGGTATACAAGAAGGGGTGGGTGGTATACACGAAGGGATGTGTGGTATACAGGAAGGGATGGGTGGTGTACAAGAAGGGATGGATGGTATACAAGAAGGGATGGGTGGTATACAAGAAGGGATGGGTGGTATACAAGAAGGGATGGGTGATATACAAGAAGGGATGGGTGGTATACACGAAGAGATGGGTGGTGTACAAGAAGGGATGGGTGTTATACAAGAAGGGATGGGTGGTATACAAGAAGGGATGGGTGGTATACGAGAAGGGATGGGTGGTGTACAAGAAGGGATGGGTGGTGTACAAGAAGGGATGGATGGTATATAAAAAAGGGATGGGTGGTATACAAGAAGGGATGGGTGGTATACAAGAAGGGATGGGTGATATACAAGAAGGGATGGGTGGTATACACGAAGGGATGGGTGGTGTACAAGAAGGGATGGGTGGTATACAAGAAGGGATGGATGGTATACAAGAAGGGTGGTGTACAAAAAGGGATGGATGGTATACAAGAAGGGATGTGTGGTATACAAGTCAGAAGGGATGTGTGGTATACAAGAAATGTTTTGTACAAGAAGGGATGGATGGCATACAAGAAGGGATGTGTGGTATACAAGAAGGGATGGTTGGTATACGAGAAGGGATGGGTGGTATACAAGAAGGGAGGGGTGGGTATACAAGAAGGGAAGGGTGGTATACAAGAAGGGTGTATACAAGATGGGATGGGTGGTATACAAGAAGGGATGGGTGGTATACAAGAAGGGAGGGGTGGGTATACAAGAAGGGAAGGGTGGTATACAAGAAGGTATGGGTGGTATACAAGAAGGGATGGGTGGTATACAAGTAGGGATGGGTGGTATACGAGAAGGGATGGGTGGTGTACAAGAAGGGATGGGTGGTATACAAGAAGGGATGGATGGTATACAAGAAGGGTGGTGTACAAAAAGGGATGGATGGTATACAAGAAGGGATGTGTGGTATACAAGAAGGGTTTTGTACAAGAAGGGATGGATGGCATACAAGAAGGGATTTGTGGTATACAAGAAGGGGTGGGTGGTATACACGAAGGGATGTGTGGTATACAGGAAGGGATGGGTGGTGTACAAGAAGGGATGGATGGTATACAAGAAGGGATGGGTGGTATACAAGAAGGGATGGGTGGTATACAAGAAGGGATGGGTGATATACAAGAAGGGATGGGTGGTATACACGAAGAGATGGGTGGTGTACAAGAAGGGATGGGTGTTATACAAGAAGGGATGGGTGGTATACAAGAAGGGATGGGTGGTATACAAGAAGGGATGGATGGTATACAAGAAGGGTGGTGTAAAAAAAGGGATGGATGGAATACAAGAAGGGATGTGTGGTATACAAGAAGGGTTTTGTACAAGAAGGGATGGATGGCATACAAGAAGGGATTTGTGGTATACAAGAAGGGGTGGGTGGTATACACGAAGGGATGTGTGGTATACAGGAAGGGATGGGTGGTGTACAAGAAGGGATGGATGGTATACAAGAAGGGATGGGTGGTATACAAGAAGGGATGGGTGGTATACAAGAAGGGATGGGTGATATACAAGAAGGAATGGGTGGTATACACGAAGAGATGGGTGGTGTACAAGAAGGGATGGGTGTTATACAAGAAGGGATGGGTGGTATACAAGAAGGGATGGATGGTATACAAGAAGGGTGGTGTAAAAAAAGGGATGGATGGAATACAAGAAGGGATGTGTGGTATACAAGAAGGGTTTTGTACAAGAAGGGATGGATGGCATACAAGAAGGGATTTGTGGTATACAAGAAGGGGTGGGTGGTATACACGAAGGGATGGGTGGTGTACAAGAAGGGATGGGTGGTGTACAAGAAGGGATGGATGGTATACAAGAAGGGATGGGTGGTATACAAGAAGGGATGGGTGGTATACAAGAAGGGATGGGTGATATACAAGAAGGGATGGGTGGTATACACGAAAAGATGGGTGGTTTACAAGAAGGGATGGGTGGTATACGAGAAGGGATGGGTGGTGTACAAGAAAGGATGGGTGGTATACAAGAAGGGATGGATGGTATACAAGAAGGGTGGTGTACAAAAAGGGATTGATGGTATACAAGAAGGGATGTGTGGTATACAAGAAGGGATGTGTGGTATACAAGAAGGGTTTTGTACAAGAAGGGATGGATGGCATACAAGAAGGGATGTGTAATATACAAGAAGGGGTGGGTGGTATACACGAAGGAATGTGTGGTATACAAGAAGGGATGGGTGGTATACAAGAAGGGATGGATGGTATACAAGAAGGGATGGGTGGTATACAAGAAGGGATGGGTGGTATACAAGAAGGGATGGGTAATATACAAGAAGGGATGGGTGGTATACACGAAGAGATGGGTGGTGTACAAGAAGGGATGGGTGTTATACAAGAAGGGATGGGTGGTATACAAGAAGGGATGGGTGGTATACGAGAAGGGATGGGTGGTGTACAAGAAGGGATGGGTGGTGTACAAGAAGGGATGGATGGTATACAAGAAGGGATGGGTGGTATACAAGAAGGGATGGGTGGTATACAAGAAGGGATGGGTGATATACAAGAAGGGATGGGTGGTATACACGAAGGGATGGGTGGTGTACAAGAGGGGATGGGTGGTATACAAGAAGGGATGGATGGTATACAAAAAGGGTGGTGTACAAAAAGGGATGGATGGTATACAAGAAGGGATGTGTGGTATACAAGTCAGAAGGGATGTGTGGTATACAAGAAGGGTTTTGTACAAGAAGGGATGGATGGCATACAAGAAGGGATGTGTGGTATACAAGAAGGGGTGGGTGGTATACACGAAGGGATGTGTGGTATACAAGAAGGGATGGGTGGTGTACAAGAAGGAATGGATGGTATACAAGAAGGGATGGGTGGTGTACAAGAAGGGATGGGTGGTATACAAGAAGGGATGGGTGGTATACAAGAAGGGATGGGTGGTATACAAGAAGGGATGGATGGTATACAAGAAGGGTGGTGTAAAAAAAGGGATGGATGGAATACAAGAAGGGATGTGTGGTATACAAGAAGGGTTTTGTACAAGAAGGGATGGATGGCATACAAAAAGGGATTTGTGGTATACAAGAAGGGGTGGGTGGTATACACGAAGGGATGTGTGGTATACAGGAAGGGATGGGTGGTGTACAAGAAGGGATGGATGGTATACAAGAAGGGATGGGTGGTATACAAGAAGGGATGGGTGGTATACAAGAAGGGATGGGTGATATACAAGAAGGAATGGGTGGTATACACGAAGAGATGGGTGGTGTACAAGAAGGGATGGGTGTTATACAAGAAGGGATGGGTGGTATACAAGAAGGGATGGATGGTATACAAGAAGGGTGGTGTAAAAAAAGGGATGGATGGAATACAAGAAGGGATGTGTGGTATACAAGAAGGGTTTTGTACAAGAAGGGATGGATGGCATACAAGAAGGGATTTGTGGTATACAAGAAGGGGTGGGTGGTATACACGAAGGGATGGGTGGTGTACAAGAAGGGATGGGTGGTGTACAAGAAGGGATGGATGGTATACAAGAAGGGATGGGTGGTATACAAGAAGGGATGGGTGGTATACAAGAAGGGATGGGTGATATACAAGAAGGGATGGGTGGTATACACGAAAAGATGGGTGGTTTACAAGAAGGGATGGGTGGTATACGAGAAGGGATGGGTGGTGTACAAGAAAGGATGGGTGGTATACAAGAAGGGATGGATGGTATACAAGAAGGGTGGTGTACAAAAAGGGATTGATGGTATACAAGAAGGGATGTGTGGTATACAAGAAGGGATGTGTGGTATACAAGAAGGGTTTTGTACAAGAAGGGATGGATGGCATACAAGAAGGGATGTGTAATATACAAGAAGGGGTGGGTGGTATACACGAAGGAATGTGTGGTATACAAGAAGGGATGGGTGGTATACAAGAAGGGATGGATGGTATACAAGAAGGGATGGGTGGTATACAAGAAGGGATGGGTGGTATACAAGAAGGGATGGGTAATATACAAGAAGGGATGGGTGGTATACACGAAGAGATGGGTGGTGTACAAGAAGGGATGGGTGTTATACAAGAAGGGATGGGTGGTATACAAGAAGGGATGGGTGGTATACGAGAAGGGATGGGTGGTGTACAAGAAGGGATGGGTGGTGTACAAGAAGGGATGGATGGTATACAAGAAGGGATGGGTGGTATACAAGAAGGGATGGGTGGTATACAAGAAGGGATGGGTGATATACAAGAAGGGATGGGTGGTATACACGAAGGGATGGGTGGTGTACAAGAGGGGATGGGTGGTATACAAGAAGGGATGGATGGTATACAAAAAGGGTGGTGTACAAAAAGGGATGGATGGTATACAAGAAGGGATGTGTGGTATACAAGTCAGAAGGGATGTGTGGTATACAAGAAGGGTTTTGTACAAGAAGGGATGGATGGCATACAAGAAGGGATGTGTGGTATACAAGAAGGGGTGGGTGGTATACACGAAGGGATGTGTGGTATACAAGAAGGGATGGGTGGTGTACAAGAAGGAATGGATGGTATACAAGAAGGGATGGGTGGTGTACAAGAAGGGATGGGTGGTATACAAGAAGAGATGGATGGTATACAAGAAGGGTGGTGTACAAAAAGGGATGGATGGTATACAAGAAGGGATGTGTGGTATACAAGAAGGGATGTGTGGTATACAAGAAGGGATGTGTGGTATACAAGAAGGGTTTTGTACAAGAAGGGATGGATGGCATACAAGAAGGGATGTGTGGTATACAAGAAGGGATGGGTGGTATACGAGAAGGGATGGGTGGTATACAAGAAGGGAGGGGTGGGTATACAAGAAGTGAAGGGTGGTATACAAGAAGGGTGTATACAAGAAGGGAAGGGTGGTATACAAGAAGGTATGGGTGGTATACAAGAAGGGATGGGTGGTATACAAGTAGGGATGGGTGGTATACGAGAACGGATGGGTGGTGTACAAGAAGGGATGGGTGGTATACAAGAAGGGATGGATGGTATACAAGAAGGGTGGTGTACAAAAAGGGATGGATGGTATACAAGAAGGGATGTGTGGTATACAAGTCAGAAGGGATGTGTGGTATACAAGAAGGGTTTTGTACAAGAAGGGATGGATGGCATACAAGAAGGGATGTGTGGTATACAAGAAGGGGTAGGTGGTATACACGAAGGGATGTGTGATATACAAGAAGGGATGGGTGGTGTACAAGAAGGGATGGATGGTATACAAGAAGGGATGGGTGGTGTACAAGAAGGGATGGGTGGTATACAAGAAGGGATGGATGGTATACAAGAAGGGTGGTGTACAAAAAGGGATGGATGGTATACAAGAAGGGATGTGTGGTATACAAGAAGGGATGTGTGGTATACAAGAAGGGATGTGTGGTATACAAGAAGGGTTTTGTACAAGAAGGGATGGATGGCATACAAGAAGGGATGTGTGGTATACAAGAAGGGATGGGTGGTATACGAGAAGGGATGGGTGGTATACAAGAAGGGAGGGGTGGGTATACAAGAAGGGAAGGGTGGTATACAAGAAGGGTGTATACAAGATGGGATGGGTGGTATACAAGAAGGGATGGGTGGTATACAAGAAGGGAGGGGTGGGTATACAAGAAGGGAATGGTGGTATACAAGAAGGTATGGGTGGTATACAAGAAGGGATGGGTGGTATACAAGTAGGGATGGGTGGTATACGAGAAGGGATGGGTGGTGTACAAGAAGGGATGGGTGGTATACAAGAAGGGATGGATGGTATACAAGAAGGGTGGTGTACAAAAAGGGATGGATGGTATACAAGAAGGGATGTGTGGTATACAAGTCAGAAGGGATGTGTGGTATACAAGAAGGGTTTTGTACAAGAAGGGATGGATGGCATACAAGAAGGGATGTGTGGTATACAAGAAGGGGTGGGTGGTATACACGAAGGGATGTGTGGTATACAAGAAGGGATGGGTGGTGTACAAGAAGGGATGGATGGTATACAAGAAGGGATGGGTGGTGTACAAGAAGGGATGGGTGGTATACAAGAAGGGATGGATGGTATACAAGAAGGGTGGTGTACAAAAAGGGATGGATGGTATACAAGAAGGGATGTGTGGTATACAAGAAGGGATGTGTGGTATACAAGAAGGGATGTGTGGTATACAAGAAGGGTTTTGTACAAGAAGGGATGGATGGCATACAAGAAGGGATGTGTGGTATACAAGAAGGGATGGGTGGTATACGAGAAGGGATGGGTGGTATACAAGAAGGGAGGGGTGGGTATACAAGAAGGGAAGGGTGGTATACAAGAAGGGTGTATACAAGATGGGATGGGTGGTATACAAGAAGGGATGGGTGGTATACAAGAAGGGAGGGGTGGGTATACAAGAAGGGAAGGGTGGTATACAAGAAGGTATGGGTGGTATACAAGAAGGGATGGGTGGTATACAAGTAGGGATGGGTGGTATACGAGAAGGGATGGGTGGTGTACAAGAAGGGATGGGTGGTATACAAGAAGGGATGGATGGTATACAAGAAGGGTGGTGTACAAAAAGGGATGGATGGAATACAAGAAGGGATGTGTGGTATACAAGAAGGGTTTTGTACAAGAAGGGATGGATGGCATACAAGAAGGGATTTGTGGTATACAAGAAGGGGTGGGTGGTATACACGAAGGGATGTGTGGTATACAGGAAGGGATGGGTGGTGTACAAGAAGGGATGGATGGTATACAAGAAGGGATGGGTGGTATACAAGAAAGGGATGGGTGGTATACAAGAAGGGATGGGTGATATACAAGAAGGGATGGGTGGTATACACGAAGAGATGGGTGGTGTACAAGAAGGGATGGGTGTTATACAAGAAGGGATGGGTGGTATACAAGAAGGGATTGGTGGTATACGAGAAGGGATGGGTGGTGTACAAGAAGGGATGGGTTGTGTACAAGAAGGGATGGATGGTATACAAGAAGGGATGGGTGGTATACAAGAAGGGATGGGTGGTATACAAGAAGGGATGGGTGATATACAAGAAGGGATGGGTGGTATACACGAAGGGATGGGTGGTGTACAAGAAGGGATGGGTGGTATACAAGAAGGGATGGATGGTATACAAGAAGGGTGGTGTACAAAAAGGGATGGATGGTATACAAGAAGGGATGTGTGGTATACAAGTCAGAAGGGATGTGTGGTATACAAGAAGGGTTTTGTACAAGAAGGGATGGATGGCATACAAGAAGGGATGTGTGGTATACAAGAAGGGGTGGGTGGTATACACGAAGGGATGTGTGGTATACAAGAAGGGATGGGTGGTGTACAAGAAGGGATGGATGGTATACAAGAAGGGATGGGTGGTGTACAAGAAGGGATGGGTGGTATACAAGAAGGGATGGATGGTATACAAGAAGGGTGGTGTACAAAAAGGGATGGATGGTATACAAGAAGGGATGTGTGGTATACAAGAAGGGATGTGTGGTATACAAGAAGGGATGTGTGGTATACAAGAAGGGTTTTGTACAAGAAGGGATGGATGGCATACAAGAAGGGATGTGTGGTATACAAGAAGGGATGGGTGGTATACGAGAAGGGATGGGTGGTATACAAGAAGGGAGGGGTGGGTATACAAGAAGGGAAGGGTGGTATACAAGAAGGGTGTATACAAGATGGGATGGGTGGTATACAAGAAGGGATGGGTGGTATACAAGAAGGGATGGGTGGTATACGAGAAGGGATGGGTGGTAAACTAGAAGGGAGGGGTGGGTATACAAGAAGGGAAGGGTGGTATACAAAAGGGTGGTAAACAAGAAGGGATGGGTGGTATACAAGAAGGGATGGGTGGTATACGAGAAGGGATGGGTGGTATACAAGAAGGGAGGGGTGGGTATACAAGAAGGGAAGGGTGGTATACAAGAAGGGTGTATACAAGATGGGATGGGTGGTATACAAGAAGGGATGGGTGGTATACAAGAAGGGAGGGGTGGGTATACAAGAAGGGAAGGGTGGTATACAAGAAGGTATGGGTGGTATACAAGAAGGGATTGGTGGTATACAAGTAGGGATGGGTGGTATACGAGAAGGGATGGGTGGTGTACAAGAAGGGATGGGTGGTATACAAGAAGGGATGGATGGTATACAAGAAGGGTGGTGTACAAAAAGGGATGGATGGTATACAAGAAGGGATGTGTGGTATACAAGAAGGGTTTTGTACAAGAAGGGATGGATGGCATACAAGAAGGGATTTGTGGTATACAAGAAGGGGTGGGTGGTATACACGAAGGGATGTGTGGTATACAGGAAGGGATGGGTGGTGTACAAGAAGGGATGGATGGTATACAAGAAGGGATGGGTGGTATACAAGAAGGGATGGGTGGTATACAAGAAGGGATGGGTGATATACAAGAAGGGATGGGTGGTATACACGAAGAGATGGGTGGTGTACAAGAAGGGATGGGTGTTATACAAGAAGGGATGGGTGGTATACAAGAAGGGATGGGTGGTATACGAGAAGGGATGGGTGGTGTACAAGAAGGGATGGGTGGTGTACAAGAAGGGATGGATGGTATATAAAAAAGGGATGGGTGGTATACAAGAAGGGATGGGTGGTATACAAGAAGGGATGGGTGATATACAAGAAGGGATGGGTGGTATACACGAAGGGATGGGTGGTGTACAAGAAGGGATGGGTGGTATACAAGAAGGGATGGATGGTATACAAGAAGGGTGGTGTACAAAAAGGGATGGATGGTATACAAGAAGGGATGTGTGGTATACAAGTCAGAAGGGATGTGTGGTATACAAGAAGGGTTTTGTAAAAGAAGGGATGGATGGCATACAAGAAGGGATGTGTGGTATACAAGAAGGGATGGTTGGTATACGAGAAGGGATGGGTGGTATACAAGAAGGGAGGGGTGGGTATACAAGAAGGGAAGGGTGGTATACAAGAAGGGTGTATACAAGATGGGATGGGTGGTATACAAGAAGGGATGGGTGGTATACAAGAAGGGAGGGGTGGGTATACAAGAAGGGAAGGGTGGTATACAAGAAGGTATGGGTGGTATACAAGAAGGGATGGGTGGTATACAAGTAGGGATGGGTGGTATACGAGAAGGGATGGGTGGTGTACAAGAAGGGATGGGTGGTATACAAGAAGGGATGGATGGTATACAAGAAGGGTGGTGTACAAAAAGGGATGGATGGTATACAAGAAGGGATGTGTGGTATACAAGAAGGGTTTTGTACAAGAAGGGATGGATGGCATACAAGAAGGGATTTGTGGTATACAAGAAGGGGTGGGTGGTATACACGAAGGGATGTGTGGTATACAGGAAGGGATGGGTGGTGTACAAGAAGGGATGGATGGTATACAAGAAGGGATGGGTGGTATACAAGAAGGGATGGGTGGTATACAAGAAGGGATGGGTGATATACAAGAAGGGATGGGTGGTATACACGAAGAGATGGGTGGTGTACAAGAAGGGATGGGTGTTATACAAGAAGGGATGGGTGGTATACAAGAAGGGATGGGTGGTATACAAGAAGGGATGGATGGTATACAAGAAGGGTGGTGTAAAAAAAGGGATGGATGGAATACAAGAAGGGATGTGTGGTATACAAGAAGGGTTTTGTACAAGAAGGGATGGATGGCATACAAGAAGGGATTTGTGGTATACAAGAAGGGGTGGGTGGTATACACGAAGGGATGTGTGGTATACAGGAAGGGATGGGTGGTGTACAAGAAGGGATGGATGGTATACAAGAAGGGATGGGTGGTATACAAGAAGGGATGGGTGGTATACAAGAAGGGATGGGTGATATACAAGAAGGAATGGGTGGTATACACGAAGAGATGGGTGGTGTACAAGAAGGGATGGGTGTTATACAAGAAGGGATGGGTGATATACAAGAAGGGATGGGTGGTATACAAGAAGGGATGGATGGTATACAAGAAGGGTGGTGTAAAAAAAGGGATGGATGGAATACAAGAAGGGATGTGTGGTATACAAGAAGGGTTTTGTACAAGAAGGGATGGATGGCATACAAGAAGGGATTTGTGGTATACAAGAAGGGGTGGGTGGTATACACGAAGGGATGGGTGGTGTACAAGAAGGGATGGGTGGTGTACAAGAAGGGATGGATGGTATACAAGAAGGGATGGGTGGTATACAAGAAGGGATGGGTGGTATACAAGAAGGGATGGGTGATATACAAGAAGGGATGGGTGGTATACACGAAAAGATGGGTGGTTTACAAGAAGGGATGGGTGGTATACGAGAAGGGATGGGTGGTGTACAAGAAAGGATGGGTGGTACACAAGAAGGGATGGATGGTATACAAGAAGGGTGGTGTACAAAAAGGGATTGATGGTATACAAGAAGGGATGTGTGGTATACAAGAAGGGATGTGTGGTATACAAGAAGGGTTTTGTACAAGAAGGGATGGATGGCATACAAGAAGGGATGTGTAATATACAAGAAGGGGTGGGTGGTATACACGAAGGAATGTGTGGTATACAAGAAGGGATGGGTGGTATACAAGAAGGGATGGATGGTATACAAGAAGGGATGGGTGGTATACAAGAAGGGATGGGTGGTATACAAGAAGGGATGGGTGATATACAAGAAGGGATGGGTGGTATACACGAAGAGATGGGGGGTGTACAAGAAGGGATGGGTGTTATACAAGAAGGGATGGGTGGTATACAAGAAGGGATGGGTGGTATACGAGAAGGGATGGGTGGTGTACAAGAAGGGATGGGTGGTGTACAAGAAGGGATGGATGGTATACAAGAAGGGATGGGTGGTATACAAGAAGGGATGGGTGGTATACAAGAAGGGATGGGTGATATACAAGAAGGGATGGGTGGTATACACGAAGGGATGGGTGGTGTACAAGAGGGGATGGGTGGTATACAAGAAGGGATGGATGGTATACAAAAAGGGTGGTGTACAAAAAGGGATGGATGGTATACAAGAAGGGATGTGTGGTATACAAGTCAGAAGGGATGTGTGGTATACAAGAAGGGTTTTGTACAAGAAGGGATGGATGGCATACAAGAAGGGATGTGTGGTATACAAGAAGGGGTGGGTGGTATACACGAAGGGATGTGTGGTATACAAGAAGGGATGGGTGGTGTACAAGAAGGGATGGATGGTATACAAGAAGGGATGGGTGGTGTACAAGAAGGGATGGGTGGTATACAAGAAGAGATGGATGGTATACAAGAAGGGTGGTGTACAAAAAGGGATGGATGGTATACAAGAAGGGATGTGTGGTATACAAGAAGGGATGTGTGGTATACAAGAAGGGATGTGTGGTATACAAGAAGGGTTTTGTACAAGAAGGGATGGATGGCATACAAGAAGGGATGTGTGGTATACAAGAAGGGATGGGTGGTATACGAGAAGGGATGGGTGGTATACAAGAAGGGAGGGGTGGGTATACAAGAAGTGAAGGGTGGTATACAAGAAGGGTGTATACAAGAAGGGAAGGGTGGTATACAAGAAGGTATGGGTGGTATACAAGAAGGGATGGGTGGTATACAAGTAGGGATGGGTGGTATACGAGAACGGATGGGTGGTGTACAAGAAGGGATGGGTGGTATACAAGAAGGGATGGATGGTATACAAGAAGGGTGGTGTACAAAAAGGGATGGATGGTATACAAGAAGGGATGTGTGGTATACAAGTCAGAAGGGATGTGTGGTATACAAGAAGGGTTTTGTACAAGAAGGGATGGATGGCATACAAGAAGGGATGTGTGGTATACAAGAAGGGGTAGGTGGTATACACGAAGGGATGTGTGGTATACAAGAAGGGATGGGTGGTGTACAAGAAGGGATGGATGGTATACAAGAAGGGATGGGTGGTGTACAAGAAGGGATGGGTGGTATACAAGAAGGGATGGATGGTATACAAGAAGGGTGGTGTACAAAAAGGGATGGATGGTATACAAGAAGGGATGTGTGGTATACAAGAAGGGATGTGTGGTATACAAGAAGGGATGTGTGGTATACAAGAAGGGTTTTGTACAAGAAGGGATGGATGGCATACAAGAAGGGATGTGTGGTATACAAGAAGGGATGGGTGGTATACGAGAAGGGATGGGTGGTATACAAGAAGGGAGGGGTGGGTATACAAGAAGGGAAGGGTGGTATACAAGAAGGGTGTATACAAGATGGGATGGGTGGTATACAAGAAGGGATGGGTGGTATACAAGAAGGGAGGGGTGGGTATACAAGAAGGGAATGGTGGTATACAAGAAGGTATGGGTTGTATACAAGAAGGGATGGGTGGTATACAAGTAGGGATGGGTGGTATACGAGAAGGGATGGGTGGTGTACAAGAAGGGATGGGTGGTATACAAGAAGGGATGGATGGTATACAAGAAGGGTGGTGTACAAAAAGGGATGGATGGTATACAAGAAGGGATGTGTGGTATACAAGAAGGGTTTTGTACAAGAAGGGATGGATGGCATACAAGAAGGGATTTGTGGTATACAAGAAGGGGTGGGTGGTATACACGAAGGGATGTGTGGTATACAGGAAGGGATGGGTGGTGTACAAGAAGGGATGGATGGTATACAAGAAGGGATGGGTGGTATACAAGAAGGGATAGGTGGTATACAAGAAGGGATGGGTGATATACAAGAAGGGATGGGTGGTATACACGAAGAGATGGGTGGTGTACAAGAAGGGATGGGTGTTATACAAGAAGGGATGGGTGGTATACAAGAAGGGATGGGTGGTATACGAGAAGGGATGGGTGGTGTACAAGAAGGGATGGGTGGTGTACAAGAAGGGATGGATGGTATACAAGAAGGGATGGGTGGTATACAAGAAGGGATGGGTGGTATACAAGAAGGGATGGGTGATATACAAGAAGGGATGGGTGGTATACACAAAAAGATGGGTGGTGTACAAGAAGGGATGGGTGTTAACAAGAAGGGATGGGTGGTATACAAGAAGGGATGGTTGGTATACAAGAAGGGATGGATGGTATACAAGAAGGGTGGTGTACAAAAAAGGGATGGATGGTATACAAAAAGGGATGTGTGGTATACAAGAAGGGATGTGTGGTATACAAGAAGGGTTTTGTACAAGAAGGGATGGATGGCATACAAGAAGGGATGTGTGGTATACAAGAAGGGGTGGGTGGTATACACGAAGGGATGTGTGGTATACAAGAAGGGATGGGTGGTGTACAAGAAGGGATGGATGGTATACGAGAAGGGATGGGTGGTATACAAGAAGGGAGGGATGGGTATACAAGAAGGGAAGGGTGGTATACAAGAAGGGTGGTAAACAAGAAGGGATGGGTGGTATACAAGAAGGGATGGGTGGTATACAAGAAGGGATGGGTGATATACAAGAAGGGATGGTTGGTTTACAAGAAGGGATGGGTGATATACAAGAAGGGATGGGTGGTATACAAAAAGGGATGGGTGGTATACAAGAAGGGATGGGTGGTGTACAAGAAGGTATGGGTGGTATACAAGAAGGGATGTGTGGTATACAAGAAGGGATGGGTGGTATACAAGAAGGGATGGGTGGTATACGAGAAGGGATGGGTGGTATACAAGAAGGGAGGGGTGGGTATAGAAGAAGAGAAGGGTGGTATACAAGAAGGGATGGGTGGTATACAAGAAGGGATGGATGGTATACAAGAAGGGTGGTGTACAAAAAGGGATGGATGGAATACAAGAAGGGATGTGTGGTATACAAGAAGGGTTTTGTACAAGAAGGGATGGATGGCATACAAGAAGGGATTTGTGGTATACAAGAAGGGGTGGGTGGTATACACGAAGGGATGTGTGGTATACAGGAAGGGATGGGTGGTGTACAAGAAGGGATGGATGGTATACAAGAAGGGATGGGTGGTATACAAGAAGGGATGGGTGGTATACAAGAAGGGATGGGTGATATACAAGAAGGGATGGGTGGTATACACGAAGAGATGGGTGGTGTACACGAAGGGAGGGGTGTTATACAAGAAGGGATGGGTGGTATACAAGAAGGGATGGGTGGTATACGAGAAGGGATGGGTGGTGTACAAGAAGGGATGGGTGGTGTACAAGAAGGGATGGATGGTATACAAGAAGGGATGGGTGGTATACAAAAAGGGATGGGTGGTATACAAGAAGGGATGGGTGATATACAAGAAGGGATGGGTGGTATACACGAAGGGATGGGTGGTGTACAAGAAGGGATGGGTGGTATACAAGAAGGGATGGATGGTATACAAGAAGGGTGGTGTACAAAAAGGGATGGATGGTATACAAGAAGGGATGTGTGGTATACAAGTCAGAAGGGATGTGTGGTATACAAGAAGGGTTTTGTACAAGAAGGGATGGATGGCATACAAGAAGGGATTTGTGGTATACAAGAAGGGGTGGGTGGTATACACGAAGGGATGTGTGGTATACAGGAAGGGATGGGTGGTGTACAAGAAGGGATGGATGGTATACAAGAAGGGATGGGTGGTATACAAGAAGGGATAGGTGGTATACAAGAAGGGATGGGTGATATACAAGAAGGGATGGGTGGTATACACGAAGAGATGGGTGGTGTACAAGAAGGGATGGGTGTTATACAAGAAGGGATGGGTGGTATACAAGAAGGGATGGGTGGTATACGAGAAGGGATGGGTGGTGTACAAGAAGGGATGGGTGGTGTACAAGAAGGGATGGATGGTATACAAGAAGGGATGGGTGGTATACAAGAAGGGATGGGTGGTATACAAGAAGGGATGGGTGATATACAAGAAGGGATGGGTGGTATACACGAAAAGATGGGTGGTGTACAAGAAGGGATGGGTGTTAACAAGAAGGGATGGGTGGTATACAAGAAGGGATGGTTGGTATACAAGAAGGGATGGATGGTATACAAGAAGGGTGGTGTACAAAAAAGGGATGGATGGTATACAAAAAGGGATGTGTGGTATACAAGAAGGGATGTGTGGTATACAAGAAGGGTTTTGTACAAGAAGGGATGGATGGCATACAAGAAGGGATGTGTGGTATACAAGAAGGGGTGGGTGGTATACACGAAGGGATGTGTGGTATACAAGAAGGGATGGGTGGTGTACAAGAAGGGATGGATGGTATACGAGAAGGGATGGGTGGTATACAAGAAGGGAGGGATGGGTATACAAGAAGGGAAGGGTGGTATACAAGAAGGGTGGTAAACAAGAAGGGATGGGTGGTATACAAGAAGGGATGGGTGGTATACAAGAAGGGATGGGTGATATACAAGAAGGGATGGTTGGTTTACAAGAAGGGATGGGTGATATACAAGAAGGGATGGGTGGTATACAAAAAGGGATGGGTGGTATACAAGAAGGGATGGGTGGTGTACAAGAAGGTATGGGTGGTATACAAGAAGGGATGTGTGGTATACAAGAAGGGATGGGTGGTATACAAGAAGGGATGGGTGGTATACGAGAAGGGATGGGTGGTATACAAGAAGGGAGGGGTGGGTATAGAAGAAGAGAAGGGTGGTATACAAGAAGGGATGGGTGGTATACAAGAAGGGATGGATGGTATACAAGAAGGGTGGTGTACAAAAAGGGATGGATGGAATACAAGAAGGGATGTGTGGTATACAAGAAGGGTTTTGTACAAGAAGGGATGGATGGCATACAAGAAGGGATTTGTGGTATACAAGAAGGGGTGGGTGGTATACACGAAGGGATGTGTGGTATACAGGAAGGGATGGGTGGTGTACAAGAAGGGATGGATGGTATACAAGAAGGGATGGGTGGTATACAAGAAGGGATGGGTGGTATACAAGAAGGGATGGGTGATATACAAGAAGGGATGGGTGGTATACACGAAGAGATGGGTGGTGTACACGAAGGGATGGGTGTTATACAAGAAGGGATGGGTGGTATACAAGAAGGGATGGGTGGTATACGAGAAGGGATGGGTGGTGTACAAGAAGGGATGGGTGGTGTACAAGAAGGGATGGATGGTATACAAGAAGGGATGGGTGGTATACAAAAAGGGATGGGTGGTATACAAGAAGGGATGGGTGATATACAAGAAGGGATGGGTGGTATACACGAAGGGATGGGTGGTGTACAAGAAGGGATGGGTGGTATACAAGAAGGGATGGATGGTATACAAGAAGGGTGGTGTACAAAAAGGGATGGATGGTATACAAGAAGGGATGTGTGGTATACAAGTCAGAAGGGATGTGTGGTATACAAGAAGGGTTTTGTACAAGAAGGGATGGATGGCATACAAGAAGGGATGTGTGGTATACAAGAAGGGGTGGGTGGTATACACGAAGGGATGTGTGGTATACAAGAAGGGATGGGTGGTGTACAAGAAGGGATGGATGGTATACAAGAAGGGATGGGTGGTGTACAAGAAGGGATGGGTGGTATACAAGAAGGGATGGATGGTATACAAGAAGGGTGGTGTACATAAAGGGCTGGATGGTATACAAGAAGGGATGTGTGGTATACAAGAAGGGATGTGTGGTATACAAGAAGGGATGTGTGGTATACAAGAAGGGATGGGTGGTATACAAGAAGGGATGGGTGGTATACAAGAAGGGATGGATGGTATACAAGAAGGGATGGGTGGTATACAAGAAGGGATGGGTGATATACAACAAGGTATGGGTGGTATACAAAAAGGGATGGGTGGTATACAAGAAGGTATGGGTGGTATACAAGAAGGGATGGATGGTATACAAGAAGGGATGGGTGGTATACAAGAAGGGATGGGTGATATACAACAAGGTATGGGTGGTATACAAAAAGGGATGGGTGGTATACAAGAAGGGATGGGTGGTATACAAGAAGGGATGGGTGGTATACAAGAAGGGATGGATGGTATACAAGAAGGGATGGATGGTATACAAGAAGGGATGGGTGGTATACAACAAGGTATGGGTGGTATACAAGAAGGGATGGGTGGTATACAAGAAGGGATGGGTGGTATACAAGAAGGAATGGGTGGTATACAACAAGGTATGGGTGGTATACAAGAAGGGATGGGTGGTATACAAGGAGGGATGGGTGGTATACAAGAAGGGATGGGTGGTATACAAGAAGGGATGGGTGGTATACAAGAAGGAATGGGTGGTGTACAAGAAGGGATGTGTGGTGTACAAGAAGGGAAGGGTGGTATACAAGAAGGGAAGGGTGGTATACAAGAAGGGAAGGGTGGTATACAAGAAGGGATGGGTGGTATACAAGAAGGGATGGGTGGTGTACAAGAAGGGATGGGTGGTATACAAGAAGGGATGTGTGGTGTACAAGAAGGGATGGGTGGTATACAAGAAGAGATGGGTGGTGTACAAGAAGGGATGGATGGCATACAAGAAGGGATGGGTGGTATACAAGAAGGGGTGGGTGGTATACAAGAAGGGATGGGAGGTATACAAAAAGGGATGTGTGGTGTACAAGAAGGAAAGGGTGGTATACAAGAAGGGAAGTGTGGTATACAAGGAGGGAAGGGTGGTATACAAGAAGGGAAGGGTGGTATACAAGAAGGGATGGGTGGTATACAAGAAGGGATGGGTGGTATACAAGAAGGGTGGTATACAAGAAGGAATGGATGGTGTACAAGAAGGGATGTGTGGTGTACAAGAAAAGAAGGGTGGTATACAAGAAGGGATGTGTTGTGTACAAGAAGGGAAGGGTGGTATACAAGAAGGGATGGGTGGTGTACAAGAAGGGATGGGTGGTATACAAGAAGGGATGTGTGGTGTACAAGAAGGGATGGGTGGTATACAAGAAGAGATGGGTGGTGTACAAGAAGGGATGGATGGCATACAAGAAGGGATGGGTGGTATACAAGAAGGGGTGGGTGGTATACAAGAAGGGATGGGTGGTATACAAGAAGGGATGTGTGGTGTACAAGAAGGGAAGGGTGGTATACAAGAAGGGAAGTGTGGTGTACAAGAAGGGAAGGGTGGTATACAAGAAGGGAAGGGTTGTATACAAAAAGGGATGTGTGGTGTACAAGAAGGGATGGGTGGTAAACATGAAGAGATGGGTGGTGAACAAGAAGGGATGGGTGGTATACAAGAAGAGATGGCTGGTATACAAGAAGGTATGGGTGGTTTACACGAAGGGATGGGTGGTATACAAGAAGGGATGGGTGGTATACAAGAAGGGATGGGTGGTGTACAAGAAGGTATGGGTGGTATACGAGAAGGGATGGGTGGTATACAAGAAGGGATGTGTGGTATACAAGAAGGGATGGGTGGTGTACAAGAAGGTATGGGTGATATACAAGAAGGGATTGGTGGTATACAAGAAGGGATGGGTGGTAAACAAGAAGAGATGGGTGGTGTACAAGAAGGGAAAGGTGGTATACAAGAAGGGATGTGTGGTTTACAAGAAGAGATGGGTGGTGTACAAGAATGGAAGTGTGGTGTACAAGAAGGAATGTGTGGTGTACAAGAAGGGATGGATGGTATACAAGAAGGGATGGGTGGTATACAAGAAGGGATGTGTGGTAAACAAGAAGGGATGGATGGTATACAAGAAGGGATGTGTGGTGTACAAGAAGGGATGGGTGGTATACAAGAAGGGATGTGTGGTGTACAAGAAAAGATGGGTGGTATACAAGAAGGGATGGATGGTATACTCGAAGGGATGGGTGGTATACAAGAAGGGATTGGTGGTATACAAGAAGGGATGGGTGGTATACACGAAGGGATGTGTGGTATACAAGAAGGGATGGGTGGTGTACAAGAAGGGATGGATGGTATACAAGAAGGGATGGGTGGTATACAAGAAGGGATGGGTGGTATACAAGAAGGGATGGGTGGTATACACGAAGGGATGGGTGGGTATACAAGAGGGTATGGGTGGTATACAAGAAGGGATGGGTGGTGTACAAGAAGGTATGGGTGGTATACAAGAAGGGATGTGTGGTATACAAGAAGGGATGGGTGGTATACAAGAAGGGATGGGTGGTATACGAGAAGGGATGGGTGGTATACAAGAAGGGAGGGGTGGGTATACAAGAAAGGAAGGGTGGTATACAAGAAGGCTGTATACAAGATGGGATGGGTGGTATACAAGAAGGGATGGGTGGTATACAAGAAGGGAGGGTTGGGTATACAAGAAGGGAAGGGTGGTATGCAAGAAGGTATGGGTGGTATACAAGAAGGGATAGGTGGTATACAAGTAGGGATGGGTGGTATACGAGAAGGGATGGGTGGTGTACAAGAAGGGATGGGTGGTATACAAGAAGGGATGGATGGTATACAAGAAGGGTGGTGTACAAAAAGGGATGGATGGTATACAAGAAGGGATGTGTGGTATACAAGAAGGGATGTGTGGTATACAAGAAGGGATGTGTGGTATACAAGTAGGGTTTTGTACAAGAAGGGATGGATGGCATACAAGAATGGATGTGTGGTATACAAGAAGGGATGGGTGGTATACGAGTAGGGATGGGTGGTATACAAGAAGGGAGGGGTGGGTATACAAGAAGGGAAGGGTGGTATACAAGAAGGTATGGGTGGTATACAAGAAGGGATGGGTGGTATACAAGAAGGGAGGGGTGGGTATACAAGAAGGGAAGGGTGGTATACAAGAAGGTATGGGTGGTATACAAGAAGGGATGGGTGGTATACAAGTAGGGATGGGTGGTATACGAGAAGGGATGGGTGGTGTACTAGAAGGGATGGGTGGTATACAAGAAGGGTGTATACAAGATGGGATGGGTGGTATACAAGAAGGGATGGGTGGTATACAAGAAGGGAGGGGTGGGTATACAAGAAGGGAAGGGTGGTATACAAGAAGGTATGGGTGGTATACAAGAAGGGATGGGTGGTATACAAGTAGGGATGGGTGGTATACGAGAAGGGATGGGTGGTGTACTAGAAGGGATGGGTGGTATACAAGAAGGGATGGATGGTATACAAGAAGGGTGGTGTACAAAAAGGGATGGATGGTATACAAGAAGGGATGTGTGGTATACAAGTCAGAAGGGATGTGTGGTATACAAGAAGGGTTTTGTACAAGAAGGGATGGATGGCATACAAGAAGGGATGTGTGGTATACAAGAAGGGGTGGGTGGTATACACGAAGGGATGTGTGGTATACAAGAAGGGATGGGTGGTGTACAAGAAGGGATGGATGGTATACAAGAAGGGATGGGTGGTGTACAAGAAGGGATGGGTGGTATACAAGAAGGGATAGATGGTATACAAGAAGGGTGGTGTACAAAAAGGGATGGATGGTATACAAGAAGGGATGTGTGGTATACAAGAAGGGATGTGTGGTATACAAGAAGGGATGTGTGGTATACAAGAAGGGTTTTGTACAAGAAGGGATGGATGGCATACAAGAAGGGATGTGTGGTATACAAGAAGGGATGGGTGGTATACGAGAAGGGATGGGTGGTATACAAGAAGGGAGGGGTGGGTATACAAGAAGGGAAGGGTGGTATACAAGAAGGGTGTATACAAGATGGGATGGGTGGTATACAAGAAGGGATGGGTGGTATACAAGAAGGGAGGGGTGGGTATACAAGAAGGGAAGGGTGGTATACAAGAAGGTGTGGGTGGTATACAAGAAGGGATGGGTGGTATACAAGTAGGGATGGGTGGTATACGAGAAGGGATGGGTGGTGTACAAGAAGGGATGGGTGGTATACAAGAAGGGATGGATGGTATACAAGAAGGGTGGTGTACAAAAAGGGATGGATGGAATACAAGAAGGGATGTGTGGTATACAAGAAGGGTTTTGTACAAGAAGGGATGGATGGCATACAAGAAGGGATTTGTGGTATACAAGAAGGGGTGGGTGGTATACACGAAGGGATGTGTGGTATACAGGAAGGGATGGGTGGTGTACAAGAAGGGATGGATGGTATACAAGAAGGGATGGGTGGTATACAAGAAGGGATGGGTGGTATACAAGAAGGGATGGGTGATATACAAGAAGGGATGGGTGGTATACACGAAGAGATGGGTGGTGTACAAGAAGGGATGGGTGTTATACAAGAAGGGATGGGTGGTATACAAGAAGGGATTGGTGGTATACGAGAAGGGATGGGTGGTGTACAAGAAGGGATGGGTGGTGTACAAGAAGGGATGGATGGTATACAAGAAGGGATGGGTGGTATACAAGAAGGGATGGGTGGTATACAAGAAGGGATGGGTGATATACAAGAAGGGATGGGTGGTATACACGAAGGGATGGGTGGTGTACAAGAAGGGATGGGTGGTATACAAGAAGGGATGGATGGTATACAAGAAGGGTGGTGTACAAAAAGGGATGGATGGTATACAAGAAGGGATGTGTGGTATACAAGTCAGAAGGGATGTGTGGTATACAAGAAGGGTTTTGTACAAGAAGGGATGGATGGCATACAAGAAGGGATGTGTGGTATACAAGAAGGGGTGGGTGGTATACACGAAGGGATGTGTGGTATACAAGAAGGGATGGGTGGTGTACAAGAAGGGATGGATGGTATACAAAAAGGGATGGGTGGTGTACAAGAAGGGATGGGTGGTATACAAGAAGGGATGGATGGTATACAAGAAGGGTGGTGTACAAAAAGGGATGGATGGTATACAAGAAGGGATGTGTGGTATACAAGAAGGGATGTGTGGTATACAAGAAGGGATGTGTGGTATACAAGAAGGGTTTTGTACAAGAAGGGATGGATGGCATACAAGAAGGGATGTGTGGTATACAAGAAGGGATGGGTGGTATACGAGAAGGGATGGGTGGTATACAAGAAGGGAGGGGTGGGTATACAAGAAGGGAAGGGTGGTATACAAGAAGGGTGTATACAAGATGGGATGGGTGGTATACAAGAAGGGATGGGTGGTATACAAGAAGGGATGGGTGGTATACGAGAAGGGATGGGTGGTAAACTAGAAGGGAGGGGTGGGTATACAAGAAGGGAAGGGTGGTATACAAAAGGGTGGTAAACAAGAAGGGATGGGTGGTATACAAGAAGGGATGGGTGGTATACGAGAAGGGATGGTTGGTATACAAGAAGGGAGGGGTGGGTATACAAGAAGGGAAGGGTGGTATACAAGAAGGGTGTATACAAGATGGGATGGGTGGTATACAAGAAGGGATGGGTGGTATACAAGAAGGGAGGGGTGGGTATACAAGAAGGGAAGGGTGGTATACAAGAAGGTATGGGTGGTATACAAGAAGGGATTGGTGGTATACAAGTAGGGATGGGTGGTATACGAGAAGGGATGGGTGGTGTACAAGAAGGGATGGGTGGCATACAAGAAGGGATGGATGGTATACAAGAAGGGTGGTGTACAAAAAGGGATGGATGGTATACAAGAAGGGATGTGTGGTATACAAGAAGGGTTTTGTACAAGAAGGGATGGATGGCATACAAGAAGGGATTTGTGGTATACAAGAAGGGGTGGGTGGTATACACGAAGGGATGTGTGGTATACAGGAAGGGATGGGTGGTGTACAAGAAGGGATGGATGGTATACAAGAAGGGATGGGTGGTATACAAGAAGGGATGGGTGGTATACAAGAAGGGATGGGTGATATACAAGAAGGGATGGGTGGTATACACGAAGAGATGGGTGGTGTACAAGAAGGGATGGGTGTTATACAAGAAGGGTCGGGTGGTATACAAGAAGGGATGGGTGGTATACGAGAAGGGATGGGTGGTGTACAAGAAGGGATGGGTGGTGTACAAGAAGGGATGGATGGTATATAAAAAAGGGATGGGTGGTATACAAGAAGGGATGGGTGGTATACAAGAAGGGATGGGTGATATACAAGAAGGGATGGGTGGTATACACGAAGGGATGGGTGGTGTACAAGAAGGGATGGGTGGTATACAAGAAGGGATGGATGGTATACAAGAAGGGTGGTGTACAAAAAGGGATGGATGGTATACAAGAAGGGATGTGTGGTATACAAGTCAGAAGGGATGTGTGGTATACAAGAAGGGTTTTGTACAAGAAGGGATGGATGGCATACAAGAAGGGATGTGTGGTATACAAGAAGGGATGGTTGGTATACGAGAAGGGATGGGTGGTATACAAGAAGGGAGGGGTGGGTATACAAGAAGGGAAGGGTGGTATACAAGAAGGGTGTATACAAGATGGGATGGGTGGTATACAAGAAGGGATGGGTGGTATACAAGAAGGGAGGGGTGGGTATACAAGAAGGGAAGGGTGGTATACAAGAAGGTATGGGTGGTATACAAGAAGGGATGGGTGGTATACAAGTAGGGATGGGTGGTATACGAGAAGGGATGGGTGGTGTACAAGAAGGGATGGGTGGTATACAAGAAGGGATGGATGGTATACAAGAAGGGTGGTGTACAAAAAGGGATGGATGGTATACAAGAAGGGATGTGTGGTATACAAGAAGGGTTTTGTACAAGAAGGGATGGATGGCATACAAGAAGGGATTTGTGGTATACAAGAAGGGGTGGGTGGTATACACGAAGGGATGTGTGGTATACAGGAAGGGATGGGTGGTGTACAAGAAGGGATGGATGGTATACAAGAAGGGATGGGTGGTATACAAGAAGGGATGGGTGGTATACAAGAAGGGATGGGTGATATACAAGAAGGGATGGGTGGTATACACGAAGAGATGGGTGGTGTACAAGAAGGGATGGGTGTTATACAAAAAGGGATGGGTGGTATACAAGAAGGGATGGGTGGTATACGAGAAGGGATGGGTGGTGTACAAGAAGGGATGGGTGGTGTACAAGAAGGGATGGATGGTATATAAAAAAGGGATGGGTGGTATACAAGAAGGGATGGGTGGTATACAAGAAGGGATGGGTGATATACAAGAAGGGATGGGTGGTATACACGAAGGGATGGGTGGTGTACAAGAAGGGATGGGTGGTATACAAGAAGGGATGGATGGTATACAAGAAGGGTGGTGTACAAAAAGGGATGGATGGTATACAAGAAGGGATGTGTGGTATACAAGTCAGAAGGGATGTGTGGTATACAAAAAGGGTTTTGTACAAGAAGGGATGGATGGCATACAAGAAGGGATGTGTGGTATACAAGAAGGGATGGTTGGTATACGAGAAGGGATGGGTGGTATACAAGAAGGGAGGGGTGGGTATACAAGAAGGGAAGGGTGGTATACAAGAAGGGTGTATACAAGATGGGATGGGTGGTATACAAGAAGGGATGGGTGGTATACAAGAAGGGAGGGGTGGGTATACAAGAAGGGAAGGGTGGTATACAAGAAGGTATGGGTGGTATACAAGAAGGGATGGGTGGTATACAAGTAGGGATGGGTGGTATACGAGAAGGGATGGGTGGTGTACAAGAAGGGATGGGTGGTATACAAGAAGGGATGGATGGTATACAAGAAGGGTGGTGTACAAAAAGGGATGGATGGTATACAAGAAGGGATGTGTGGTATACAAGAAGGGTTTTGTACAAGAAGGGATGGATGGCATACAAGAAGGGATTTGTGGTATACAAGAAGGGGTGGGTGGTATACACGAAGGGATGTGTGGTATACAGGAAGGGATGGGTGGTGTACAAGAAGGGATGGATGGTATACAAGAAGGGATGGGTGGTATACAAGAAGGGATGGGTGGTATACAAGAAGGGATGGGTGATATACAAGAAGGGATGGGTGGTATACACGAAGAGATGGGTGGTGTACAAGAAGGGATGGGTGTTATACAAGAAGGGATGGGTGGTATACAAGAAGGGATGGGTGGTATACAAGAAGGGATGGATGGTATACAAGAAGGGTGGTGTAAAAAAAGGGATGGATGGAATACAAGAAGGGATGTGTGGTATACAAGTAGGGTTTTGTACAAGAAGGGATGGATGGCATACAAGAAGGGATTTGTGGTATACAAGAAGGGGTGAGTGGTATACACGAAGGGATGTGTGGTATACAGGAAGGGATGGGTGGTGTACAAGAAGGGATGGATGGTATACAAGAAGGGATGGGTGGTATACAAGAAGGGATGGGTGGTATACAAGAAGGGATGGGTGATATACAAGAAGGAATGGGTGGTATACACGAAGAGATGGGTGGTGTACAAGAAGGGATGGGTGTTATACAAGAAGGGATGGGTGGTATACAAGAAGGGATGGGTGGTATACAAGAAGGGATGGATGGTATACAAGAAGGGTGGTGTAAAAAAAGGGATGGATGGAATACAAGAAGGGATGTGTGGTATACAAGAAGGGTTTTGTACAAGAAGGGATGGATGGCATACAAGAAGGGATTTGTGGTATACAAGAAGGGGTGGGTGGTATACACGAAGGGATGGGTGGTGTACAAGAAGGGATGGGTGGTGTACAAGAAGGGATGGATGGTATACAAGAAGGGATGGGTGGTATACAAGAAGGGATGGGTGGTATACAAGAAGGGATGGGTGATATACAAGAAGGGATGGGTGGTATACACGAAAAGATGGGTGGTTTACAAGAAGGGATGGGTGGTATACGAGAAGGGATGGGTGGTGTACAAGAAAGGATGGGTGGTATACAAGAAGGGATGGATGGTATACAAGAAGGGTGGTGTACAAAAAGGGATTGATGGTATACAAGAAGGGATGTGTGGTATACAAGAAGGGATGTGTGGTATACAAGAAGGGTTTTGTACAAGAAGGGATGGATGGCATACAAGAAGGGATGTGTAATATACAAGAAGGGGTGGGTGGTATACACGAAGGAATGTGTGGTATACAAGAAGGGATGGGTGGTATACAAGAAGGGATGGATGGTATACAAGAAGGGATGGGTGGTATACAAGAAGGGATGGGTGGTATACAATAAGGGATGGGTGATATACAAGAAGGGATGGGTGGTATACACGAAGAGATGGGTGGTGTACAAGAAGGGATGGGTGTTATACAAGAAGGGATGGGTGGTATACAAGAAGGGATGGGTGGTATACGAGAAGGGATGGGTGGTGTACAAGAAGGGATGGGTGGTGTACAAGAAGGGATGGATGGTATACAAGAAGGGATGGGTGGTATACAAGAAGGGATGGGTGGTATACAAGAAGGGATGGGTGATATACAAGAAGGGATGGGTGGTATACACGAAGGGATGGGTGGTGTACAAGAGGGGATGGGTGGTATACAAGAAGGGATGGATGGTATACAAAAAGGGTGGTGTACAAAAAGGGATGGATGGTATACAAGAAGGGATGTGTGGTATACAAGTCAGAAGGGATGTGTGGTATACAAGAAGGGTTTTGTACAAGAAGGGATGGATGGCATACAAGAAGGGATGTGTGGTATACAAGAAGGGGTGGGTGGTATACACGAAGGGATGTGTGGTATACAAGAAGGGATGGGTGGTGTACAAGAAGGGATGGATGGTATACAAGAAGGGATGGGTGGTGTACAAGAAGGGATGGGTGGTATACAAGAAGGGATGGATGGTATACAAGAAGGGTGGTGTACAAAAAGGGATGGATGGTATACAAGAAGGGATGTGTGGTATACAAGAAGGGATGTGTGGTATACAAGAAGGGATGTGTGGTATACAAGAAGGGTTTTGTACAAGAAGGGATGGATGGCATACAAGAAGGGATGTGTGGTATACAAGAAGGGATGGGTGGTATACGAGAAGGGATGGGTGGTATACAAGAAGGGAGGGGTGGGTATACAAGAAGTGAAGGGTGGTATACAAGAAGGGTGTATACAAGAAGGGAAGGGTGGTATACAAGAAGGGATGGGTGGTATACAAGAAGGGAGGGGTGATATACAAGAAGGGATGGGTGGTATACACGAAGGGATGGGTGGTGTACAAGAAGGGATGGGTGGTATACAAGAAGGGATGGATGGTATACAAGAAGGGTGGTGTACAAAAAGGGATGGATGGTATACAAGAAGGGATGTGTGGTATACAAGTCAGAAGGGATGTGTGGTATACAAGAAGGGATGTGTGGTATACAAGAAGGGTTTTGTACAAGAAGGGATGGATGGCATACAAGAAGGGATGTGTGGTATACAAGAAGGGATGGGTGGTATACGAGAAGGGATGGGTGGTATACAAGAAGGGAGGGGTGGGTATACAAGAAGTGAAGGGTGGTATACAAGAAGGGTGTATACGAGAAGGGATGGGTGGTGTACAAAAAGGGATGGGTGGTGTACAAGAAGGGATGGATGGTATACAAGAAGGGATGGGTGGTATACAAGAAGGGATGGGTGGTATACAAGAAGGGATGGGTGATATACAAGAAGGGATGGGTGGTATACACGAAGGGATGGGTGGTGTACAAGAAGGGATGGGTGGTATACAAGAAGGGATGGATGGTATACAAGAAGGGTGGTGTACAAAAAGGGATGGATGGTATACAAGAAGGGATGTGTGGTATACAAGTCAGAAGGGATGTGTGGTATACAAGAAGGGTTTTGTACAAGAAGGGATGGATGGCATACAAGAAGGGATGTGTGGTATACAAGAAGGGGTGGGTGGTATACACGAAGGGATGTGTGGTATACAAGAAGGGATGGGTGGTGTACAAGAAGGGATGGATGGTATACAAGAAGGGATGGGTGGTGTACAAGAAGGGATGGGTGGTATACAAGAAGGGATGGATGTTATACAAGAAGGGTGGTGTACATAAAGGGATGGATGGTATACAAGAAGGGATGTGTGGTATACAAGAAGGGATGTGTGGTATACAAGAAGGGATGTGTGGTATACAAGAAGGGATGGGTGGTATACAAGAAGGGATGGGTGGTATACAAGAAGGGATGGATGGTATACAAGAAGGGATGGGTGGTATACAAGAAGGGATGGGTGATATACAACAAGGTATGGGTGGTATACAAAAAGGGATGGGTGGTATACAAGAAGGGATGGGTGGTATACAAGAAGGGATGGATGGTATACAAGAAGGGATGGGTGGTATACAAGAAGGGATGGGTGATATACAACAAGGTATGGGTGGTATACAAAAAGGGATGGGTGGTATACAAGAAGGGATGGGTGGTATACAAGAAGGGATGGGTGGTATACAAGAAGGGATGGATGGTATACAAGAAGGGATGGATGGTATACAAGAAGGGATGGGTGGTATACAACAAGGTATGGGTGGTATACAAGAAGGGATGGGTGGTATACAAGAAGGGATGGGTGGTATACAAGAAGGAATGGGTGGTATACAACAAGGTATGGGTGGTATACAAGAAGGGATGGGTGGTATACAAGGAGGGATGGGTGGTATACAAGAAGGGATGGGTGGTATACAAGAAGGGATGGGTGGTATACAAGAAGGAATGGGTGGTGTACAAGAAGGGATGTGTGGTTTACAAGAAGGGAAGGGTGGTATACAAGAAGGGAAGGGTGGTATACAAGAAGGGAAGGGTGGTATACAAGAAGGGATGGGTGGTATACAAGAAGGGATGGGTGGTGTACAAGAAGGGATGGGTGGTATACAAGAAGGGATGTGTGGTGTACAAGAAGGGATGGGTGGTATACAAGAAGAGATGGGTGGTGTACAAGAAGGGATGGATGGCATACAAGAAGGGATGGGTGGTATACAAGAAGGGGTGGGTGGTATACAAGAAGGGATGGGTGGTATACAAAAAGGGATGTGTGGTGTACAAGAAGGAAAGGGTGGTATACAAGAAGGGAAGTGTGGTGTACAAGAAGGGAAGGGTGGTATACAAGAAGGGAAGGGTTGTATACAAAAAGGGATGTGTGGTGTACAAGAAGGGATGGGTGGTAAACATGAAGAGATGGGTGGTGAACAAGAAGGGATGGGTGGTATACAAGAAGAGATGGCTGGTATACAAGAAGGTATGGGTGGTTTACACGAAGGGATGGGTGGTATACAATAAGGGATGGGTGGTATACAAGAAGGGATGGGTGGTGTACAAGAAGGGATGGGTGGTATACGAGAAGGGATGGGTGGTATACAAGAAGGGATGTGTGGTATACAAGAAGGGATGGGTGGTGTACAAGAAGGTATGGGTGGTATACAAGAAGGGATGGGTGGTATACAAGAAGGGATGGGTGGTAAACAAGAAGAGATGGGTGGTGTACAAGAAGGGAAGGGTGGTATACAAGAAGGGATGTGTGGTTTACAAGAAGAGATGGGTGGTGTACAAGAAGGGAAGGGTGGTGTACAAGAAGGAATGTGTGGTGTACAAGAAGGGATGGATGGTATACAAGAAGGGATGGGTGGTATACAAGAAGGGATGTGTGGTAAACAAGAAGGGATGGATGGTATACAAGAAGGGATGTGTGGTGTACAAGAAGGGATGGGTGGTATACAAGAAGGGATGTGTGGTGTACAAGAAAAGATGGGTGGTATACAAGAAGGGATGGATGGTATACTCGAATGGATGGGTGGTATACAAGAAGGGATTGGTGGTATACAAGAAGGGATGGGTGTTATAAACGAAGGGATGTGTGGTATACAAGAAGGGATGGGTGGTGTACAAGAAGGGATGGATGGTATACAAGAAGGGATGGGTGGTATACAAGAAGGGATGGGTGGTATACAAGAAGGGATGGGTGGTATACACGAAGGGATGGGTGGGTATACAAGAGGGTATGGGTGGTATACAAGAAGGGATGGGTGGTGTACAAGAAGGTATGGGTGGTATACAAGAAGGGATGTGTGGTATACAAGAAGGGATGGGTGGTATACAAGAAGGGATGGGTGGTATACGAGAAGGGATGGGTGGTATACAAGAAGGGAGGGGTGGGTATACAAGAAGGGAAGGGTGGTATACAAGAAGGATGTATACAAGATGGGATGGGTGGTATACAAGAAGGAATGGGTGGTATACACGAAGAGATGGGTGGTGTACAAGAAGGGATGGGTGTTATACAAGAAGGGATGGGTGGTATACAAGAAGGGATGGGTGGTATACAAGAAGGGAGGGTTGGGTATACAAGAAGGGAAGGGTGGTATGCAAGAAGGTATGGGTGGTATACAAGAAGGGATAGGTGGTATACAAGTAGGGATGGGTGGTATACGAGAAGGGATGGGTGGTGTACTAAAAGGGATGGGTGGTATACAAGAAGGGATGGATGGTATACAAGAAGGGTGGTGTACAAAAAGGGATGGATGGTATACAAGAAGGGATGTGTGGTATACAAGAAGGGATGTGTGGTATACAAGAAGGGTTTTGTACAAGAAGGGATGGATGGCATAAAAGAAGGGATGTGTGGTATACAAGAAGGGATGGGTGGTATACGAGTAGGGATGGGTGGTATACAAGAAGGGAGGGGTGGGTATACAAGAAGGGAAGGGTTGTATACAAGAAGGGTGTATACAAGATGGGATGGGTGGTATACAAGAAGGGATGGGTGGTATACAAGAAGGGAGGGGTGGGTATACAAGAAGGGAAGGGTGGTATACAAGAAGGTATGGGTGGTATACAAGAAGGGATGGGTGGTATACAAGTAGGGATGGGTGGTATACGAGAAGGGATGGGTGGTGTACTAGAAGGGATGGGTGGTATACAAGAAGGGATGGATGGTATACAAGAAGGGTGGTGTACAAAAAGGGATGGATGGTATACAAGAAGGGATGTGTGGTATACAAGTCAGAAGGGATGTGTGGTATACAAGAAGGGTTTTGTACAAGAAGGGATGGATGGCATACAAGAAGGGATGTGTGGTATACAAGAAGGGGTGGGTGGTATACACGAAGGGATGTGTGGTATACAAGAAGGGATGGGTGGTGTACAAGAAGGGATGGATGGTATACAAGAAGGGATGGGTGGTGTACAAGAAGGGATGGGTGGTATACAAGAAGGGATGGATGGTATACAAGAAGGGTGGTGTACAAAAAGGGATGGATGGTATACAAGAAGGGATGTGTGGTATACAAGAAGGGATGTGTGGTATACAAGAAGGGATGTGTGGTATACAAGAAGGGTTTTGTACAAGAAGGGATGGATGGCATACAAGAAGGGATGTGTGGTATACAAGAAGGGATGGGTGGTATACGAGAAGGGATGGGTGGTATACAAGAAGGGAGGGGTGGGTATACAAGAAGGGAAGGGTGGTATACAAGAAGGGTGTATACAAGATGGGATGGGTGGTATACAAGAAGGGATGTGTGGTATACAAGAAGGGAGGGGTGGGTATACAAGAAGGGAAGGGTGGTATACAAGAAGGTATGGGTGGTATACAAGAAGGGATGGGTGGTATACAAGTAGGGATGGGTGGTATACTAGAAGGGATGGGTGGTGTACAAGAAGGGATGGGTGGTATACAAGAAGGGATGGATGGTATACAAGAAGGGTGGTGTACAAAAAGGGATGGATGGTATACAAGAAGGGATGTGTGGTATACAAGTCAGAAGGGATGTGTGGTATACAAGAAGGGTTTTGTACAAAAAGGGATGGATGGCATACAAGAAGGGATGTGTGGTATACAAGAAGGGGTGGGTGGTATACACGAAGGGATGTGTGGTATACAAGAAGGGATGGGTGGTGTACAAGAAGGGATGGATGGTATACAAGAAGGGATGGGTGGTGTACAAGAAGGGATGGGTGGTATACAAGAAGGGATGGATGGTATACAAGAAGGGTGGTGTACAAAAAGGGATGGATGGTATACAAGAAGGGATGTGTGGTATACAAGAAGGGATGTGCGGTATACAAGAAGGGATGTGTGGTATACAAGAAGGGTTTTGTACAAGAAGGGATGGATGGCATACAAGAAGGGATGTGTGGTATACAAGAAGGGATGGGTGGTATACGAGAAGGGATGGGTTGTATACAAGAAGGGAGGGGTGGGTATACAAGAAGGGAAGGGTGGTATACAAGAAGGGTGTATACAAGATGGGATGGGTGGTATACAAGAAGGGATGGGTGGTATACAAGAAGGGAGGGGTGGGTATACAAGAAGGGAAGGGTGGTATACAAGAAGGTATGGGTGGTATACAAGAAGGGATGGGTGGTATACAAGTAGGGATGGGTGGTATACGAGAAGGGATGGGTGGTGTACAAGAAGGGATGGGTGGTATACAAGAAGGGATGGATGGTATACAAGAAGGGTGGTGTACAAAAAGGGATGGATGGAATACAAGAAGGGATGTGTGGTATACAAGAAGGGTTTTGTACAAGAAGGGATGGATGGCATACAAGAAGGGATTTGTGGTATACAAGAAGGGGTGGGTGGTATACACGAAGGGATGTGTGGTATACAGGAAGGGATGGGTGGTGTACAAGAAGGGATGGATGGTATACAAGAAGGGATGGGTGGTATACAAGAAGGGATGGGTGGTATACAAGAAGGGATGGGTGATATACAAGAAGGGATGGGTGGTATACACGAAGAGATGGGTGGTGTACAAGAAGGGATGGGTGTTATACAAGAAGGGATGGGTGGTATACAAGAAGGGATGGGTGGTATACGAGAAGGGATGGGTGGTGTACAAGAAGGGATGGGTGGTGTACAAGAAGGGATGGATGGTATACAAGAAGGGATGGGTGGTATACAAGAAGGGATGGGTGGTATACAAGAAGGGATGGGTGATATACAAGAAGGGATGGGTGGTATACACGAAGGGATGGGTGGTGTACAAGAAGGGATGGGTGGTATACAAGAAGGGATGGATGGTATACAAGAAGGGTGGTGTACAAAAAGGGATGGATGGTATACAAGAAGGGATGTGTGGTATACAAGTCAGAAGGGATGTGTGGTATACAAGAAGGGTTTTGTACAAGAAGGGATGGATGGCATACAAGAAGGGATGTGTGGTATACAAGAAGGGGTGGGTGGTATACACGAAGGGATGTGTGGTATACAAGAAGGGATGGGTGGTGTACAAGAAGGGATGGATGGTATACAAGAAGGGATGGGTGGTGTACAAGAAGGGATGGGTGGTATACAAGAAGGGATGGATGGTATACAAGAAGGGTGGTGTACAAAAAGGGATGGATGGTATACAAGAAGGGATGTGTGGTATACAAGAAGGGATGTGTGGTATACAAGAAGGGATGTGTGGTATACAAGAAGGGTTTTGTACAAGAAGGGATGGATGGCATACAAGAAGGGATGTGTGGTATACAAGAAGGGATGGGTGGTATACGAGAAGGGATGGGTGGTATACAAGAAGGAAGGGGTGGGTATACAAGAAGGGAAGGGTGGTATACAAGAAGGGTGTATACAAGATGGGATGGGTGGTATACAAGAAGGGATGGGTGGTATACAAGAAGGGATGGGTGGTATACGAGAAGGGATGGGTGGTAAACTAGAAGGGAGGGGTGGGTATACAAGAAGGGAAGTGTGGTATACAAGAAGGGTGGTAAACAAGAAGGGATGGGTGGTATACAAGAAGGGATGGGTGGTATACGAGAAGGGATGGGTGGTATACAAGAAGGGAGGGGTGGGTATACAAGAAGGGAAGGGTGGTATACAAGAAGGGTGTATACAAGATGGGATGGGTGGTATACAAGAAGGGATGGGTGGTATACAAGAAGGGAGGGGTGGGTATACAAGAAGGGAAGGGTGGTATACAAGAAGGTATGGGTGGTATACAAGAAGGGATTGGTGGTATACAAGTAGGGATGGGTGGTATACGAGAAGGGATGGGTGGTGTACAAGAAGGGATGGGTGGTATACAAGAAGGGATGGATGGTATACAAGAAGGGTGGTGTACAAAAAGGGATGGATGGTATACAAGAAGGGATGTGTGGTATACAAGAAGGGTTTTGTACAAGAAGGGATGGATGGCATACAAGAAGGGATTTGTGGTATACAAGAAGGGGTGGGTGGTATACACGAAGGGATGTGTGGTATACAGGAAGGGATGGGTGGTGTACAAGAAGGGATGGATGGTATACAAGAAGGGATGGGTGGTATACAAGAAGGGATGGGTGGTATACAAGAAGGGATGGGTGATATACAAGAAGGGATGGGTGGTATACACGAAGAGATGGGTGGTGTACAAGAAGGGATGGGTGTTATACAAGAAGGGATGGGTGGTATACAAGAAGGGATGTGTGGTATACGAGAAGGGATGGGTGGTGTACAAGAAGGGATGGGTGGTGTACAAGAAGGGATGGATGGTATACAAGAAGGGATGGGTGGTATACAAGAAGGGATGGGTGGTATACAAGAAGGGATGGGTGATATACAAGAAGGGATGGGTGGTATACACGAAGGGATGGGTGGTGTACAAGAAGGGATGGGTGGTATACAAGAAGGGATGGATGGTATACAAGAAGGGTGGTGTACAAAAAGGGATGGATGGTATACAAGAAGGGATGTGTGGTATACAAGTCAGAAGGGATGTGTGGTATACAAGAAGGGTTTTGTACAAGAAGGGATGGATGGCATACAAGAAGGGATGTGTGGTATACAAGAAGGGATGGGTGGTATACGAGAAGGGATGGGTGGTATACAAGAAGGGATGGGTGGGTATACAAGAAGGGAAGGGTGGTATACAAGAAGGGTGTATACAAGATGGGATGGGTGGTATACAAGAAGGGATGGGTGGTATACAAGAAGGGAGGGGTGGGTATACAAGAAGGGAAGGGTGGTATACAAGAAAGTATGGGTGGTATACAAGAAGGGATGGGTGGTATACAAGTAGGGATGGGTGGTATACGAGAAGGGATGGGTGGTGTACAAGAAGGGATGGGTGGTATACAAGAAGGGATGGATGGTATACAAGAAGGGTGGTGTACAAAAAGGGATGGATGGTATACAAGAAGGGATGTGTGGTATACAAGAAGGGTTTTGTACAAGAAGGGATGGATGGCATACAAGAAGGGATTTGTGGTATACAAGAAGGGGTGGGTGGTATACACGAAGGGATGTGTGGTATACAGGAAGGGATGGGTGGTGTACAAGAAGGGATGGATGGTATACAAGAAGGGATGGGTGGTATACAAGAAGGGATGGGTGGTATACAAGAAGGGATGGGTGATATACAAGAAGGGATGGGTGGTATACACGAAGAGATGGGTGGTGTACAAGAAGGGATGGGTGTTATACAAGAAGGGATGGGTGGTATACAAGAAGGGATGGGTGGTATACGAGAAGGGATGGGTGGTGTACAAGAAGGGATGGGTGGTGTACAAGAAGGGATGGATGGTATACAAGAAGGGATGGGTGGTATACAAGAAGGGATGGGTGGTATACAAGAAGGGATGGGTGGTATACAAGAAGGGATGGGTGGTATACACGAAAAGATGGGTGGTTTACAAGAAGGGATGGGTGGTATACGAGAAGGGATGGGTGGTGTACAAGAAAGGATGGGTGGTATACAAGAAGGGATGGATGGTATACAAGAAGGGTGGTGTACAAAAAGGGATTGATGGTATACAAGAAGGGATGTGTGGTATACAAGAAGGGATGTGTGGTATACAAGAAAGGTTTTGTACAAGAAGGGATGGATGGCATACAAGAAGGGATGTGTAATATACAAGAAGGGGTGGGTGGTATACACGAAGGAATGTGTGGTATACAAGAAGGGATGGGTGGTATACAAGAAGGGATGGATGGTATACAAGAAGGGATGGGTGGTATACAAGAAGGGATGGGTGGTATACAAGAAGGGATGGGTGATATACAAGAAGGGATGGGTGGTATACACGAAGAGATGGGTGGTGTACAAGAAGGGATGGGTGTTATACAAGAAGGGATGGGTGGTATACAAGAAGGGATGGGTGGTATACGAGAAGGGATGGGTGGTGTACAAGAAGGGATGGGTGGTGTACAAGAAGGGATGGATGGTATACAAGAAGGGATGGGTGGTATAAAAGAAGGGATGGGTGGTATACAGGAAGGGATGGGTGATATACAAGAAGGGATGGGTGGTATACACGAAGGGATGGGTGGTGTACAAGAGGGGATGGGTGGTATACAAGAAGGGATGGATGGTATACAAGAAGGGTGGTGTACAAAAAGGGATGGATGGTATACAAGAAGGGATGTGTGGTATACAAGTCAGAAGGGATGTGTGGTATACAAGAAGGGTTTTGTACAAGAAGGGATGGATGGCATACAAGAAGGGATGTGTGGTATACAAGAAGGGGTGGGTGGTATACACGAAGGGATGTGTGGTATACAAGAAGGGATGGGTGGTGTACAAGAAGGGATGGATGGTATACAAGAAGGGATGGGTGGTGTACAAGAAGGGATGGGTGGTATACAAGAAGGGATGGATGGTATACAAGAAGGGTGGTGTACAAAAAGGGATGGATGGTATACAAGAAGGGATGTGTGGTATACAAGAAGGGATGTGTGGTATACAAGAAGGGATGTGTGGTATACAAGAAGGGTTTTGTACAAGAAGGGATGGATGGCATACAAGAAGGGATGTGTGGTATACAAGAAGGGATGGGTGGTATACGAGAAGGGATGGGTGGTATACAAAAAGGGAGGGGTGGGTATACAAGAAGGGAAGGGTGGTATACAAGAAGGGTGTATACAAGAAGGGAAGGGTGGTATACAAGAAGGTATGGGTGGTATACAAGAAGGGATGGGTGGTATACAAGTAGGGATGGGTGGTATACGAGACGGGATGGGTGGTGTACAAGAAGGGATGGGTGGTATACAAGAAGGGATGGATGGTATACAAGAAGGGTGGTGTACAAAAAGGGATGGATGGTATACAAGAAGGGATGTGTGGTATACAAGTCAGAAGGGATGTGTGGTATACAAGAAGGGTTTTGTACAAGAAGGGATGGATGGCATACAAGAAGGGATGTGTGGTATACAAGAAGGGGTAGGTGGTATACACGAAGGGATGTGTGGTATACAAGAAGGGATGGGTGGTGTACAAGAAGGGATGGATGGTATACAAGAAGGGATGGGTGGTGTACAAGAAGGGATGGGTGGTATACAAGAAGGGATGGATGGTATACAAGAAGGGTGGTGTACAAAAAGGGATGGATGGTATACAAGAAGGGATGTGTGGTATACAAGAAGGGATGTGTGGTATACAAGAAGGGTTTTGTACAAGAAGGGATGGATGGCATACAAGAAGGGATGTGTGGTATACAAGAAGGGATGGGTGGTATACGAGAAGGGATGGGTGGTATACAAGAAGGGAGGGGTGGGTATACAAGAAGGGAAGGGTGGTATACAAGAAGGGTGTATACAAGATGGGATGGGTGGTATACAAGAAGGGATGGGTGGTATACAAGAAGGGAGGGGTGGGTATACAAGAAGGGAAGGGTGGTATACAAGAAGGTATGGGTGGTATACAAGAAGGGATGGGTGGTATACAAGTAGGGATGGGTGGTATACGAGAAGGGATGGGTGGTGTACAAGAAGGGATGGGTGGTATACAAGAAGGGATGGATGGTATACAAGAAGGGTGGTGTACAAAAAGGGATGGATGGTATACAAGAAGGGATGTGTGGTATACAAGAAGGGTTTTGTACAAGAAGGGATGGATGGCATACAAGAAGGGATTTGTGGTATACAAGAAGGGGTGGGTGGTATACACGAAGGGATGTGTGGTATACAGGAAGGGATGGGTGGTGTACAAGAAGGGATGGATGGTATACAAGAAGGGATGGGTGGTATACAAGAAGGGATGGGTGGTATACAAGAAGGGATGGGTGATATACAAGAAGGGATGGGTGGTATACACGAAGAGATGGGTGGTGTACAAGAAGGGATGGGTGTTATACAAGAAGGGATGGGTGGTATACAAGAAGGGATGGGTGGTATACGAGAAGGGATGGGTGGTGTACAAGAAGGGATGGGTGGTGTACAAGAAGGGATGGATGGTATACAAGAAGGGATGGGTGGTATACAAGAAGGGATGGGTGGTATACAAGAAGGGATGGGTGATATACAAGAAGGGATGGGTGGTATACACGAAAAGATGGGTGGTGTACAAGAAGGGATGGGTGTTAACAAGAAGGGATGGGTGGTATACAAGAAGGGATGGTTGGTATACAAGAAGGGATGGATGGTATACAAGAAGGGTGGTGTACAAAAAAGGGATGGATGGTATACAAAAAGGGATGTGTGGTATACAAGAAGGGATGTGTGGTATACAAGAAGGGTTTTGTACAAGAAGGGATGGATGGCATACAAGAAGGGATGTGTGGTATACAAGAAGGGGTGGGTGGTATACACGAAGGGATGTGTGGTATACAAGAAGGGATGGGTGGTGTACAAGAAGGGATGGATGGTATACGAGAAGGGATGGGTGGTATACAAGAAGGGAGGGATGGGTATACAAGAAGGTAAGGGTGGTATACAAGAAGGGTGGTAAACAAGAAGGGATGGGTGGTATACAAGAAGGGATGGGTGGTATACAAGAAGGGATGGGTGATATACAAGAAGGGATGGTTGGTTTACACGAATGGATGGGTGGTATACAAGAAGGGATGGGTGGTGTACAAGAAGGTATGGGTGGTATACAAAAAGGGATGTGTGGTATACAAGAAGGGATGGGTGGTATACAAGAAGGGATGGGTGGTATACGAGAAGTGATGGGTGGTATACAAGAAGGGAGGGGTGGGTATACAAGAAGGGAAGGGTGGTATACAAGAAGGGATGGGTGGTATACAAGAAGGGATGGATGGTATACAAGAAGGGTGGTGTACAAAAAGGGATGGATGGAATACAAGAAGGGATGTGTGGTATACAAGAAGGGTTTTGTACAAGAAGGGATGGATGGCATACAAGAAGGGATTTGTGGTATACAAGAAGGGGTGGGTGGTATACACGAAGGGATGTGTGGTATACAGGAAGGGATGGGTGGTGTACAAGAAGGGATGGATGGTATACAAGAAGGGATGGGTGGTATACAAGAAGGGATGGGTGGTATACAAGAAGGGATGGGTGATATACAAGAAGGGATGGGTGGTATACACGAAGAGATGGGTGGTGTACAAGAAGGGATGGGTGTTATACAAGAAGGGATGGGTGGTATACAAGAAGGGATGGGTGGTATACGAGAAGGGATGGGTGGTGTACAAGAAGGGATGGGTGGTGTACAAGAAGGGATGGATGGTATACAAGAAGGGATGGGTGGTATACAAGAAGGGATGGGTGGTATACAAGAAGGGATGGGTGATATACAAGAAGGGATGGGTGGTATACACGAAGGGATGGGTGGTGTACAAGAAGGGATGGGTGGTATACAAGAAGGGATGGATGGTATACAAGAAGGGTGGTGTACCAAAAAGGGATGGATGGTATACAAGAAGGGATGTGTGGTATACAAGTCAGAAGGGATGTGTGGTATACAAGAAGGGTTTTGTACAAGAAGGGATGGATGGCATACAAGAAGGGATGTGTGGTATACAAGAAGGGGCGGGTGGTATACACGAAGGGATGTGTGGTATACAAGAAGGGATGGGTGGTGTACAAGAAGGGATGGATGGTATACAAGAAGGGATGGGTGGTGTACAAGAAGGGATGGGTGGTATACAAGAAGGGATGGATGGTATACAAGAAGGGTGGTGTACAAAAAGGGATGGATGGTATACAAGAAGGGATGTGTGGTATACAAGAAGGGATGTGTGGTATACAAGAAGGGATGTGTGGTATACAAGAAGGGTTTTGTACAAGAAGGGATGGATGGCATACAAGAAGGGATGTGTGGTATACAAGAAGGGATGGGTGGTATACGAGAAGGGATGGGTGGTATACAAGAAGGGAGGGGTGGGTATACAATAAGGGAAGGGTGGTATACAAGAAGGGTGTATACAAGATGGGATGGGTGGTATACAAGAAGGGATGGGTGGTATACAAGAAGGGATGGGTGGTATACGAGAAGGGATGGGTGGTAAACTAGAAGGGAGGGGTGGGTATACAAGAAGGGAAGGGTGGTATACAAGAAGGGTGGTAAACAAGAAGGGATGGGTGGTATACAAGAAGGGATGGGTGGTATACGAGAAGGGATGGGTGGTATACAAAAAGGGAGGGGTGGGTATACCAGAAGGGAAGGGTGGTATACAAGAAGGGTGTATACAAGATGGGATGGGTGGTATACAAGAAGGGATGGGTGGTATACAAGAAGGGAGGGGTGGGTATACAAGAAGGGAAGGGTGGTATACAAGAATGTATGGGTGGTATACAAGAAGGGATTGGTGGTATACAAGTAGGGATGGGTGGTATACGAGAAGGGATGGGTGGTGTACAAGAAGGGATGGGTGGTATACAAGAAGGGATGGATGGTATACAAGAAGGGTGGTGTACAAAAAGGGATGGATGGTATACAAGAAGGGATGTGTGGTATACAAGAAGGGTTTTGTACAAGAAGGGATGGATGGCATACAAGAAGGGATTTGTGGTATACAAGAAGGGGTGGGTGGTATACACGAAGGGATGTGTGGTATACAGGAAGGGATGGGTGGTGTACAAGAAGGGATGGATGGTATACAAGAAGGGATGGGTGGTATACAAGAAGGGATGGGTGGTATACAAGAAGGGATGGGTGATACACAAGAAGGGATGAGTGGTATACACGAAGAGATGGGTGGTGTACAAGAAGGGATGGGTGTTATACAAGAAGGGATGGGTGGTATACAAGAAGGGATGGGTGGTATACGAGAAGGGATGGGTGGTGTACAAGAAGGGATGGGTGGTGTACAAGAAGGGATGGATGGTATACAAGAAGAGATGGGTGGTATACAAGAAGGGATGGGTGGTATACAAGAAGGGATGGGTGATATACAAGAAGGGATGGGTGGTATACACGAAGGGATGGGTGGTGTACAAGAAGGGATGGGTGGTATACAAGAAGGGATGGATGGTATACAAGAAGGGTGGTGTACAAAAAGGGATGGATGGTATACAAGAAGGGATGTGTGGTATACAAGTCAGAAGGGATGTGTGGTATACAAGAAGGGTTTTGTACAAGAAGGGATGGATGGCATACAAGAAGGGATGTGTGGTATACAAGAAGGGATGGGTGGTATACGAGAAGGGATGGGTGGTATACAAGAAGGGAGGGGTGGGTATACAAGAAGGGAAGGGTGGTATACAAGAAGGGTGTATACAAGATGGGATGGGTGGTATACAAGAAGGGATGGGTGGTATACAAGAAGGGAGGGGTGGGTATACAAGAAGGGAAGGGTGGTATACAAGAAGGTATGGGTGGTATACAAGAAGGGATGGGTGGTATACAAGTAGGGATGGGTGGTATACGAGAAGGGATGGGTGGTGTACAAGAAGGGATGGGTGGTATACAAGAAGGGATGGATGGTATACAAGAAGGGTGGTGTACAAAAAGGGATGGATGGTATACAAGAAGGGATGTGTGGTATACAAGAAGAGTTTTGTACAAGAAGGGATGGATGGCATACAAGAAGGGATTTGTGGTATACAAGAAGGGGTGGGTGGTATACACGAAGGGATGTGTGGTATACAGGAAGGGATGGGTGGTGTACAAGAAGGGATGGATGGTATACAAGAAGGGATGGGTGGTATACAAGAAGGGATGGGTGGTATACAAGAAGGGATGGGTGATATACAAGAAGGGATGGGTGGTATACACGAAGAGATGGGTGGTGTACAAGAAGGGATGGGTGTTATACAAGAAGGGATGGGTGGTATACAAGAAGGGATGGGTGGTATACGAGAAGGGATGGGTGGTGTACAAGAAGGGATGGGTGGTGTACAAGAAGGGATGGATGGTATACAAGAAGGGATGGGTGGTATACAAGAAGGAATGGGTGGTATACAAGAAGGGATGGGTGATATACAAGAAGGGATGGGTGGTATACACGAAAAGATGGGTGGTTTACAAGAAGGGATGGGTGGTATACGAGGAGGGATGGGTGGTGTACAAGAAAGGATGGGTGGTATACAAGAAGGGATGGATGGTATACAAAAAGGGTGGTGTACAAAAAGGGATGGATGGTATACAAGAAGGGATGTGTGGTATACAAGAAGGGATGTGTGGTATACAAGAAGGGTTTTGTACAAGAAGGGATGGATGGCATACAAGAAGGGATGTGTAATATACAAGAAGGGGTGGGTGGTATACACGAAGGAATGTGTGGTATACAAGAAGGGATGGGTGGTATACAAGAAGGGATGGATGGTATACAAGAAGGGATGGGTGGTATACAAGAAGGGATGGGTGGTATACAAGAAGGGATGGGTGATATACAAGAAGGGATGGGTGGTATACACGAAGAGATGGGTGGTGTACAAGAAGGGATGGGTGTTATACAAGAAGGGATGGGTGGTATACAAGAAGGGATGGGTGGTATACGAGAAGGGATGGGTGGTGTACAAGAAGGGATGGGTGGTGTACAAGAAGGGATGGATGGTATACAAGAAGGGATGGGTGGTATACAAGAAGGGATGGGTGGTATACAAGAAGGGATGGGTGATATACAAGAAGGGATGGGTGGTATACACGAAGGGATGGGTGGTGTACAAGAAGGGATGGGTGGTATACAAGAAGGGATGGATGGTATACAAGAAGGGTGGTGTACAAAAAGGGATGGATGGTATACAAGAAGGGATGTGTGGTATACAAGTCAGAAGGGATGTGTGGTATACAAGAAGGGTTTTGTACAAGAAGGGATGGATGGCATACAAGAAGGGATGTGTGGTATACAAGAAGGGGTGGGTGGTATACACGAAGGGATGTGTGGTATACAAGAAGGGATGGGTGGTGTACAAGAAGGGATGGATGGTATACAAGAAGGGATGGGTGGTGTACAAGAAGGGATGGGTGGTATACAAGAAGGGATGGATGGTATACAAGAAGGGTGGTGTACAAAAAGGGATGGATGGTATACAAGAAGGGATGTGTGGTATACAAGAAGGGATGTGTGGTATACAAGAAGGGATGTGTGGTATACAAGAAGGGTTTTGTACAAGAAGGGATGGATGGCATACAAGAAGGGATGTGTGGTATACAAGAAGGGATGGGTGGTATACGAGAAGGGATGGGTGGTATACAAGAAGGGAGGGGTGGGTATACAAGAAGGGAAGGGTGGTATACAAGAAGGGTGTATACAAGAAGGGAAGGGTGGTATACAAGAAGGTATGGGTGGTATACAAGAAGGGATGGGTGGTATACAAGTAGGGATGGGTGGTATACGAGAAGGGATGGGTGGTGTACAAGAAGGGATGGGTGGTATACAAGAAGGGATGGATGGTATACAAGAAGGGTGGTGTACAAAAAGGGATGGATGGTATACAAGAAGGGATGTGTGGTATACAAGTCAGAAGGGATGTGTGGTATACAAGAAGGGTTTTGTACAAGAAGGGATGGATGGCATACAAGAAGGGATGTGTGGTATACAAGAAGGGGTAGGTGGTATACACGAAGGGATGTGTGGTATACAAGAAGGGATGGGTGGTGTACAAGAAGGGATGGATGGTATACAAGAAGGGATGGGTGGTGTACAAGAAGGGATGGGTGGTATACAAGAAGGGATGGATGGTATACAAGAAGGGTGGTGTACAAAAAGGGATGGATGGTATACAAGAAGGGATGTGTGGTATACAAGAAGGGATGTGTGGTATACAAGAAGGGATGTGTGGTATACAAGAAGGGTTTTGTACAAGAAGGGATGGATGGCATACAAGAAGGGATGTGTGGTATACAAGAAGGGATGGGTGGTATACGAGAAGGGATGGGTGGTATACAAGAAGGGAGGGGTGGGTATACAAGAAGGGAAGGGTGGTATACAAGAAGGGTGTATACAAGATGGGATGGGTGGTATACAAGAAGGGATGGGTGGTATACAAGAAGGGAGGGGTGGGTATACAAGAAGGGAAGGGTGGTATACAAGAAGGTATGGGTGGTATACAAGAAGGGATGGGTGGTATACAAGTAGGGATGGGTGGTATACGAGAAGGGATGGGTGGTGTACAAGAAGGGATGGGTGGTATACAAGAAGGGATGGATGGTATACAAGAAGGGTGGTGTACAAAAAGGGATGGATGGTATACAAGAAGGGATGTGTGGTATACAAGAAGGGTTTTGTACAAGAAGGGATGGATGGCATACAAGAAGGGATTTGTGGTATACAAGAAAGGGTGGGTGGTATACACGAAGGGATGTGTGGTATACAGGAAGGGATGGGTGGTGTACAAGAAGGGATGGATGGTATACAAGAAGGGATGGGTGGTATACAAGAAGGGATGGGTGGTATACAAGAAGGGATGGGTGATATACAAGAAGGGATGGGTGGTATACACGAAGAGATGGGTGGTGTACAAGAAGGGATGGGTGTTATACAAGAAGGGATGGGTGGTATACAAGAAGGTATGGGTGGTATACGAGAAGGGATGGGTGGTGTACAAGAAGGGATGGGTGGTGTACAAGAAGGGATGGATGGTATACAAGAAGGGATGGGTGGTATACAAGAAGGGATGGGTGGTATACAAGAAGGGATGGGTGATATACAAGAAGGGATGGGTGGTATACACGAAAAGATGGGTGGTGTACAAGAAGGGATGGGTGTTAACAAGAAGGGATGGGTGGTATACAAGAAGGGATGGTTGGTATACAAGAAGGGATGAATGGTATACAAGAAGGGTGGTGTACAAAAAAGGGATGGATGGTATACAAAAAGGGATGTGTGGTATACAAGAAGGGATGTGTGGTATACAAGAAGGGTTTTGTACAAGAAGGGATGGATGGCATACAAGAAGGGATGTGTGGTATACAAGAAGGGGTGGGTGGTATACACGAAGGGATGTGTGGTATACAAGAAGGGATGGGTGGTGTACAAGAAGGGATGGATGGTATACGAGAAGGGATGGGTGGTATACAAGAAGGGAGGGGTGGGTATACAAGAAGGGAAGGGTGGTATACAAGAAGGGTGGTAAACAAGAAGGGATGGGTGGTATACAAGAAGGGATGGGTGGTATACAAGAAGGGATGGGTGATATACAAGAAGGGATGGTTGGTTTACACGAATGGATGGGTGGTATACAAGAAGGGATGGGTGGTGTACAAGAAGGTATGGGTGGTATACAAGAAGGGATGGGTGGTATACAAGAAGGGATGGATGGTATACAAGAAGGGTGGTGTACAAAAAGGGATGGATGGTATACAAGAAGGGATGTGTGGTATACAAGAAGGGTTTTGTACAAGAAGGGATGGATGGCATACAAGAAGGGATGTGTGGTATACAAGAAGGGGTGGGTGGTATACACGAAGGAATGTGTGGTATACAAGAAGGGATGGGTGGTGTACAAGAAGGGATGGATGGTATACAAGAAGAGATGGGTGGTATACAAGAAGGGATGGGTGGTATACAAGAAGGGAGGAGTGGTATACAAGAAGGGATGGGTGGTATACAAGAAGGGATGGGTGGTATACAAGAAGGGATGTGTAGTATACAAGAAGGGATGGGTGGTTTACACGAAGGGATGGGTGGTAAACAAGAAGAGATGGGTGGTGTACAAGAAGGGAAGGGTGGTATACAAGAAGGGATGTGTGGTTTACAAGAAGGGATGGGTGGTATACAAGAAGTGATGGGTGGTATACTAGAAGGGATGGGTGGTATACAAGAAGGGAAGGGTGGTATACAAGAAGGGAGGTAAACAAGAAGGGATGGGTGGTATACAAGAAGGGATGGGTGGTATACAAAAAGGGATGGGTGGTATACAAGAAGGGAGGGGTGGGTATACAAGAAGGGAAGGGTGGTATACAAGAAGGGATGGGTGGTATACAAGAAGGGATGGGTGGTATACAAGAAGGGATGGGTGGTATACAAGAAGGTATGGGTGCTATACAAGAAGGTATGGTGTACAAGAAGGGATGGGTGGTATACAAGAAGAGATGGGTGGTATACACGAAGGGATGGGTGGGTATACAAGAGGGTATGGGTGGTATACAAGAAGGGATGGGTGGTGTACAAGAAGGTATGGGTGGTATACAAGAAGGGATGGGTGGTATACGAGAAGGGATGGGTGGTATACAAGAAGGGATGGGTGGTATACAAGAAGGGATGTGTGGTGTACAAGAAGGGATGGATGGTATACAAGAAGGTATGGGTTGTATACAAGAAGGGATGGATGGTATACAAGAAGGTATGGGTTGTATACAAGAAGGGATGGGTGGTATACAAGAACGTATGGGTGGTATACAAGGAGGGATGGGTGGTATACAAGAAGGGATGGGTGGTATACAAGAAGGGAAGGGTGGTATACAAGAAGGGATGGGTGGTTTACAAGAAGGGAAGGGTGGTATACAAGAAGGTATGGGTTGTATACAAGAAGGGATGTGTGGTATACAAGAAGGGATGGGTGGTATACAAAAAGGGATGGGTGGTATACGAGAAGGGATGGGTGGTATACAAGAAGGGAGGGGTGGGTATACAAGAAGGGAAGGGTGGTATACAAGAAGGGTGGTATACAAGATGGGATGGGTGGTATACAAGAAGGGATGGGTGGTATACAAGAAGGGAGGGGTGGGTATACAAGAAGGGAAGGGTGGTATACAAGAAGGTATGGGTGGTATACAAGAATGGATGGGTGGTATACAAGAAGGGATGGGTGGTATACGAGAAGGGATGGGTGGTGTACAAGAAGGGATGGGTGGTATACAAGAAGGGATGGATGGTATACAAGAAGGGTGGTGTACAAAAAGGGATGGATGGTATACAAGAAGGGATGTGTGGTATACAAGAAGGGATGTGTGGTATACAAGAAGGGTTTTGTACAAGAAGGGATGGATGGCATACAAGAAGGGATGTGTGGTATACAAGAAGGGGTGGGTGGTATACACGAAGGGGTGTGTGGTATACAAGAAGGGATGGGTGGTGTACAAGAAGGGATGGATGGTATACAAGAAGGGATGGGTGGTATACAAGAAGGGATGGGTGGTATAGAAGAAGGGATGGGTGATATACAAGAAGGGATGGGTGGTATACAAGAAGGGATGTGTGGTATACAAGAAGGGATGGGTGGTATACAAGAAGGGTTTTGTACAAGAAGGGATGGATGGCATACAAGAAGGGATGTGTGGTATACAAGAAGGGGTGGGTGGTATACACGAAGGGATGTGTGGTATACAAGAAGGGATGGGTGGTGTACAAGAAGGGATGGATGGTATACAAGAAGGGATGGGTGGTATACAAGAAGGGATGGGTGGTATACAAGAAGGGATGGGTGATATACAAGAAGGGATGGGTGGTTTACACGAATGGATGGGTGGTATACAAGAAGGGATGGGTGGTGTACAAGAAGGTATGGGTGGTGTACAAGAAGGGATGTGTGGTATACAAGAAGGGATGGGTGGTATACAAGAAGGGATGTGTGGTATACAAGAAGGGATGGGTGGTATACAAGAAGGGATGTGTGGTATACAAGAAGGGATGTGTGGTATACAAGAAGGGATGGGTGGTATACAAGAAGGGATGTGTGGTATACAAGAAGGGATGTGTGGTATACAAGAAGGGATGGGTGGTGTACAAGAAGGTATGGGTGGTATACAAGAAGGGATGTGTGGTATACAAGAAGGGATGGGTGGTATACAAGAAGGGATGTGTGGTATACGAGAAGGGATGGGTGGTATACAAGAAGGGAGGGGTGGGTATACAAGAAGGGAAGGGTGGTATACAAGAAGGGTGGTAAACAAGAAGGGATGGGTGGTATACAAGAAGGGATGGGTGGTATACAAGAAAGGATGGGTGGTATACAAGAAGGGATGGGTGGTATACAAAAAGGGATGGGTGGTATACGAGAAGGGATGGGTGGTGTACAAGAAAGGATGGGTGGTATACAAGAAGGGATGGATAGTATACAAGAAGGGTGGTGTACAAAAAGGGATGGATGATATACAAGAAGGGATGTGTGGTATACAAGAAGGGATGTGTGGTATACAAGAAGGGTTTTGTACAAGAAGGGATGGATGGCATACAAGAAGGGATGTGTGGTATACAAGAAGGGGTGGGTGGTATACACGAAGGAATGTGTGGTATACAAGAAGGGATGGGTGGTATACAAGAAGGGATGGGTGGTGTACAAAAAGGGATGGATGGTATACAAGAAGGGATGTGTGGTATACAAGAAGGGATGTGTGGTATACAAGAAGGGATGTGTGGTATACAAGAAGGGTTTTGTACAAGAAGGGATGGATGGCATACAAGAAGGGATGTGTGGTATACAAGAAGGGATGGGTGGTATACGAGAAGGGATGGGTGGTATACAAGAAGGGAGGGGTGGGTATACAAGAAGGGAAGGGTGGTATACAAGAAGGGTGTATACAAGATGGGATGGGTGGTATACAAGAAGGGATGGGTGGTATACAAGAAGGGAGGGGTGGGTATACAAGAAGGGAAGGGTGGTATACAAGAAGGTATGGGTGGTATACAAGAAGGGATGGGTGGTATACAAGTAGGGATGGGTGGTATACGAGAAGGGATGGGTGGTGTACAAGAAGGGATGGGTGGTATACAAGAAGGGATGGATGGTATACAAGAAGGGTGGTGTACAAAAAGGGATGGATGGTATACAAGAAGGGATGTGTGGTATACAAGAAGGGTTTTGTACAAGAAGGGATGGATGGCATACAAGAAGGGATTTGTGGTATACAAGAAGGGGTGGGTGGTATACACGAAGGGATGTGTGGTATACAGGAAGGGATGGGTGGTGTACAAGAAGGGATGGATGGTATACAAGAAGGGATGGGTGGTATACAAGAAGGGATGGGTGGTATACAAGAAGGGATGGGTGATATACAAGAAGGGATGGGTGGTATACACGAAGAGATGGGTGGTGTACAAGAAGGGATGGGTGTTATACAAGAAGGGATGGGTGGTATACAAGAAGGGATGGGTGGTATACGAGAAGGGATGGGTGGTGTACAAGAAGGGATGGGTGGTGTACAAGAAGGGATGGATGGTATACAAGAAGGGATGGGTGGTATACAAGAAGGGATGGGTGGTATACAAGAAGGGATGGGTGATATACAAGAAGGGATGGGTGGTATACACGAAAAGATGGGTGGTGTACAAGAAGGGATGGGTGTTAACAAGAAGGGATGGGTGGTATACAAGAAGGGATGGTTGGTATACAAGAAGGGATGGATGGTATACAAGAAGGGTGGTGTACAAAAAAGGGATGGATGGTATACAAAAAGGGATGTGTGGTATACAAGAAGGGATGAGTGGTATACAAGAAGGGTTTTGTACAAGAAGGGATGGATGGCATACAAGAAGGGATGTGTGGTATACAAGAAGGGGTGGGTGGTATACACGAAGGGATGTGTGGTATACAAGAAGGGATGGGTGGTGTACAAGAAGGGATGGATGGTATACGAGAAGGGATGGGTGGTATACAAGAAGGGAGGGGTGGGTATACAAGAAGGGAAGGGTGGTATACAAGAAGGGTGGTAAACAAGAAGGGATGGGTGGTATACAAGAAGGGATGGGTGGTATACAAGAAGGGATGGGTGATATACAAGAAGGGATGGTTGGTTTACACGAATGGATGGGTGGTATACAAGAAGGGATGGGTGGTGTACAAGAAGGTATGGGTGGTATACAAGAAGGGATGGGTGGTATACAAGAAGAGATGGGTGGTATACAAGAAGGGATGTGTGGTGTACAAGAAGGGATGGGTGGTGTACAAGAAGGTATGGGTGGTATACAAGAAGGGATGGGTGGTATACAAGAAGGGATGTGTGGTATACAAGAAGGGATGGGTGGTATACAAGAAGGGATGGGTGGTATACAAGAAGGGATGGATGGTATACAAGAAGGGAGGGGTGGGTATACAAGACGGGAAGGGTGGTATACAAGAAGGGTGGTATACAAGATGGGATGGGTGGTATACAAGAAGGGATGGGTGGTATACAAGAAGGGAGGGGTGGGTATACAAGAAGGGAAGGGTGGTATACAAGAAGGTATGGGTGGTATACAAGAAGGGATGGGTGGTATACAAGAAGGGATGGGTGGTATACAAGAAGGGATGGATGGTATACAAGAAGGGATGGGTGGTATACAAGAAGGGATGGCTGGTATAGAAGAAGGGATGGGTGGTATACGAGAAGGGATGGGTGGTATACAAGAAGGGAGGGGTGGGTATACAAGAAGGGAAGGGTGGTATACAAGAAGGGTGGTAAACAAGAAGGGATGGGTGGTATACAAGAAGGGATGGGTGGTATACAAGAAGGGATGGGTGGTATACAAGAAGGGATGGGTGCTATACAAGAAGGGATGGGTGGTATACGAGAAGGGATGGGTGGTGTACAAGAAAGGATGGGTGGTATACAAGAAGGGATGGATGGTATACAAGAAGGGTGGTGTACAAAAAGGGATGGATGGTATACAAGAAGGGATGTGTGGTATACAAGAAGGAATGTGTGGTATACAAGAAGGGTTTTGTACAAGAAGGGATGGATGGCATACAAGAAGGGATGTGTGGTATACAAGAAGGGGTGGGTGGTATACACGAAGAAATGTGTGGTATACAAGAAGGGATGGGTGGTGTACAAGAAGGGATGGATGGTATACAAGAAGGGATGGGTGGTATACAAGAAGGGATGGGTGTTATACAAGAAGGGATGGGTGGTATACAAGAAGGGATGGGTGGTATACAAGAAGGGATGGATGGTATACAAGAAGGGTGGTGTACTATACAAGAAGGGATGGGTGGTTTACACGAAGGGATGGGTGGTAAACAAGAAGAGATGGGTGGTGTACAAGAAGGGAAGGGTGGTATACAAGAAGGGATGTGTGGTTTACAAGAAGGGATGGGTGGTATACAAGAAGGGAGGTAAACAAGAAGGGATGGGTGGTATACAAGAAGGGATGGGTGGTATACAAGAAGGGATGGGTGGTATACAAGAAGGGAGGGGTGGGTATACAAGAAGGGAAGGGTGGTATACAAGAAGGGATGGGTGGTATACAAGAAGGGATTGGTGGTATACAAGAAGGGATGGGTGGTATACAAGAAGGTATGGGTGCTATACAAGAAGGTATGGTGTACAAGAAGGGATGGGTGGTATACAAGAAGGGATGGGTGGTATACACGAAGGGATGGGTGGGTATACAAGAGGGTATGGGTGGTATACAAGAAGGGATGGGTGGTGTACAAGAAGGTATGGGTGGTATACAAGAAGGGATGTGTGGTATACAAGAAGGGATGGGTGGTATACAAGAAGGGATGGGTGGTGTACACGAATGGAGGGGTGGGTATACAAGAAGGGAGGGGTGGGTATACAAGAAGGGAAGGGTGGTATACAAGAAGGGTGGTATACAAGATGGGATGGGTGGTATACAAGAAGGGATGGGTGGTATACAAGAAGGGAGGGGTGGTATACAAGAAGGGATGGGTGGTATACAAGAAGGGATGTGTGGTATACAAGAAGGGATGGGTGGTTTACACGAAGGGATGGGTGGTAAACAAGAAGAGATGGGTGGTGTACAAGAAGGGAAGGGTGGTATACAAGAAGGGATGTGTGGTTTACAAGAAGGGATGGGTGGTATACAAGAAGGGATGTGTGGTTTACAAGAAGGGATGGGTGGTATACAAGAAGGGATGGGTGGTATACGAGAAGGGATGGGTGGTATACAAGAAGGGAAGGGTGGTATACAAGAAGGGAGGTAAACAAGAAGGGATGGGTGGTATACAAGAAGGGATGGGTGGTATACAAGAAGGGATGGGTGGTATACAAGAAGGGAGGGGTGGGTATACAAGAAGGGAAGTGTGGTATACAAGAAGGGATGGGTGGTATACAAGAAGGGATGGGTGGTATACAAGAAGGGATGGGTGGTATACAAGAAGGTATGGGTGCTATACAAGAAGGTATGGTGTACAAGAAGGGATGGGTGGTATACAAGAAGGGATGGGTGGTATACACGAAGGGATGGGTGGGTATACAAGAGGGTATGGGTGGTATACAAGAAGGGATGGGTGGTGTACAAGAAGGTATGGGTGGTATACAAGAAGGGATGTGTGGTATACAAGAAGGGATGGGTGGTATACAAGAAGGGATGGGTGGTATACGAGAAGGGATGGGTGGTATACAAGAAGAGAGGGGTGGGTATACAAGAAGGGAAGGGTGGTATACAAGAAGGGTGGTATACAAGATGGGATGGGTGGTATACAAGAAGGGATGGGTGGTATACAAGAAGGGAGGGGTGGGTATACAAGAAGGGAAGGGTGGTATACAAGAAGGTATGGGTGGTGTACAAAAAGGGATGGATGGTATACAAGAAGGGATGTGTGGTATACAAGAAGGGATGTGTGGTATACAAGAAGGGTTTTGTACAAGAAGGGATGGATGGCATACAAGAAGGGATGTGTGGTATACAAGAAGGGTTGGGTGGTATACACGCAGGGATGTGTGGTATACAAGAAGGGATGGGTGGTGTACAAGAAGGGATGGATGGTATACAAGAAGGGATGGGTGGTATACAAGAAGGGATGGGTGGTATAGAAGGGATGGGTGATATACAAGAAGGGATGGGTGGTATACAAGAAGGGATGTGTGGTATACAAGAAGGGATGTGTGGTATACAAGAAGGGATGGGTGGTGTACAAGAAGGGATGGATGGTATACAAGAAGGGATGGGTGGTATACAAGAAGGGATTGGTGGTATACAAGAAGGGATGGGTGATATACAAGAAGGGATGGGTGGTTTACACGAATGGATGGGTGGTATACAAGAAGGGATGGGTGGTGTACAAGAAGGTATGGGTGGTATACAAGAAGGGATGTGTGGTATACAAGAAGGGATGGGTGGTATACAAGAAGGGATGTGTGGTATACAAGAAGGGATGGGTGGTGTACAAGAAGGGATGGATGGTATACAAGAAGGGATGGGTGGTATACAAGAAGGGATTGGTGGTATACAAGAAGGGATGGGTGATATACAAGAAGGGATGGGTGGTTTACACGAATGGATGGGTGGTATACAAGAAGGGATGGGTGGTGTACAAGAAGGTATGGGTGGTATACAAGAAGGGATGTGTGGTATACAAGAAGGGATGGGTGGTATACAAGAAGGGATGGGTGGTATACGAGAAGGGATGGGTGGTATACAAAAAGGGAGGGGTGGGTATACAAGAAGGGAAGGGTGGTATACAAGAAGGGTGGTAAACAAGAAGGGATGGGTGGTATACAAGAAGGGATGGGTGGTATACAAGAAGGGATGGGTGGTATACAAGAAGGGATGGGTGGTATACAAGAAGGGATGGGTGGTATACAAGAAGGGATGGGTGGTGTACAAGAAAGGATGGGTGGTATACAAGAAGGGATGGATGGTATACAAGAAGGGTGGTGTACAAAAAGGGATGGATTGTATACAAGAAGGGATGATTGGTATACAAGAAGGGATGTGTGGTATACAAGAAGGGTTTTGTACAAGAAGGGATGGATGGCATACAAGAAGGGATGTGTGGTATACAAGAAGGGGTGGGTGGTATACACGAAGGAATGTGTGGTATACAAGAAGGGATGGGTGGTATACAAGAAGGGATGGGTGGTGTACAAAAAGGGATGGATGGTATACAAGAAGGGATGTGTGGTATACAAGAAGGGATGTGTGGTATACAAGAAGGGTTTTGTACAAGAAGGGATGGATGGCATACAAGAAGGGATGTGTGGTATACAAGAAGGGATGGGTGGTATACGAGAAGGGATGGGTGGTATACAAGAAGGGAGGGGTGGGTATACAAGAAGGGAAGGGTGGTATACAAGAAGGGTGTATACAACATGGGATGGGTGGTATACAAGAAGGGATGGGTGGTATACAAGAAGGGAGGGGTGGGTATACAAGAAGGGAAGGGTGGTATACAAGAAGGGTGGTAAACAAGAAGGGATGGGTGGTATACAAGAAGGGATGGGTGGTATACAAGAAGGGATGGGTGGTATACAAGAAGGGATGGGTGGTATACAAGAAGGGATGGGTGGTATACAAGAAGGGATGGGTGGTGTACAAGAAAGGATGGGTGGTATACAAGAAGGGATGGATGGTATACAAGAAGGGTGGTGTACAAAAAGGGATGGATTGTATACAAGAAGGGATGATTGGTATACAAGAAGGGATGTGTGGTATACAAGAAGGGTTTTGTACAAGAAGGGATGGATGGCATACAAGAAGGGATGTGTGGTATACAAGAAGGGGTGGGTGGTATACAAGAAGGGATGGGTGGTATACGAGAAGGGATGGGTGGTGTACAAGAAGGGATGGGTGGTATACAAGAAGGGATGGATGGTATACAATAAGGGTGGTGTACAAAAAGGGATGGATGGTATACAAGAAGGGATGTGTGGTATACAAGAAGGGATGTGTGGTATACAAGAAGGGTTTTGTACAAGAAGGGATGGATGGCATACAAGAAGGGATGTGTGGTATACAAGAAGGGGTGGGTGGTATACACGAAGGGATGTGTGGTATACAAGAAGGGATGGGTGGTGTACAAGAAGGGATGGATGGTATACAAGAAGGGATGGGTGGTATACAAGAAGGGATGGGTGGTATACAATAAGTGTGGTATACAAGAAGGGATGGGTGGTATACAAGAAGGGATGGGTGGTATACAAGAAGGGATGGGTGGTATACAAGAAGGGAGGGGTGGGTATACAAGAAGGGATGGGTGGTATACAAGAAGGGTGGTATACAAGAAGGTATGGGTGGTATACAAGAAGGGATGGGTGGTATACAAGAAGGGATGGGTGGTATACGAGAAGGGATGGGTGGTGTACAAGAAGGGATGGGTGGTATACAAGAAGGGATGGATGGTATACAAGAAGGGTGGTGTACAAAAAGGGATGGATGGTATACAAGAAGGGATGTGTGGTATACAAGAAGGGTTTTGTACAAGAAGGGATGGATGGCATACAAGAAGGGATGTGTGGTATACAAGAAGGGGTGGGTGGTATACACGAAGGGATGTGTGGTATACAAGAATTGATGGGTGGTGTACAAGAAGGGATGGATGGTATACAAGAAGGGATGGGTGTATACAAGAAGGGATGGGTGGTATACAAGAAGGGATGGGTGATATACAAGAAGGGATGGGTGATATACAAGAAGGGATGGGTGGTGTACAAGAAGGTATGGGTGGTAAACAAGAAGGGATGGGTGGTATACAAGAAGGTATGGGTGGTATACAAGAAGGGATGGGTGGTATACAAGAAGGGATGGGTGGTATACGAGAAGGGATGGGTGGTGTACAAGAAGGTATGGGTGGTATACAAGAAGGGGTGGGTGGTATACAAGAAGGGATGGGTGGTATACGAGAAGGGATGGGTGGTGTACAAGAAGGGATGGGTGGTATACAAGAAGGGATGGATGGTATACAAGAAGGGTGGTGTACAAAAAGGGATGGATGGTATACAAGAAGGGATGTGTGGTATACAAGAAGGGATGTGTGGTATACAAGAAGGGTTTTGTACAAGAAGGGATGGATGGCATACAAGAAGGGATGGGTGGTATACAAGAAGGGATGGGTGGTGTACAAGAAGGGATGGATGGTATACAAGAAGGGATGGGTGGTATACAAGAAGGGATGGGTGGTATACAAGAAGGGATGGATGGTATACAAGAAGGGATGGGTGGTATACAAGAAGGGATGGGTGGTATACGAGAAGGGATGGGTGGTGTACAAGAAGGGATGGGTGGTATACAAGAAGGTATGGGTGGTATACAAGAAGGGATGGGTGGTATACAAGAAGGGATGGATGGTATACAAGAAGGGATGGGTGGTATACAAGAAGGGATGGGTGGTATACGAGAAGGGATGGGTGGTGTACAAGAAGGGATGGGTGGTATACAAGAAGGTATGGGTGGTATACAAGAAGGGTGGTGTACAAAAATGGATGGATGGTATACAAGAAGGGATGTGTGGTATACAAGAAGGGATGTGTGGTATACAAGAAGGGTTTTGTACAAGAAGGGATGGATGGCATACAAGAAGGGATGTGTGGTATACAAGAAGGGGTGGGTGGTATACACGAAGGGATGGGTGGTATACAAGAAGGGATGGGTGGTATACAAGAAGGGATGGGTGGTATACAAGAAGGGATGGGTGGTATACAAGAAGGGATGGTTGGTATACAAGAAGGGATGGGTGGTATACGAGAAGGGATGGGTGGTGTACAAGAAGGGATGGGTGGTATACAAGAAGGGATGGATGGTATACAAGAAGGGTGGTGTACAAAAATGGATGGATGGTATACAAGAAGGGATGTGTGGTATACAAGAAGGGATGTGTGGTATACAAGAAGGGTTTTGTACAAGAAGGGATGGATGGCATACAAGAAGGGATGTGTGGTATACAAGAAGGGGTGGGTGGTATACACGAAGGGATGTGTGGTATACAAGAAGGGATGGGTGGTGTACAAGAAGGGATGGATGGTATACAAGAAGGGATGGATGGTATACAAGAAGGGATGTGTGGTATACAAGAAGGGGTGGGTGGTATACACGAAGGGATGGGTGGTATACAAGAAGGGATGGGTGGTATACAAGAAGGGATGGGTGGTATACAAGAAGGGATGGGTGGTATACAAGAAGGGATGTGTGGTATACAAGAAGGGATGTGTGGTATACAAGAAGGTATGGGTGGTGTACAAGAAGGTATGGGTGGTATACGAGAAGGGATGGGTGGTATACAAGAAGGGTGGTGTACTATACAAGAAGGAATGGGTGGTGTACAAGAAGGGATGGGTGGTATAGAAGAAGGGATGGATGGTATACAAGAAGGGTGGTGTACAAAAAGGGATGGATGGTATACAAGAAGGGATGGGTGGTATACGAGAAGGGATGGGTGGTGTACAAGAAGGGATGGGTGGTATACGAGAAGGGATGGGTGGTATACAAGAAGGGATGGATGGTGTACAAGAAGGGATGGGTGGTATACGAGAAGGGATGGGTGGTGTACAAGAAGGGATGGGTGGTATAGAAGAAGTGATGGATGGTATACAAGAAGGGTGGTGTACAAAAAGGGATGGATGGTATACAAGAAGGGATGGGTGGTATACAAGAAGGGATGTGTGGTATACAAGAAGGGATGTGTGGTATACAAGAAGGGGTGGGTGGTATACATGAAGGGATGGCTGGTGTACAAGAAGGGATGGGTGGTATACAAGAAGGGATGTGTGGTATACAAGAAGGGATGGGTGGTATACAAGAAGGGATGTGTGGTATACAAGAAGGGATGGGTGGTATACAAGAAGGGATGGGTGGTATACAAGAAGGGATGAGTGGTATACGAGAAGGGATGGGTGGTATACAAGAAGGGAGGGGTAGGTATACAAGAAGGGAAGGGTGGTATACAATAAGGGTGGTATACAAGAAGGGATGGGTGGTATACAAGAAGGGATGGGTGGTATACAAGAAGGGATGGGTGGTATACAAGAAGGGAGGGGTGGGTATACAAGAAGGGATGGGTGGTATACAAGAAGGGTGGTATACAAGAAGGTATGGGTGGTATACAAGAAGGGATGGGTGGTATACAAGAAGGGATGGGTGGTATACGAGAAGGGATGGGTGGTGTACAAGAAGGGATGGGTGGTATACAAGAAGGGATGGATGGTATACAAGAAGGGTGGTGTACAAAAAGGGATGGATGGTATACAAGAAGGGATGTGTGGTATACAAGAAGGGTTTTGTACAAGAAGGGATGGATGGCATACAAGAAGGGATGTGTGGTATACAAGAAGGGGTGGGTGGTATACACGAAGGGATGTGTGGTATACAAGAAGGGATGGGTGGTGTACAAGAAGGGATGGATGGTATACAAGAAGGGATGGGTGGTATACAAGAAGGGATGTGTGGTATACAAGAAGGGATGGGTGATATACAAGAAGGGATTGGTGGTATACACGAAGGGATGGGTGGTGTACAAGAAGGGATGGGTGGTATACAAGAAGGGTGGTATACAAGAAGGTATGGGTGGTATACAAGAAGGGATGGGTGGTATATAAGAAGTGATGGGTGGTATACGAGAAGGGATGGGTGGTGTACAAGAAGGGATGGGTGGTATACAAGAAGGGATGGATGGTATACAAGAAGGGTGGTGTACAAAAAGGGATGGATGGTATACAAGAAGGGATGTGTGGTATACAAGAAGGGATGTGTGGTATACAAGAAGGGTTTTGTACAAGAAGGGATGGATGGCATACAAGAAGGGATGTGTGGTATACAAGAAGGGGTGGGTGGTATACACGAAGGGATGGGTGGTGTACAAGAAGGGATGGGTGGTAAACGAGAAGGGATGGGTGGTGTACAAGAAGGGATGGGTGGTATACAAGAAGGGATGGATGGTTTACAAGAAGGGTTGTGTACAAAAAGGGATGGATGGTATACAAGAAGGGATGGGTGGTATACAAGAAGGGATGTGTGGTATACAAGAAGGGATGTGTGGTATACAAGAAGGGGTGGGTGGTATACACGAAGGGATGGGTGGTGTACAAGAAGGGATGGGTGGTATACAAGAAGGGATGTGTGGTATACAAGAAGGGATGGGTGGTATACAAGAAGGGATGGGTGGTATACAAGAAAGGATGGGTGGTATACAAGAAGGGATGGGTGATATACAAGAAGGGATGGGTGGTATACACGAAGGGATGGGTGGTGTACAAAAAGGGATGGGTGGTATAGATCTCAGATCATATCACTATTTCTCTGTTTTGATATACAGTCATGTGCAAAAACGGCACTTGAACATAGTTTAAATCAATAAGGACTATAACCAGGGGGCGGCTGCAAAATACCCTGCTTTCTTCCTGCGTATAAATTTTAAGTTAAGTTTACCGTTTTAGGTTAAGTTTACAGTTTCACGACTGTTATTGTGTCGTATTATTTATTTGTTTGTAGCTCCACGATAAAGTAACAGAATGGACTTTTTCCCCTATATAACGCGACGTTGTGCGGATGAGGATGCATCAGGATGCTCAGAGAGGACAAACCTTTGAATTCTGAAGTTATCCTCTATGTAAGAACTACAGGCAAAATCCCAATGTCCTTTAATGGTTCTAAACTTCCGCAAATAGTTTTTTATTTTGTAGTTTTAATCATACAGGAAGGAAATCACGGTTACACCCCCCGATGCTTGGCTTGAGATTCGCCTTGTTTACCCATTTAGCTGAACAATTTCTGGTATTTCGTTCCAGCTCGCAGAACAAACACCCCCCCACCCACCCACACACCTAACCCAGTAAAGAGGGGTACGTAAGGGGGTTGCGAAAAAACCGCAATACCGCACAGAAAAACGCAAAACCGTCAATAACCGTTAACCGTGCAGTCTTACGCCCCCTCTCAGTAAAATGGATAGCTTTTTAGAACTGAGATACGCGAATTCCGTAGACCTTCACTTGACAAACACAGACATCAAGTCCTGGGACACACGAATTTCGTAGACCTTCATATGACAAACACAGACATCAAGTCCTGGGACACACGAATTTCGTAGACCTTCACTTGACAAACACAGACATCAAGTCCTGGGACACACGAATTTCGTAGAACTTTACTTGACAAACACAGACTCAAGTCCTGAGACACACGAATTTCGTAGACCTTCACTTGACAAACACAGACATCAAGTCCTGAGACACACGAATTTCGTAGACCTTCACTTGACAAACACAGACATCAAATCCTGAGACACACGAATTTCGTAGACCTTCACTTGACAAACACAGACATCAAGTCCTGAGACACACGAATTCCGTAGACCTTCATATGACGGACTGCAAAAAAAACACCACTTCACCTTTACCCTTTATCGAACACGGTACCAATAAATTAATCTGTCCGTCTGTCTGTCTAAAAAATAGAATTATTTAAAGTCCAAGTTTAATATGCCATTATAAATTACTTTACAAACGATACGGTTATAAACTAAATCTGTTTGGATACACTAACTATTTACATATTACTTGCATGTCATCGTTCAAAATGTTATTTATATGACAAAGAAACTCCCTACCCCTCCCTCCAGATAACCGATGGCCTGGCTTGCCTTATTTGGATTTCCTGCGGTTTCATCGGTTCGACCGCAAGGGAATTGTGAAAGAACTGGATGTCACATGGCCGTACACAGGGAGCCCGAAACCATAAGACAATCGAGAACGGCTGTGGGGTTATTTCAAGGCCTGTTTCATGAACTCCACGTAAGAGATCCTGCCGTCCATATGGAGGTCGAACGCCGAGTAGATTTGGTAGAAGTCTTCCTCGTCAAGTGGGAACTCGAAGCTCTTCATGGTCGCGCGGAAATCAGCGGCGGATACCATCCCATCTCCGGTCATATCCGTCTTCTTCATAGCGCGACGGAGGCTTTTCCAATCGCAAATCATCTGCAAGGAAAAGGCCAGGGCGAAATTTAAAATCTCATCAGTAGACCCGCAGGTCACATCGTGAGACTAGAAAACTGCAGTTAATTTTTAGAATAACTAGGTGGTTACCCTTCCCTTACGAAGGCGTGGTGGAATCAGAGAAATAGATCAACACGGTTGAAATGGCATGTTTTTAGCTTCTTTGATAACATAGTAATTTCGCTACGTTTATCGCTTCATCGAAGCAAAATAAATTTTAACCATGTGTTGATTTATTTCCCACATGTTTGCGCGGTCTAAGCTTTTCCCGTCTGTCGGTTATTACCCTTGTGTTGATAATTACCCGTCTGTCGATTTTCACCCGTCTATCGTTTGTAACCCGTCTATCGTTTGTAACCCGTCTGTCGGTTTTTACCTTATTTCTGATCTTATCCATGACAACGGCTATGGCTACTTGTGATGGTGTTCGTCTCTCAACCTACAGAAAATAAAGCAAGTCAGATGCAGTATTCAACAGTTAACCCATGCACCCCTCCGTTGCATTCGACTAAAGCAGTGTTTTGACGTAGCCTGCGTACATCCGGTTTCAAAATTCTTATTGTATAACCAATACACTGTTTTGTACAATATAATGAACAACAATGTTTTGACACGGTAAAACACATTTTTCTAAACAACACACAAAGACAATGTTTTGACGCGGTAAAACACATTTTTTTAACCACCACAGAATGCTATTTAAAAAAGCGCCACTGCAAACGGCGAATGGGTCATGGCAAATTGCAGTTCTATGACCGAAAAGAGTATCATATGGGTATCATAATTCTTCCAAATATAGATTTAAGCACTGCCTAAAGGCGGAGTCAGCTTCATTTCAATATTTTAATGTGAATCCTTGGGCAGTTTAGGGGTATGACCCTCTGAGGACTAGAGTAATGCAATTGCTTTTGAGAATAAAAAAGATCCATGACAAAACATTCTGTATGCTTGATATTATCTCACCACCCCCTTTACAGTGTTTGATCGTCAGTGGTATAGTAGGGAGATGATGGATTGAACAGGGGTTGATTGCTAGTGGTATAGTAGGGAGAAGATGGGTTGGTCAGGGGGTTGATTGCTAGTGGTATAGTAGGGAGAAGATGGGTTGATCAGGGGTTGATTGCTAGTGGTATAGTAGGGAGAAGATGGGTTGATCAGGGTTTGATCGTCAGTGGTATTGTAGGGAGAAGATGGGCTGATCAGGGGTTTATTGTTAGTGGTATAGTAGGGAGAAGATGGGTTGATCAGGGTTTGATCTTCAGTGGTATAGTAGGGTTTGATCGTCAGTGGCAGAGTTACTAACCAGTCTCTCGGTTGGCTCCTGGTTTGATCGTCGAGGTGACGCTATCGGGTTTGAGCCCTCGGGCATCGTTGGAAGGAAGAACTTCATAAACTCCAAATAGCTAACACTGAGGGAAAAACAAGCAGATGTTAGATTTGTCATTCATTCGTTGTTAACAACACCTCTCCTAGGGGACGGTATCAAAAGTGTGGTTTCACTACTTCAAAATTTGAAGGTTTGTCGTTGAAGGCAAACTATTCGCTATGTTAATAGTGGTCAAATTGACTCATATTCCAAAAGTGCCATTCAAAAAACGAAAACCTGCAATTAAAGTAAGACACAATATAACCATACCGCAACCATATGTTCATTTTTTTGTAAGCTTACAAAGTGCGCTTACAGAAATGTTCGCAACAAAAACACAGATCATTTTTCCATTCTTCCTCGTTTTAGTTTCCTCGTTTGTCGAGGTTTATGCTGAAAGTCAATCTGGCTTGTTCACGGTTCATCCATCCAAACATTCCCTAGAAACAGTGTTGAAAGCAGTACAAGTTGTTGACGACTTCGGGTGCATAGCCGAGTGTTCTCGCGCAAAGGAGTCATGTTCAGCCGTGAATTTCCACAAACGCAAGTCGCCGGACGGCAAGTTCCTGTGCCAACTGCTGGCGTATCGTGGTGACAAGACGGCTTTAATCGAGCAAGACGACAATTACGATTTTATTCGAATGGAAAAGCAGGTTAATGAAGCACTCTTATACAGGGGTACCCCTCTATCACAAAGCTTGTTCCGCAAGAAATGTAATACAGCGGTCTTTAAATGTTTTATGTGGAGTTTTTAGCATGTTATTCAACCCAAAAGATTGTGTCAATTTTGTAGAAGTCTTAAAATTAGCTGCTTAAACGTTTCAAAATGTCTGCGACTTAGGACACAAAATTTAGAACTGAACAAACATTTTCTTTCCGTCACTATTTGTACTCCAAAAGCGCTACTGCCTGTTTGTAGTACAAATCAAACGGAACTTAGTTAACCTAGTGAATGATACTGTATTCCCGACCTTCAGACACTACTATTAAAATGAGCCGATATAAACTACCATCCTTCATACACAAAAATAAAATTCTTCTCAGCACTAAAAAACAAATTTTCTTGTAGAACCACCAGAGTACAAGCGGAGAAGGCTGGACCGTCATCCAGAGGCGCGTGGACGGCTCGGTAAATTTTAGCCGCCCCTGGGTCGAGTACAAGCAGGGGTTTGGTAACAAGGCGGGGGAGTTCTGGTTAGGGCTGGAGAAGATACACGCTATGACGTCACAGAGGCGGTACCGACTGCGATTCGACATGGAGGACTTCGAGGGAAACACGAGATACGCCGAGTACGATGACTTTGAAATTGAAGACGAGCCGAACTGTTATCGATTGGTGGCTATTGGAAATTACAAAGGTATGTCGAGTGAGTGGAAAATACAAAAATAAAAAACGAGTTTGGTGTTTGCATTTCTTAAGATATCTTTGGAAAGACTGACTTGATGTATGACCACATTAAAAACGGTATAAAACTTTTGCCCGGCCATTCTCTTCCCCAAATACCATCCACGTCCATGGCTACCACAGGTATCCCCCGCAGTGGCGGATCCAGGGGTGGTGACGGGGGTGACATGTCGCCCCCCCCCCTTTTGGGCAAAAAAGGGGTTAAACATAAAAAGATAAATCGTTGCAAATTGTTTAAGCCGAATTGGATGTATCGCGATGCTATTCACTGGACGAAAACCAAACAATGTTCGTGACAGAAAGCCCAGGCCACTGCACTAGGCGAAACTGAAAACTGGCGAAACAGAAAACTGGCGGAACAGAAAACTGGCGAAACAGAAAACTGGCGAAACAGAAAAGCACATTTCAACAACATTTTTAACCCAAAAGATAGCACATTGGGTGTGGTCGAAGCAATTTCTAATCCTAAGCTCTAAAATCACTTAAAGACCGGTGAGACCCCTTCATGGATAGCAAAAGCGTAAGAATTTTATAACAGTTGATTGAATTGAATGCCCTAAAAGATAGGGCGATCACCCTATCGTCTACTTTTTTGGAAAGCCCTCCCCCTCCTTGCTAGGCAGAGCGCAACCAGAAAATTCATGCTAGCACATAGTAGAGTGGGTAAGCAAACTGAAGATGCGAGGAACTTATAAACATGCCCCACTGGCAAAGCTTTAGCAACAGCGATACAAGAATCCCTGGCAAAAAATGAGATTTTAACCAACTGCCTCGGGCATAGGCATATGAGTTAATAAATAAGCTCGACGGAGGTTATGTGGGAATAGCTAAGTCAGCACCAGACGCCTATTATTAAGGAGATTCGGTACAGTTTCCCGAATGCCCAACCAGCCTGTCAATCACAACTCGTATCTTCTGCTACAGGGATCGGATTATCAAACTTTTTGGTCATGCCATGTACCTAGGGATGAGCTTTATAAAAATGTAACATGTGTTTACATTGCTGTTTCTATGGCAACAGAACGGCGAACGCGTTAAATTCACTATTCGCAAGTGCTGTTCGCTGCAGGGAAATTTTTTTAACAAATAAGCTATAGGATATTATACATCAGACATTGGTCGACACTAAGGGGAAGTTTTATTAAAATCTAGCCCCTCCCTTCTGAGTTTAAGAGCCAGATCCTTCGTCTTCTATAAGGTATACAAAAGAAAATTTTCTCTAAATATAAAAACCAAGAACTCCGGCTAGATAGATTTTAACTTCGCGAAACTCACGTGACTCCGCACTGAGAAACCCTGTGAGAGTCCCCTGTTGAACGTTCGTGATCGATATATCTTTTTTATGGTTCTTTTTTATCTTTTTTATGGTTCTAGGAGATGCTGGCGACAGATTAGGTTATTGTATCGGTAGTAACTTCACCACTAAAGACTCCGCTAACGATTACTATGGTGAAAACATTGCAGTGATGCATGGAGGAGCCGGATGGTGGTTCCCCGGGATAATTCTCGCCAACCCTAATGGTGTATACTCAACGGCGGGAAATATTCCTTTTCACATCCATTGGGGCGGTATTTTTTTAAGGAAAATATCAATGAAATTGCGACCTTTCTAGTGCAAAAGAGATGAACTATGGAAATACTTTAGGTCATTGACGATATGATCACTTTTTATCAAAAATAATTAATCACTAGATAAGTGAAACTTAATATGATATCTGCGAATAACGAAAACTATGTTCCATCAAAATGAATTAAAACAATGTAAATGTTTCTGTTTACTTGTTTTGTTTGAGTGTGCGCTTGCTTGTTTTGATTGTGTTTACTTGTTTTGTTTGTTAGCGCATTTGCTGTTTTATTTGTGTTTACTTGTTTTGATTGTTCGTGCGTTTGCTTGTTTTGTTTGTGTTTACTTGTTTTGTTTGTTCGTGCGTTTGCTTGTTTTGTTTGTGTTTACTTGTTTTGATTATTAAGTGACAAACCTGTTGTCCTTGTATTTTGTAAATCGCACGGCAAGATTTTCGCACTCTGCATCTGATAAACCCTTGCAATTCTTTCTTAAGATGCTCTACAAATCAAACAAAATCGTTATACAATGTTTCAGCCACCGCGCATAACCCTTGAAAGCCCAATCACTTACACTCGTTATCAGTCACATGGGCACCCTGTGTCTTTACGAGTCACAACTGTGTTTTGGTGGACGTCAATCATGACTCAATTCTGCATCTGTCACAGCTTTAGATCGATCACAACCAAAACAACATTAAAGTGGGTCGCCTTCTTAGCTACTGTCACCGAGAAAATACCGAAAAACACAAAGCCAGCATTTAAATGAAGTTCGAATTGTTTCTTAGCTTTGCGTGGTTATTGATTAAGTGCGCAGTGTGTATATATATCTTGTTTTCTTTCTTGACGCCTGGTGCTTCTCGGCGCTCTCTTATTGGTCAGCGGTCTAACAGCTACCAAATACAAAATGCTTCCGTCACCAAAAACCAGTCGCGACTCGGAAACGAAAAAATCAAAGGTGCACGTGTGACTGAAAACGAGGGTAAAGAAGAAGAACGGAATTCGCGTTGCAGAAATTGTTTTTTTGATAAAAGCGTGGGCATGGGAGAGGATAGAGGATGGACCAGGGGGGAGGGGAAGAGTAGGGTGGAATAGAGTAGAGAAAAGAAAATCGCACAATACCTTGAACTGGTTAGAGTCTACGCTTCCCATGCCTTCACGGTCAGTCTTCCTTAGGTCTTCACGGATTTGGTTCCAACGAGTGCGAACCTTGCGACAGTGAAGATGCAATAACCAGTGTTGGGAATACAGCAATAAGGCAATAACCAGTGTTGGGATTACAGCAATAAGGCAATAACCAGTGTTGGGATTACAGCAATAAGGCAATAACCAGTGTTGGGATTACAGCAATAAGGCAATAACCAGTGTTGGGATTACAGCAATAAGGCAATAACCAGTGTTGGGATTACAGCAATAAGGCAATAACCAGTGTTGGGATTACAGCAATAAGGCAATAACCAGTAGTGGGAATAAAGTGATAAGTCAATAACCAGTGTTGGGAATAAAGTGATAAGGCAATAACCAGTGTTGGGAATACAGCAATAAGGCAATGACCAGTGTTGGGAATAAAGTGATAAGGCAATAACCAGTGTTGGGAATACAGCAATAAGGCAATGACCAGTGTTGGGAATAAAGTGATAAGGCAATAAACAGTGTTGGGAATAAAGTGATAAGGCAATAACCAGTGTTGGGAATACAGCAATAAGGCAATAACCAGTGTTGGGAATAAAGTGATAAGTCAATAACCAGTGTTGGGAATAAAGTGATAAGGCAATAACCAGTGTTGGGAATACAGCAATAAGGCAATGACCAGTGTTGGGAATAAAGTGATAAGGCAATAACCAGTGTTGGGAATACAGCAATAAGGCAATAACCAGTGTTGGGAATCCAGCAATAAGGCAATAACCAGTGTTGGGAATAAAGTGATATGGCAATAACCAGTGTTGGGAATAAAGTGATAAGGCAATAACCAGTGTTGGGAATAAAGTGATAAGGCAATAAACAGTGTTGGGAATACACCGATAAGGCAATAACCAGTGTTGGGAATACAGAAATACGCGATAAACAGTGTCGGTAATACAGCAAAGATGAAATAACCAGTGTTGGAAATACAACGATTGTGAAATAAACAGTGTGGGAATACAGAGAATATGCGATAAATAGTGTTGAGAATAGAGCGAAGATGCAATAACCAGCGCTGAGATAGAATAACCCGTGTTAAGATGGTAGAGACCAGTGCTGAGATGGAATAACCAGTGTTGAGATGGAATAACCAGTGTTGAGATGGAATAACCAGTGTTGAGGTCTAATAACCAGTGTTGAGAGGGGATAATCAGTGCTGAGAGGGAAAAACTAGTGCTGAGAGGTGATAACCAGTGCTGAGAGGGAATAACCAGTGCTGAGAGGTGATAACCAGTGTTAAGATGGAATAACCAGTGCTGAGAGGGAATGACCAGTGTTAAGATGGAATAACCAATGCTGAGAGGGAATAACCAGTGCTGATAGGAATAATTAGTGTTAAGATGAAATAACCAGTGCTGAGAGGGAATAACCAGTGCTGAGAGGGAATAATAAGTGTTGAGAGGAAATAATTAGTGCTAAGATGGAATAACCAGTGCTGAGAGGGAATAAGCAGTGATGGGGATATCAGGCCATCAGGAGCAACACATGTCAAGGGAGGGTGGGGAAATTAACGCAAAGATAAATGAATTCATGATGACTATAGATGTAGTGTTTTCTGGCATTTTCAACTCTTACAATACTTTAAAAGGAACAAATATTGATAAATACGTATACAGGTACCAGGATCCTCTAATACTCGATCTTTTACAGATTAATGCTACGAGCGTGAAGCGCGCTCCTATTAAACATGAGGATGACGCAGTTACAGCGTTTCGATTACCGCCGTCATAGCATACCTCTAATTTGATTATATTCATTGTCGACTCCAACTTCGGTTTCTCGGATCGCTCTCGCGGTTGTTCCGAAGGCATCGTACAATCATCGTTTGCAATCGATTGTACATCGTCACTGGCTTCACCAGGCATTTCTTCCTCATCTTCATCAATTTCTACAAATCGTTCAAGAGTCTTTCTTACTTGCGCACGCGCATACTTCTGAAGTACATGCGACAGCTGACCATCTAGGAACGAAAAAAAGGTTTCTAGTAAGACATTAGAGGACTTGCGTTAAGAGATCACGTGCAGTGCATGAATACGACTCATGACGTTAAACCTTAGAATGAGACTTGTTGAGATATGTTTCTAGTTGACTGTTTGAATATCACACGAGTGATTGGTCGGAACAAACCTTCCATACATATTTCAGGTGTTGACGGATTTACTTGTCGCGCTTTAATTATTCGATGTTAGTTAAGAAACAAATGTAAAGCTGATGTTTATAGAAAAAGAGACAAATCCTTTTTGCATGGGCCCGCCCTTATGCTCGCCTCCAATGCGAACCACTCTCATTTTCAGTCGAATTCTTCTTTCTATACTCTATACATTGTTAATCAAACAATAAGTCCACAGAAAAGGCCTCTTTTCGGTAAATCATCCACATCTTTCAAAGTTGTTGCAGGCCTCGAAACATGGGGGAAGGTACGATACGAAAACATTAATCAAATATTTGGGGGCACAACCACGTCTCTACTGGTCATTTCCTACACATTTTTTTGAAAATACAAGGGCGGCGGGGCGGGGGGGGATGGTGGTGTTCGTGCCCTGCTACCGCCCCTTTTCCTGCCTCATACCTTTAACTTGGGTCTGCGCAGGTGGAGTTCTGCCCGCTGCCGAAAAACACGTTTTGACAAGCTCGATGAAGTTGAGCGTGCCGTCTCGCTCAATCGGGAGCTTCTTCCAAAGTGAATCAACCTCGCTTCCACTCAATTTGAACTCATGCCTAAAGACAAAACACATGTCAGTTTTATATCAGCCATTGTTGGGGCAACGACAAAACAATTGTCTTAATCGATAAAAAATGATAAAGTTATACCATTCATACATCCTGGATCCGACAAGTCGGCGCAATTCATTGCTTCATAGCCAAGCAGCCCCTCTTTGCAAGGCGTGTTCGAGATTTAGTTTTACAATGGGTTTCTCAAATAGTAAAAAAATGTCATTTCCTTTTAGTTATAGATTGAATAGTTTGGAAAGATAAAGGTATAGGAAGTTAACAGTAATCAGTGGAATGGGCATTAACATTTGCGTTGGCTATTAAACAAACAACCATAATAAAAAAGACCCAACAAAAATAAAAAAGGCTTATAAGTCTGACCAGTAAATGCATCTGTAGATACATCTATTTCTTACCTTTCGAATAGTTTCCTAAACGTTTCCCGTGTCAGATTCCCACAATTCCTTGAGGCCTTGTCAATACCAATAAACGTCTACGATTCAATAAAAAGTATTAGTTGTTGACATCCATTCTTTACCCGTCAATCGCCCCCCCTCCCTTTTGTCTGAGGAATTTCGAGAGAAAAATAAGCAAAGAAATATTTAAAAACGAGATAAAAACACTGTCCAATCCAGCACTTTTATGGTTAACTTGACGTTTAAATGAAATCTAAATCATTTTTAGAACACCCGTCACCGATGTCCTATTACAAATTGACACAATGGATTTTGCCATTGATTGACGAGGTTATCAAAACCCATTTGTTTCCCAGGGCTTTTATTGATGTATACCATACATAAAGGTTAATGGAAAGTTAGATATAAGCGTGAGATTCACTTCTTAAGTATGCAATTATTTTAAATGGTTAGAAAAAATGGAAAGCTTACTTGCCTTGTTAATAAAGTCGAATTTCTCTGTCAGTAGAGTACCCAATTGAGCCATAAGCTGGAAAAAATTGCATAAAAAACATGTTAAAGCATGTTTTTTGTCTATAAATGGAGGGCTCTATGCGGTCTGTGATTGGAAAAGTTTATGCGATAGAGGCTAGAATAAAATAAAAAGTTTCTAGCGACGCGGATTACCCGGTGTTTTTTGCTAGGCGCGGAGTCGTTGCCGCCACCTTGTTTTGTTCTGGCCGCGCGCCCTGCTCTCCCCTTCCTCCTCCCCAGCTCGCGCGCGGCCAAAATAAAACAAAATGGCGGCCATACTCCGTTATTTTACAATATCGCATCTTACAGGTTGTTAAAATACGAAAAAAAAGAAAAAGAACAAGAAAATTATACTATCCGGTGTTATATTTTTCTAGCCTCCAAAGCCCCCTGCAAATAGGCTAAGGCTAGCTAGCATGGACTTTTGTTCAGGCATCTCGCCGACTAAACAGGCCTCAACCAGAATAATGGATATCGTCCACCAAAAGCTGCTACTCAAGTCGAAGAAGTCTGCCATGAAGACGTCTAATTGAAGACAAAAATTTGGCAGAGTCGAGTACCAGTTTGTGGTGAACCTTATAACGTCAGAAATGAATAAGGAAAATTGTTGTGTTGCTCAAATAATTATTTACTGTATTTATCGTCGGTTTCACGCGCGCGCCGCAAAGAGTTGTGGGAAGAAATTGGGAAGGTGAATGTTCTTTTAATTTGAATCCAAAGGCGGTTCACAGGTGAACGATAACCCTCTTGTAAACAGAGGCCGATGGGTAGAGAAAGCCGACGATCCTGGCCCCGGCACACTTCGTGCCTTTGTGAAAATAACATCATTAGTTACAATACCAGAAAAAGAGAAGTATGAAAAAATGGAATAAATTTTGATCTATAGATTTTGGCTATTTTAAGCACTTGATGTATCTCTCTCCTGATACACTTCTATCAAAAACAACTAACATGGTAACATAAACAAATATATATATATGTCTAAACTACAAGAATAGGAATAGTCTTTTAGCAATAAAGTTGGTTGTTTCTGTTGTTCCATTTCTGTACATTGGTTATTACAATTTAAAGACCAGGAAATAGTAAAATAAAACCATTCTGCTAATGGGAATTCGGAAACGTCAAAGAAATTATTCTAATTGAAAATTAACGATCTTCACGCCTAGGGAAAATAAATTTAATCTCACAATTAAAAACAAACTAGTATTGAATGCAACAAAATTCAGAAATATGAAGTGATCTTAATTTAATTACTTGGCATTGTTTGCCCTAAAACACGGGCGTAAGATATAGTATATAGTATAAATATATGTTCTATAGGTCATTTCAAAGATTTTATGGGATTACTCATTTTTTACTTGTGTGGCGTCAGCCATTTGAAAGTCGTTATACCGCATCTGTTTGGAACGAATAATCATATAACAGTCCATCTTGAAACCTTAGAAAGCTTTTACAATACTAATTCAATCTCCTTCCCTCACCATATATACTGTTTAGCAAAAGGTCAAACGATAATTGATTTGCAAATTACAATTCTCATTTGTTTCCAATGCTAAAAGCTATCCTTTTAAGAGTCTTGGAATTTACGTAAAATGACATCCAAGCCATTAAGTTACAAGCAGATGTTTTCTTTAACTATTTTTGAAATAGATATTGTCGGAAAACTCATATAATACGCTGTGAGCTTCTCATTAGCAAAATGTTATCTACACAGTGAGATCATCTCTGTCCCGCGGTCACTGTAAAAAGTGCGCTATTCTTACTGGAAAGTGACTCGCTTGTTTTGGTTTTCTTGGGTAAGTCAAGTGAGTACTCTCCCAATTTATGTTATAATATCATAAAATAAATTTTTAATGCTATACTGGCCTATGGACCGAATGGGCAAGTATTGTTATGAATGACATAACATTTTACCGTCTGAGTATATTACAAACCTTATGTTTCCTTAGACTGACCTTAGTGCAGTTAGTGATTGTTGGGCCTTATGTATCATGCTATTCTATGCAATGCTTAAAGAAGTCGCTATATCTGATTTTGTTCGTTATTTTTTAATCTTATTTCTTTCAAAAACATAATAAAAGTTTTGATTTATATGAGAAGGCCTCATTAAAAAGGCCCAACAAAGAAATGCATTTTTTTCAGCGTATTTTTTTAACGTTTCTTATTATGACAGCCTTACATAAAAATCGTATCCAACGATATCAGTTATAATTAGGAAAAATCCACTATTTGGTCTTCACTATTTTGTTGTTGTTTTTATGGCTTGCATTTTTTTTCTGCTATAAGGTTACTCAAGCAAGTCTATCATAGTCATAGTTGTCACCTAGACTGGTTGCTAGTTAGCCCAGTCCGTACGTATTGGTTTATTCATATGCACCAGAGAAAAGCCTTGGTTCACAATTAAAAAGTAATCAATCAAGGGAATACTTAAATTGGTGACAATCCGTATATTTAGCAGAACGGAATTTTGAATCACAGACAATAGGGCATCTAGGCAAGACAAGCCAGAATGGGATATTTGGAAAGAATGGTATTTCTTATTTCTCTGGCATTCTTTATTTTGTGTTCAAAGACGAATGAGTTATCACAGGGGGTCATTAGGTACGTTTTCAGATCAATCAACACAACACGATACAAACAAAAGGTTTGCAATACAATTAGGTAACCACAAAATAAGAATCACATTCAAGCCAGAGACAGAAAGGGACTGGAAAGAAGATCTAAATTCATTTAAAACTAAAGTCAAGCAGAAATGCAAGAAAGAATTCATTGTGTTTTTGAACGATGGAACATATGAAAAAACAAGGGGTTCTATCAAATATGCCAATCGCCTGTTTCTAGGGAGAACGAACGATTTTAAAACAAAACAAAAAATGCTGTTTTTAGATAAGCAAAAACGAAGCAAATAAGTATTAGGGATATTTCCAGAAAGCTTAAACAAACAACAAAGTCAAGGAAACGAAAGAAGGAGCCGAGGCGGGAAAGAGGAAGCCGACGGGGAAAGACGAAGACTAAGACGGGAATTGATCAAAGCCGATTTAAATTGTTCAGAGAAACTATCGTGTCGTGGACGATGACTCGGGACTCATTATAGGAAGAGAAGAGCTTGTATGTTATTGCGACCAAGAGAAGAGCTTGTATGTTATTGCGACCAACAATGCCTGTATTTCCAAGACTGCTGTTTGGATTTTAAAGAATTCTGCTTTAAAAAAGATTTCTCGACGGATGAATCAAATTATCTAAACACTTCTATCAATCAGTGGAGTTGTGTTCACTGGATGAATGGGAAGAGACCTGTGAAGAAGACGACGCTTGGCACTTGGATGATAACGAAATGTCTCGGGTCACAAGGAGCATCATTTCATTGCAAGGAATTAGCAGACCCAAATACCAAACTTACCAGTAAAACGTTCTTGGACTCTTTGCCAGTTTATTCCGCCGACGGCCGTGTCTTTCGCAATAAATTCTGCGCCGAATGTAATGGAATCCCTAATAATTTGCTTTGGTCATATGGCGTTCTTCTTGATTGTAAAACATTCCCCTCACAGCACCTTACCAGCGAGGAGCGAGTCGCGTTCCTTCTCAGATATTGCTATGACGACATGACATTCAATCACTGGAAGCCCTCGGAGGTACTGTCTAGACGTATCTTCCACTTGTAGTCAAAAGGCAACTGCTTCAGACAAAAAGCAATGCCAAGCAGGGACTCCTGGTATAGTCTACAACGGACAAGTAAACCTCAGGAATGCCCACTGCCTGAATTGCAGCTCTGATCATGTAATGGCAAAGTGTGGCCCGCGCTTTCCACTCATCGTAAAGAATGCACCCGGCGTTACCCCATTTTCGGTTGTCCTCGGCTTACAAAGCAGTGGGGAACATTTTACGACGATTTTATGCCCTGATCAAAAGGAAACGTGTAGAACAACGTACAGAGGTGGCCCGCCAGTTCGCTCAGAATTCAATCAATACGAAGTCTTGCTATTTCTTCTGTCTCCCAGCAATGTAAATACCTGGGATCTCTCAAAAGAGGGATTTAAAAAGGCTTTAAGTGATGCTTTCTGTATCAATTCAACGTTCATTACTCTGATTCACTCGCCGACATACATACTAAAAAGAAAAGAGATCTCCATTTTGTTCAAGCTCAAAATTCCGAACGAAGTTCTACCAAGGAACTGTACTCCGCTTAACCGGGTTTTGGATTTTCAGGCTGTATTTAATATAACCATGGACAGCAACATATTTCCCGTTCTCAAAGCTACCAAGAAGATTCTATCCTGCAATGATTTGAAAGTGTACAAGACACATGAATACACGGTGCTTTCGAGTTCTAGCTCAGCGGTTTATGTTAATAAGCCAGGCGCAACCAGACTACAACAGTAACCACACCAAGGCCGGAGAAGGAGAAATCTATGTTTGTCATGATGCTAGTATGACTACAGAAAACTGTAATGGAACATACGTCGAGGTGGACAAAGACGAAAGTGTTAGAGTACCCAATGGGTCATTGTATTTAAACTCGACGAAACGGATCTATCGGTTGTACTTTTACGATAATGACTCATTGTGGGTTTGCAAAAATCTCTCACGTTCTTACACAAAGGAGAATACCAAAATCGATGACGTAGCGTTGAGGTATCTGACGGCTGTTTGCATGTCTTTGTCGGTCATAAGCATGTCTTTCTTGCTCCTTACATACAGGCTTTTCAAAGAGTTGCGTACTATCCCGGGGATCAACATGATGAACCTTGCCGCCTCCCTGTTAATGGCTCAGCTGTTATGGCAAGTCAGCGGTGCGTTTACCCTCGGCCCAGTTTTCTGCACGATCACGGCATGTTTTCTTCACTATCTTTTCCTGGTCTCCTTTCTATGGACGTCAATCATCGCATATGACACATGGAAGGCTTTCTCGAATACCACCCGGCCTAGGTTGCCAAGCAACAGCAAAAACAAAAGAACCCGTCAAATTTTAAACAACATGGCACTCGGTTGGCTTCCAGTGATGGTCTACGTCACAGTGTGTGTAGCCCTTGACCAATCAGGGGCTGTTGCTATTGGATACGGCTCTGACCAGGCTTGCTGGATAGCCAATAAGAATGCTAATTTATGCATATTTGGACTTCCTGTTGCATTAATGATTCTATTCAACTTTACGCTTTTCATCTTTACTGTCAAAGCTATCAGGGTAACGGAAAAGCAAAGCAGAAAAATCTTTGGGGATCGCTAACACGTGAAGTCAAACTTCGGCATCTACGTCCGCATCGCCACCCTCATAGGTTTAACGTGGTTCTCAGGAATCGCCGCTAAGTTCGTCTGGTCCCCACTGGTGTATGGTTTCGTTACGCTGAATTGCCTTCAAGGGGTTTATATAACAGCGGCATTTGCCCTCAATCAAGCCGCGAGAAAGAACTACAGAGTTCTGATGAGGCTTACAACGAAAAAAACATCGCCAAATACCGACTCGTCGCAACACCATTGTGATACTAGATTCTGATTTTAAAAGGAAGCTGCAAGAAGACACTTACACTAAGGAATTACGTGACTTTCTGAAAGGCAAACTCCGCCAAAACAAATAGAGAAATCACTGCGCGCCTCACGCAAGAGAGCAACCAAAAAGAAGTCTTACGTATTGAGATTGTGAAAGAGCTTAAACACGAGGTTTCGCTTTGAAAGGGAAAGCTCCTCCCACCCCCGGGAAAACAATCACTTATCAATCAGCCGTGAATGAGTCAATATGTCAGGACAATTGCTCTGAGCGCTTAATTCAAATTTCATATTCTAGACCAAATTAAATTTTTTTCCTCGACTTGTCCACCAAAAATGTTTCTATTTATAGCTATACAAAGCTGTGTGCGCTCTAAAATACAACAACTTTTATCACAGCGCGAGAATATTTATGCAGATGTGTAAAATTTAAAATTTTGCACCAAAAACGCGAGTGGACAGCAATTCACCAATCTATCAATCCCTCAACACAACTGTCTTGTTACCTATGCAAAAATGGTTTTATTTCAGCCGACTGAGGCTCAGAAATAAGCAATTTTAATGGAGGCTTCTAATCTGTGACTGCATGCGTTGCAGTGATCTGATTATAATTGCAAATTTAAGTGAAAATTTATGCGCTATACAAATTGCGTACAAATTATATTTAAAGTCAGCACATATACAAAATTATTGCAATTAATAAACAAATATTCCACGTTGGGTTCTATCAAATTCAGAGGGGCTTTGAAATGATAAGATGATAGAAATACGTTTACAGTATGCAAGAAGGCGCGTTCTCAGGATTTGATGACTGGATGCCCAGTCATAGGTAACATATAGAAAAAAGGTAAAATCTGGCGATCCTTCAATAAGAAACGAATCACTTTTTGGTGGCCATGGGACGCTCTGTATACGCGCCTGGGAGGCCATTTTGGAGACTGGCTGGTAATGTAAGACTTTGTAAACAAGGGCAAAGGGGCTAAGGATATCAAGTTTTGGAAGAGAAGTCCCAGCAAGTGTCTTATTCATTGTTGCGCGACCTCGGCGAATCCAAAATCCTTGTAGTTTTGGCAAAGCGCGTAGTCAGTAGATTGTCCAAGCGGTTTTTATTGTCGCGTCATAAACCATTTGATTGTAAACAGCAAGGTAATTGATTGTCACGGTGGTATGATTGACTACGTGCTATTCCCAGGAAAGAAATGGATTTGAATTCCCGGCAGTCCCGCAGTCGTTTATGAAATTATATATGTTTAAGGAAAAACAGGTTACTGGACAAAGAAATGTTTTGCTCTTTGTACACCGCATGATCTTGTGAAGAGTTTCTCGACAACAACTGTACCACTGCGTTAGAAATCCCAGCTTGTTTAGAAAAAGAAGTAGCAGGAATGATGATTTGCTGTAACGTTCATTCATTATGTTGTAGCTGGCAGCTTCACATAGTAGATCAGGATATTCACATTGAACAAAATACCTGATCAGCGTCACGCGACTCCGGTTCTTTCTTGACGTCTAGTTGAGTTGCACTCCTCTCCACCCCCCTAGGGGAGAGACCACCTCGCACTGAGGGAGGGTGGCTAGGGCAGGTTGAGGGTCTCTGTGAGTTCGCCGTTGCTGCCCGCGCCTCCACGGCTCTGTCTGGCGAGAATCTCCTGAAATGCAACCATTGTAAAAGTAAAATAAATATATAAATGTTACAATAACAAGTTAACCATTTGAAAGACCTTTACTTTGTATCTTTATCAGGTTATCAATCAGGTTAATGTTTATAGTAGTATAGTAGCGACACTGAGCTGGCTTTTTTGGCGGAGTGACGTCATCAGAGATACTTCATGCACCCCTCAGTAAATCCCTCTTGTTTTCTCAGAACAAAATTTGATTGTTTAAGCAACATAAGTAAGGCCCTGATGTGGATTTCAGATTAATGAAGGATTCCCTCAGAATAGCTATATTATTTTATTTTTTGTTCGTTTTTTTCAGTCTTTTTGAATGTTCCATTTGTTTTGTTTCGAATGTTAATTGTTTACGTAAACGAGCTCTCTTGCTCAAGAATTATCAAAAGTCATTTAAAAGGTAATTTTGACGATATAGTGCATTTTTGTATGACAGACCTGATATGATTGAATTCCTCCAGAAAGCGCGGGTACGGCACTAAACCGCTGGCTGGATCATCCCCTATCCGCAGGCGTATCGCGGCAAGCTGCTCTTTGTTGAGTCGTATGCCGAACCTCGCTTCGAGCAACTCCTTAAACTGGTATTTTTTCACAACACCCATGTTCTCCCGGTCAAGAGATCTGCGAGGATAAATAGAATAAATTAATTAATTAATTTGAAAAGCTAATCACCCTTATTGCATATGGATGCTGGATTAAGAGAGCGCAGATGCACTGTGGTTGAGTCAAAGGCATAGAAGGCGCCTCGGCAGCCGGCATACGATTCATGCTGACCAAGGATCACAGCTTAGATCAAAATTGTTGGACGAGAACCGGAAAATCGGGGAAAAAACCCGGAGCAAAGGCAAAGCCAACAAACTCAACTCGCGGAACCGGGAATGGAACCCGGAACGCAGCGGTGAGAGGCACAAGCGCTACAGAGCAACCGGGAAACCTGTGGTGAGAGGCACAGGCACTACAGAGCGACCGGGAAACCTTCGGTGAGAGGCACAAGCACTACAGAGCGACCGGGAAACCTGCGGTGAGAGGCACAGGCACTACAGAGCGAAAGGCAAACCTGTGGTGAGAGGCACAGGCACTACAGAGCGACCGGGAAACCTGCGGTGAGAGGCACAGGCACTACAGAGCGAAAGGCAAACCTGTGGTGAGAGGCACAGGCGCTACAGAGCGACCGGGAAACCTGTGGTGAGAGGCACAAGCACTAGAAAGAGACGGTCTGCCCACCGCGCCACGCCCACTGCGCCACGCCCACTGCCCTGATTACCAGGAAGAGACAGGGTGCTCCTTGCAGGGGTTCACAATAAACAGTAGGAGTATAAGATAGAAAAGCACGTGCATCAAAAATACGTTCAGTAGCGAAACGTACTGTGCAAATGCTGCACGCTCGACGGAATTCTTTAGCGAGCGAATTGAAAATTGTAGTATTATGAAATGCGACAGATCATTTTTGTGAAATTTAAAATGTATTTTCTATTGCAGAACGTGAGTAGAATCGACACATGTCCGTGTAAAAACTCACTTGAATGCTCCGAGCAAGGAGAGAAAGTCCGAGTGGAGTAGGTCAAGTAGCCTCGCCTCCGCGTCCACGGCTGTAGTAGTACCGATCTGAGAGTCTCGGCTTTTGTTGAACCTGAAGAGTGGGAAGATGTGAAGATTCATATACTCGAATAAATACAGCCATTTTCGATACTCCGCGAACTCTCGTACAATTTCCATGTTAACTGCTTTCGGGCAACCATCATTATAAAATAACGGAATCATAATTGGTGCTTTTCGATTGGCGAAGATTTTGAATGACGGAAACCAGGAGGCAATTTTGAAGCGGAAGCGGAAGTTGTCGGCGGGAGTTCGAAGAAAATTGAAACTGCAGTAACAGTATCTGCAGTATCTTTTAGCGCAAGTCCCTTATTATCAATACATAAAGGAGGGGTTGCTGAGGCAAGGTGGATATACATTACGCACGGTCCCTGTGTTTTGACGTACGGTACCTGTGTCTTGGGTCTTCTATGATCCATTACGTACGGTACCTGTGTTTTGGGTCTTCCATGATCCATTACGTACGGTACCTGTGTTTTGGGTCTTCCATGATCCATTACGTACGGTACCTGTGTTTTGGGTCTTCCATGATCCATTACGTACGGTACCTGTGTTTTGGGTCTTCCATGATCCATTACGCACGGTCCCTGTGTTTTGGGTCTTCTATGATCCATTACGTACGGTACCTGTGTTTTGGGTCTTCAATGATCCATTACGTACGGTACCTGTGTTTTGGGTCTTCCATGATCCATTACGTACGGTACCTGTGTTTTGGGTCTTCCATGATCCATTACGTACGGTACCTGTGTTTTGGGTCTTCCATGATCCATTACGTACGGTACCTGTGTTTTGGGTCTTCCATGATCCATTACGTACGGTACCTGTGTTTTGGGTCTTCCATGATCCATTACGTACGGTACCTGTGTTTTGGGTCTTCCATGATCCATTACGTACGGTACCTGTGTTTTGGGTCTTCCATGATCCATTACGTACGGTCCCTGTGTTTTGGGTCTTCCATGATCCATTACGTACGGTACCTGTGTTTTGGGTCTTCCATGATCCATTACGTACGGTACCTGTGTTTTGGGTCTTCCATGATCCATTACGCACGGTCCCTGTGTTTTGGGTCTTCCATGATCCATTACGTACGGTCCCTGTGTTTTGGGTCTTCCATGATCCATTACGCACGGTCCCTGTGTTTTGGGTCTTCCATGATCCATTACGTACGGTACCTGTGTTTTGGGTCTTCCATGATCCATTACGCACGGTCCCTGTGTTTTGGGTCTTCCATGATCCATTACGTACGGTACCTGTGTTTTGGGTCTTCCATGATCCATTACGTACGGTACCTGTGTTTTGGGTCCTCTATGATCCATTACGCACGGTCCCTGTGTTTTGGGTCTTCTATGATCCATTACGTACGGTACCTGTGTTTTGGGTCTTCCATGATCCATTACGTACGGTACCTGTGTTTTGGGTCTTCCATGATCCATTACGTACGGTACCTGTGTTTTGGGTCTTCCATGATCCATTACGTACGGTACCTGTGTTTTGGGTCTTCCATGATCCATTACGTACGGTCCCTGTGTTTTGGGTCTTCCATGATCCATTACGTACGGTACCTGTGTTTTGGGTCTTCCATGATCCATTACGTACGGTCCCTGTGTTTTGGGTCTTCCATGATCCATTACGTACGGTACCTGTGTTTTGGGTCCTCTATGATCCATTACGTACGGTACCTGTGTTTTGGGTCTTCCATGATCCATTACGTACGGTACCTGTGTTTTGGGTCTTCCATAATCTTTTGCAGTAAGCCTTTATCAGTTCGATCCTGACACATGTCGAGGATCTTGCGATAAGGGACCATCTCGTCATGGCGGCAGCCAAACCTAAACAGAGAGTGGGTTAGGAATTGAATAAGGGGTCACACTAACTGCTTTTACTACTTTTATCAGTGGCACGCAGGCGCAAAACCGGGATTTTCAGTTGGCTCACAGGCACAAATATTGTATGCAAATAGTCTATGATTTCGCGATTATTTGGTAGTCGATGGGGAGACGCATGCTGCCTCAGTAGTATACCTGCTTCGCTTTGCGTATAATAATGTACTGCTACTGGTGATACATTTTAACCGCAGATATTCAGTAGCAGTACCCTCCCCCCACCCCCACCCCCCCCGCCGTTCGTCATCCCTGGTAATGCCTTGACACCACCACCAGCAAAATTTACCTCGACAAAAAGTGTTCCACTTCAATGGGACCCAAGGTCAAGCGATAGCTCGCGAGCACTTGACGAAACTCATGTTTGCTGACCTAAAAACAAATTGAAATCAGATCGAAAATACATCTAATGATGGATTCACACCAAAACCATGTTTACTTAAACATGGTTTTTCTTTGCCTGATGACTTGCCAAGTTTTAAATTGTGTTGAATTCTTACTAGTTAAATAATCACATGTACAGCACAGTCTAGTTTTGTTCTTGGTTCTGTCCATTCTTGGGAGATTGAGATTAAAACCAGTTTAATAAAAAACAGTTTTAAACTGGTTTCGGTGCTGGTGTGAATGCAGTATAAAACACACTGAAAGCAGCCGCCAGGGCGTGTAGGGCTAATATATGCTCATTTGCTATCAACGGTGACTCCCCAGTAAAGTTTAACGTTAATAGTTTCTTCACTCTTGCTCTGGCGCATTTTTATAGTATTAGTCGAGCATGGCCTTGGAGTGGGCCAAGATCTTGGCCCGAGCCTGCAAGAGGCACTTTAGTAGTTCGAGTATCTTAAGCTCCATCCGGTACTTGGCGACGAATTGGCAACTAAGTCACGGCCTCCCCTCCATACTACCTTAGTAAAGTTGTTTAAATGATACAGAGGAAAGCCTTGGCAAAGTTATAGCTCTACCCTATATTTGTCTGGCCTGGACTGCCTTCGGACCGGTGTACTATGCTAACTGGGAAGTTCATTGAACATCAGGTTATCACGGCTGATCCAGTGGTTACTGTAAGATTTAAAAATGTTGCTACTGTCAAGTTTTATTAATTTCTGTAACATTACTAACCTTTCCGGTGTTCTCCGGGTCGTACCTCGAGAACATCTCTACTATACCATTGTAACCTTCTTTGAACTGAAAATGAGAAATATATCGTTGTCGGTTTACTAGTTTCCATATGACCAATTCAACGTACGATCACTACCGACCGCATTACGGTCGAAATAGTTTCGGTATGATTGCACACAATCGCACACAATTATATGGAAACTTCCCACATGGAAACTAGCCTGTAGCAGTCTCATGAATAAATTCAAGGTTTAATTCAAAGCTGTACGTGTCATTTAAAGCCTCTTGAAGTCAGATGCTTTGCTTTTTCCCGGCTAATTTCCCATGTCATGTCCGCATTTTGGTTTCAGTCTCTCAAAATCAATCGGATTCAATGCCCAGCACTGTAAACCACGCCCCCACAAGGCGATGACCAATCAAAATGCAACAAATTTGTTTCGATAAGTTTGAATGACGGAAGCCAGAAAGATGTTTAGCGGTTGCATACTGTAGACGAGAAATCGCAAAATATTGAAAATCACCGTAAGAGCCTTTAGTTTCACTAAGTGAAAAGGCAACATACCTTGTTTGAAAGGACAGCCATGATATCTTCTTTCTCCTCTTGACATTCGTCAACGGTTACCGGCATGACTGTTTTAGGAGAATCTTGTTTTGCACAGGGGGCCGGTTGTACAGAATCTGGTTTGTCCTCTAAGACTTGTTCTTTGATTGGTGATTTTTGGTGTTGTTTTTCTAATCCAAAAAAGCGGCTTTATGAGTTGCAGTAACCATAAGAAGTAGTATGTCTTTATTATTAAGTTAAGATCTTATTCTTGAGCAATAAAAATAAATAAAAGTAAAATAAATAGAAGTCGAATGTGAGTGCGCAAAAACTGACGCCGCCGCCAAATGTATGCGCCGCATTAGTTTGATCTAAGAAGAAATACATACAACAACTAGAATAAGTATTCAATTCGACTGTCAAGGGCCACTGCTTAATTCAGTCAAAGTGATTAAATTTTTTTAAGTGTGTTTAACCTTTTCCCTCGTTTCCTCCTAGTCCTAGAGTAAGGAAAAACGTCCGGCTGTCCACAGTCCCCAGTCCACTCCGATCAATCCTGAACAAAGAAAAGGTTGGTGACGTATTAGCAGTAAGCACCAGTAGTAATTGTAGTAATTGTAAATGAGATTCAAAATGTAGTTATTACTCAAAAACAACAAAAGTAGTCCTTGTTTTTTTTTATGTTGTAGTTTATTTTCCAGGCTATTATTTCATTAAGGGATCTTGTAAAGAGAACAATTAGGAAGTGGGAGGGTGGGTTAAGAGCCAACTCGGAGAATTGAATGTTGAAAATCGAAAAAAAAAATGCTTTTCTACATTCAAAACAGGCAAAATAGGAAAAAAACACAAGCTAGTCACAATGTCGTCCGTTGAATCGGACTTTGAAGTACTGGGCGGAATGGCACAAAAGTCGAACTGTGCCTTCTTGTCGACGTGCTTGCTATATGCGACAAGCGGCATTTTGGCTCAGCGTCACTAGACGAGAAAATCTGGAGGCTCTGGTACCCAGGGTACCTATATATGGATGGTCATTCCAAAACAATAAATGGTATAGAAAGCTAGGTGGGGGAGGAACCAGTTATTTCTCTCTTTTTTTTTTTTTAAGATCAAAGACCAAAAGGTTGAAATGTCTTTTATTCCAATAGTTAGCTTTTTTCGGTTTGTTCCGTGTCTTCTTTCTTATTTATTCGATCGGTGTTATGGAGGTGACTATATACACTATAAACAGTATATATATAGTTGGGAGAAGTTTAAGGTTAATCATAAGAAACGTACCTGTCCCAAACTTTGTCGAATTCGTCGTCATACATGTGAATATCCATGAGAAAAAGAGCCTTTAAGATAAGACAACACTATCTTTACTAAGAACACAAACAGAAAAATGAACGATGTGCACTAGCTCGTGATTGTTCAAGACTCGATGCAGCGCACCGAGATCATATCAATCAATGGCTGTCGTTTTTCTTAATAGTCTAAAGGAGCCTGGGGCGAGCGCGCGGGATACCTGTGATATTCTAAAACGTTAGGGACTAGGCTTCATTCCCAAGATTGCTGCCAGCAAAATCCACCTTTTGCTTTTCATTACCGAGAAATACGCAGTCATTAAAGCCAAACTCCCAAACATTTACGCCGACGTACTGTCATTTCAGCGAAAGTAAAATCATTTGAACTAAAAGGAAATACATTAACGATTTCTAAATAATCGAGTGCACACAATTGCATTTTCTTCACATTACTTACCCTAATCGACAACCAGGAATAAAAAATATATTTTCCTTAATGAATAAAAATAGCACAAACAAAATATAAAAGGTACGAGAACTCGTAATCAATACGGACGAAATATTCATTAACATTTTTATTACAACAAGTGCAAACAATGTCATAGTACAGTAAATCGCTATTGTTTTTAATAGGAAACATTTCATCTAATCTTCTCTTTCATCTTATATTTTAAAAGCGTACCGACCACACATCAATTATTGCCTAATGCACTTTTTTTCCACCCTTGGTAAATTAAATTATTGCATTACCATAATAAAAATCATTTGCTCATTTCTACTGTTATTTAGTTGTTGTCGGTATAGTATTGATGCGCAGAACGCGCAGGCGTGTATACGTCTGTATATACGTATTAGAGAAGTATGTAGATTTGTCTACGGTCGGATAGAAAGGTGTGTAGATTTTGTCCACGGTTGGATAGAGAGGTATGTAGATTTGTCCACGGTCGGATAGAAGGGTGTGTAGATTTTGTCCACGGTCGGATAGAGAGGTATGTAGATTTGTCCACGGTCGGATAGAAAGGTGTGTAGAATTTGTACACGGTCGGACAAAGAGGTATGTAGATTTGTACACGGTCGGATAGAGAGGTGTGTAGATTTGTACACGGTCGGATAGAGAAGTATGTAAATTTGTACACGGTCGGACAGAGAGGTATGTAGATTTGTACACGGTCGGATAGAGTGGTATGTAGATTTGTACACGGTCGGATAGAGTGGTGTGTAGATTTGTACACGGTCGGATAGAGAGGTATGTAGATTTGTACACGGTCGGATAGAGAGGTGTGTAGATCTGTACAGGGTCGGATAGAGAGGTATGTAGATTTGTACACGGTCGGATAGAGAGGTATGTAGATTTGTACACGGTCGGATAGAGAGGTGTGTAGATTTGTACACAGTCGGATAGAGAGGTATGTAGATCTGTACACGGTCGGATAGAGAGGTATGTAGATTTGCACACGGTCGAATAGTGAGGTATGTAGATTTGTACACGGTCGGATAGAGATGTACGTAGATTTGTACAAGGTCGGATAGAGAGGTGTGTAGAATTTGTCCACGGTCGGGTAGAGAGGTGTGTAGAAATTGTCCACGGTCGGATAGAGAGGTATGTAGATTTGTACACGGTCGGATAGAGAGGTGTGTAGAATTTGTTCACAGTCGGGTAGAGAGATGTGTAGAATTTGTCGGCGGTCGGATAGAGGGGTATGTAGAATTTGTCCACGGTCGGGTAGAGAGGTGTGTAGAATTTGTCCACGGTCGGATAGAAAGGTGTGTAGAATTTGTCCACGGTCGGATAGAGAGGTATGTAGATTTAAACACGGTCGGATAGAGAGGTGTGTAGAATTTGTTCACGGTCGGGTAGAGAGGTGTGTTGAATTTGTCCGCGGTCGGATAGAAAGGTGTTTAGAATTTGTCCACGGTCGGATAGAAAGGTGTGTAGAATTTGTACACGGTCGGATAGAAAGGTGTTTAGAATTTGTCCACGGTCGGATAGAAAGATGTGTAGATTTGTCTACGGTCGGATAGAAAGGTGTGTAGAATTTGTCCACGGTAGGATAGAGAGGTATGTAGATTTGTCTACGGTCGGATAGAAAGGTGTGTAGAATTTGTACACGGTCGGACAGAGAGGTATGTAGATTTGTAAACGGTCGGATAGAGAGGTGTGTAGGTTTGTACACGGTCGGATAGAGAGGTATGTAGATTTGTACACGGTCGGATAGAGAGGTGTGTAGATTTGTACACGGTCGGATAGAGAGGTGTGTAGATTTTTCTACAGTCGGATAGAAAGGTGTGTAGAATTTGTACACGGTCGGATAGAAAGGTGTGTAGAATTTGTCCACGGTCGGATAGAAAGATGTGTAGATTTGTCTACGGTCGGATAGAAAGGTGTGTAGAATTTGTCCACGGTCGGATAGAGAGGTATGTAGATTTAAACACGGTCGGATAGAGAGGTGTGTAGAATTTGTTCACGGTCGGGTAGAGAGGTGTGTTGAATTTGTCCGCGGTCGGATAGAAAGGTGTTTAGAATTTGTCCACGGTCGGATAGAAAGGTGTGTAGAATTTGTACACGGTCGGATAGAAAGGTGTTTAGAATTTGTCCACGGTCGGATAGAAAGATGTGTAGATTTGTCTACGGTCGGATAGAAAGGTGTGTAGAATTTGTCCACGGTAGGATAGAGAGGTATGTAGATTTGTCTACGGTCGGATAGAAAGGTGTGTAGAATTTGTACACGGTCGGACAGAGAGGTATGTAGATTTGTAAACGGTCGGATAGAGAGGTGTGTAGGTTTGTACACGGTCGGATAGAGAGGTATGTAGATTTGTACACGGTCGGATAGAGAGGTGTGTAGATTTGTACACGGTCGGATAGAGAGGTGTGTAGATTTTTCTACAGTCGGATAGAAAGGTGTGTAGAATTTGTACACGGTCGGATAGAAAGGTGTGTAGAATTTGTCCACGGTCGGATAGAAAGATGTGTAGATTTGTCTACGGTCGGATAGAAAGGTGTGTAGAATTTGTCCACGGTAGGATAGAGAGGTATGTAGATTTGTCTACGGTCGGATAGAAAGGTGTGTAGAATTTGTACACGGTAGGATAGAGAGGTATGTAGATTTGTACACGGTCGGATAGAGAGGTGTGTAGATTTGTACACGGTCGGACAGAGAGGTATGTAGATTTGTACACGGTCGAATAGAGAGGTATGTAGATTTGTACACGGTCGGATAGAGAGGTATGTAGATTTGTACACGGTCGGATAGAGAGGTGTGTAGATTTGTACACGGTCGGATAGAGAGGTATGTAAGTCAGTACACGGTCGGATAGAGAGGTATGTAGATCTGTACACGGTCGGATAGAGAGGTATGTAGATTTGTACACGGTCGGATAGAGAGGTGTGTAGAATTTGTTCAGGGTTGGGTAGAGAGGTGTGTAGAATTTGTCCGCGGTCGGATAGAGGGGTATGTAGAATTTGTCCACGGTCGGGTTTGTCTGCCACATAATTTTCGCAAAAAGTCGATGTGTGCTTGTGACTTACTGATTAGGGATTACTGCCGATATTCTAATTGGGAAATCTCAAAGCCGTACAATTTACAGGTTTCTACTGTTCTCATTTTTCAATAAAGAATAAAGAAATCTACTAAAATACGCCTGGCGGGGGAAGGTTCAGAGTGAGCAACCGTAATTGAGTTATCGAGGTGAAAAACTAATGTCTTTATGAGTACATGTACTGGTCGTGTTTACCAGTGTACTCACCTGTCTAAGTTGGGGCTTCAGTACTATTCCGTCAACATCAAAACACGAGTCAGGAAGGAACCTCGCGAACGCGCCTAACCCCCCCTGGGCCTTCCTCTTCAGTAATGGGAATACTTGCAGCGCGGTGTAAAATACAGGGGGAGTCTTTCTGAGGCCTTGTTTTCTTTTCTCGTGCTGCTCAACATTGGAGCGTTCTCGTTGGTTGTCTCTTAGTTGATTAGCCGGAAGGTGAGCACCCTGTCTTACGGGACGAAGGACTGGGTCTAGCCATTCTTTTTGTACAACCTGAACATGAAAATTACAAAAAAGCTATTCATTGAGTATTTCTGTAGTTGATTCCTTCGTACATACCAGCGACATATTTTTACCCACCCATCCCCCACCACTTCTCGCATGACATGAAACAAATTAATGCAGTCGTACAATTTACCTCGTTGTCTCTGAAATGGGAGATGAAATCGTCAAATGATATAGAAGACGGCGACTCTACGCCAATCCTGTACAACAAATATTGGATTAAATCATGAATGCATGAATGATTCAGGTAAATAGTTATTTCGTTCCTCTTCTCATTACTATATTCGATTGAACATTTTCTATTAGATATTTTGCGCAAATGATGTCAGCCAGTTCTCATTATTCGGTTATTATTCGAAAGTACCAAATCCTGCTTTTTGAAAATGCTATCTTGTAACATCACGGTGTATTTAGAGTACATTTTACATTTATTTGGCATTTACATTTCTCACAATAGATGCTAATACAATAGCTAATACAATTTACAGGAGATTTACATCATATTGACTGTAGCTATGCAGCATATTTTACAGTTTACAATAGATACACAGCACATTGACTTTTAATTCGAAGCATATTCAGAGAACATTTACAGTCCATTTGAAGGAGGATTGCAGTGTTCATTTACAGCGGATTTGCTACACATTTACAGTAGATTTACAGCAAATTAACAATAGATTCACAGCATATTTACAAAAGATTCACATCATATTGAGAGTACATTTACAGTTCATTTAAAGGAGAATGGCAGTGTTCATTTACAGCGGATTTGCTACACATTTACAGTAGATTTACAGCAAATTAACAATAAATTCACAGCATATTGACAGTAGATTCACAGTACATTGACAGTAGCATCACATCACAGCATCACAGTGTAAAAGTTGCGATTCGTATTCGTACCTTTGTAGAAGACTGCTGACTAAAGACGGACTGACATAACCACAAAGGTGATACAAAATCGTCGTAAAGGCTTCCCTGTAGAACAAAATAACAACGGAAACACAATCATCAATCTCTTTTAATTACCCTTACGGTGAATACCTTAACAAAAGTATCAGGAGAACGTAATCTATAGTTGGATTATTTGTTTTTCTGAACAAGGTAAACATCTTGCTTTTTCTTTTTCCATCCCAAGCTCATTCAGGCTCGTTTTTATATTTTTATTTATTTATTAGCGATATTGGTTAACGGGGCAGTTACTCTCAGCATGTCTGAATCACAGGTACCCTAAGCTCAGCAACTCCCCAAAAAGCAAAGAAAATGACCTGTAACTTCCATCAAACAACGTAGAAAGCTTAAACAACAGATAAGAATGTATATTTATTCGACTTAGACATTTTCCCCGATAAACATTTCGACGTGCACAACTCCATATGTTAACTGATACAAAAGAAGTACGAGAAACATCATTATGAAAACTCATTATGAATACATCAAAACTCACTCTGAACTTGGAGTTTACCTGTGTCTGAATTAGAATAGGTCATTGGCTTATACGAGGCAAAAATATTTTTCTTTGAAAACAAAGGTGTAAAATACTAAGACAAAAACATCTGGCCGTTTGTCTCTATTTCATGTGCCGCTATGGTAGCCGCTCGCTTCTGGATCACTCATTGGCATCTTACCGTGAGACACTTCCGCGGCCACGTGGGTCGTTCGCTCGGAAAGCTTGACGTACACCAAAAAATCCCGTAGTTAACTTATCCTTGATTAATTCTTCCAGCTGTCAAAGAGATAAAAAAATACAACCAGGGCACATCACACAACGTTTACATAATACGATTTGAAACGGCAAATACTTAAACACGAGGTTTCGCTATAAAAGGGTCAGCTCAAAAACAATCAGTTATCATTCAGCCGTCAATAAGTCAACATGTCAAGACAGTTGCTCCGAGCGCTAAATTCAAATTTTATATTTTATTTACACCAAAAATGAAGTGGACAGCGAATCACTAATTTATCAACTCTTAACACAACTGTCTTGTTACCTGTGCAAAAATAGTTTTATTCCAACCGACTGAGGATCAGAGATAAGCAATTTTACAGGAGACTTATAATGTGGGAATCCTAGCGTGGCAGCGTTCTTGTTATAATTGCAAATCAAGCCCGTGTGAGGGAGGAGTTTACCCTTTTATAGCAGAACCTCGTGTTTTAGCCTGCGGGATCCCAAAAACTAAATGCTGCAGTGTATTAGAAGTTTACAATACTCAACTTCCTGTTGCCATCTGTTACGATCTTATTGGTTGGATTGACGTCATTGTCGCATAAAAACGGCAGTTTGTTAGCTTGGGATTATACTAACCTCTTCAACCGTGCGGCGAGTCAGGGACTGGGTAGAGCTCCCACCATCTGTTCGACCCAGGTTCTTCTCTTGACCTCAAAAAGAAAGACAGGCAACTAACAATTGTTGTCATAGTAACAATCATTTCGCGCTAATGACTTAGTTTTGAAATCATTCATTTCAATTTTTGTAAGTTTCCAAATGTGTCAACATTACAGAATTCATAAAACTCTTTTAATTTTTACAATCATATTTGACAAATATATCAAGTAATCAAGTTAAATAATGATATATCAATCAAATAAATTGACAAAATCATTCAGATCTTCTCAAATACGGATTTCTCCCAGTAAAATGTGGAAATGTCAGTTTTTATTATACTCTAGAATACATTTAGAATATATTTTTTCCTAACCAAATTTGCCACAAAGGTTTTGTTGTTGTTTGTTGTTTTTATTACTGGTGACTGTTCTGGGTTCGTAGTATAAAAGAAACCCAAAAAACAAATGCAAATGACTTTGTCGAGTAAATTCACCACATAGACACGGTAAAAGCTTCCCTCTCCACCTCTCTGCTTTGGGCCTATAAACCACGCAAGGCTCGCTCTAATTCCAACTTTGAATAACATTTCAGCTTAATGAGTTTGCCCGAGAGCCCCAGAAAAAGCCACACGATGCACTTTATACAAGTGCGCAGATTTTATTATAACAACCCTTTTAAAATAAAGGTATAGATATGCACAACCCGGGAGAGCAGATCCATATTTGCATCTAAAAAGATTCTTTTTCGCTTCCCATTGCAAACAGATGCGAAGGTATGACGTCAAGCCATAAATTGTATTAAAAAATAATTTTCTCGATTCGAAGTGACATCAGAGACGGAACAATAGAATATGACTACGCATACTTGCTGCCACTAAAAGACCCTCAAATCGGAAGAATTATCATTTGATGGGAAGACAGGAAAGATGTATGTAGCTGCGAACATAAGCCATTAAACTTCGATTCCTGGGAAACTTTGAGGGTAAGCAAGCGATCAATACTCCTGAGCTAGTATGTCTATTTATACCTCCGGGGTCTTTGGATCAAATGCTGAGCTAAAAATTTGTAGATTTCTTTTAATTTGAAGCTTTAGTCATGACACTATTTGCAAAAGAAAAGAATAAATTTTCGATCCTTTTAAGATTGCATGGGAAAATACAATCAAATTGGTGATAAAATATCACTCAACCAAAATGGCTGCATTAGAAATCTTGAAATCTGCTAACGTGAAATATAGAAATAGCAAAAGTCGAGTTAAGATAGCTTTATCATGTAGACAGGTGGCAAGGACTTTTAATATAAAAGTGACAATATATGGAACTAAGGACTGTAAGGATGGCTATAATCCATTGCCGCTGTGGAAGCCGCTGTGGATGTACGAACAATAGGACTCGTTACCTTCGCTTGAAGGGGAACGGTATCATGCAATCTACTAAAATGAACCGCCTCGTTTAGTCTTTGAGAATGGCGGGCAAAGAATCAATATCTCAAAATCATCCCAACAGTCGAGACTGACAGCTGAACAATAGGCTTTAAGTAAGAGCGAGTTTCTGGCGTATTTGAATAGAGTATTAAAAGAAAAAGCAAGATTACTTGAAACGACCAACTTCACTACCTCGACGCAACATCGGTGGATAAATACGGAAAACACACTTTATTAAAGACATCAATTTTGTACCGGAAAAAGTTTTTTGAGGAATTTTTAGAGGTGAAAAGCCATATCATCCTCGCACTTTAATATAAGATGATATTGAGCTTATGTTTCTGGTATTATTGCAGAAAAATGCATTAGAAAAAATGCAAGCCAATGTCAAACAATGCCGTACAAAGGATATATGTTATCACATACACATAGCGCAATGTAAAATAATCTATACTAATCTTTGACAGTCTTTGGTAAAATGAAACCAAGGTTATTCCATTAATTAAGACAAAAAGTCCTTAAAATTAAAACAGAAAATTTAAGTAAAAAAAATGTGAAACAAAAGCATGCATTTGTTTTTATTTTATTTTATTTGCGATTCTAGATATTATAGAGCCGTCACCAAAAATGAATCTAAAAAGTTTGTTTTTAAAGTGTCACTTAGCTTGTTTAGAGTGCGAATGCGTACAAAAGAGGGCTGAAGTATGCTTACAAGCAATTTATTTAGATAGAGCAAAAGGTTTCAATAATATAAAATGAATTATTAAAGACAGAGTTTGAAAAGATTCCCACACGCGCGCGCACGTAAGAATCAAACAAATTTATATCATTTTCTTTGGGGGCTTGGTTGACAATGAAAATTAAGAACAAAAATAGATAAATGGTAGTCTTTGAAAAATAACGGCCGTTGTTATAGAGTGTAGGCGCATCCTTGTTGTCACGGTTTTAATACATGGTGTGAGACACGCACTTCTGTGGATTTTGTAGTTATTTTGTTAACAGGCTGCTCAACACCTTGATACTACCACTATACTCTTTCATTTTCATTTTCGGTAAGGTTGCTGGAATGATTCTATTTGTGTCTTCTTCCTCGCCTCGAAAACTTGCACAGCAGATTAACATTCATGTAATGCGAACGGCATATTGACAATTTGACAAATTTTATAGGAAATTAAAATGTGCAATATAATAATACGCAAAAGGGAAAAGCCTAAATTCAATTAAAGTGGATATTGAACATTCGGTATTTAAAAAAATGGCAAAAACGCAGAGCTTTTATATGTCTGCGCCATTGGTTGGGGGTAGTAATATAAAGTTTTTGAAAATGATGTTATATGTCGGCTTATTAAACCTTGGAAAGGTAATTGGATCTTTGCTATCAAAGTCAAGCCGAGAGGTGCTGTTTCGAGATGACAAAATAACAGCCCAACACAGAACAATATGCAATTTAATCATCTCCTGAGTCGGATAGAATACTAATATCGTGCACTGTGTGGGTTCAAATTGTCAAGAAGAAACATCATTTCTTAATGTCATTTCTTCAAATGTGTTTGTTTTTAAACGCCAACATCACAGACATAATATGAAATTTCAAAGTCTAGAAATGTTCACTTTTTTCACGATATTTAATATCACACTATTTTTATGGAAAGTTTTTAATAATAAATCGAACGAGAGTATCAAAGGTCTGCGTGCATACAATTTAAATTAAATCAATTTTATTCTAATCTGAAATTCTGAAGTTGGCAAGTGAAATTGGCATTTATTTTGCCGGAGAAATGTCAATCAATTGCAGAATCGCAAAGCATTGCTGCCCTGTTGACCAAAAAAAAAACACAAAAGACAAGTACTGTTGTCTATTATAACACGAGTATTGCACAACATGGTATTATAGTACTGCTGAGCTCAGCAATGCAATGTCAAAGCTGTTTTCACAAAGCTTACTTGAACTAGATTTTCGGGGAAGGAAACAACTTATTTTAACGGGATATGACATGGCAGCTCACGACTTTATTTTCATTCATCGAAATGACATATGTACACATAAGAACGTTTCCTTAAGTAAAAAACAGAAAAAAAAAACGAGCTTCCGTCAAGAAACCGTAGTACCTTAGCACGATATTAATAAAGTTGCAAATGTGTGTAATTGAAACTATAAACACAGCAAACGAAAATGACAATTTTAACGTGACTGATAGATTTAAATTTTATACGCTTGTGTTCTAGCATTTGAGTTGTAAAACGGTTTAGTTACAATCATCAGTTATTTTTTCTGAACAACTATGTCAGGAACTTGAGAAAATCCGACTGATTATAATATTACCAATTTGCAAAGGTTGAGTCACGTTTACAGTAAAACAGGGTAGTAACGAGTTTTTTTTTAAGTGACCCAATCCCAGGGTTAAAGAAAATGGCGCGTGATCCCAAAATTGGGTGAAATGGTGATCCCTGATCCCATATAAATCTTGTGATCCCGTACATGTTTGGAGAATGTAAATGATCCCTGATCCCTAGAAAATTGTCGTGATCTCAATATTTTGAAAATTTTGAAAAAAAATTTGAACAATTTGTTGAAAAAATAATGTTGATATCATCATACTGTATACCTTTGATAAAATTCCTTTGATGTTTCAGGCTTGTTTCTTTAATTTTGTTCTCTATTAATGTTTACAACTGTAGGAAAGCCATGTGTAAATTACCTGTGGATATTGTCACCCTCTATACAATTTGTTTTTATTATTTTGTTTATCAACAGAAATAGCAAGACAATGGGAACTTCAGACTCCCGGCAAGGCAAAGAAAGCGACGAACTTCAATCCCCACCGAACTACCTGTGCGTCACTGCGGTAAAGCCCGCAACAATCCATCTGATTAATGGCGGGAAAGACGAGCAAATAATCATCCAGGAAGCCATCACAGAATCATGGGAACAAGGAATCAAAGATGAGACACCACAAAAGCACGGCCACTCGTGGACCCTACAGGAATTTCCTTTTGGGTATAACAAGCAAGGGTTCTATTGCCCTGCCAGGGAGATCCGTGTCTTGTCTAAGATCATCCAAAGTTTAGATAAAAATGGATGGCTTCTTGCAGGGGTAGCCGACCTCTCGAGGCGGTTTGTCTTCTCCCAGTGGTTTTTTATCCGAGGGAGTGGCCAACATAGCGAGTTGGACTACCCTTGTGTCTCGCTTAGCAGTGTTGACACGATCTTATTTGTTAATATTCCGAGTCCGTTTTATGCTCGGATAAAAGAACTGATCCTCAAATATTGGGATAAAGGAATAAAAGAGAGCAAGGAGGAGGAAAACACGCTTGAGTTGCAACTGAAAGGCAAACCCTGGCATGGGAAGATACTCTCAATGCCTGCAAGACTCCTGATGACACAGCTGTTTGGGCTCTTTCACAGGAAATATAACCTGGAGCTCTACTGCCGATTGAACCTGCGCTGTAAGGCAGACAGTTTCTTGTTCAGACCTAAGGTAAAGGAGTCGAAGGATGAGAATACCTTTATGGGGATTTGCCTGTACGGAAAGAGTGGTGTCTTGATAATCGACGCACAATCTGAGGCGATAACAATTGTGCGCAAGGTACTACAAGAGACGTGGATGTGGCGCGGAGGGATCAAAGATGAGAAGGAGTACGTTGCATGTTATGGGTTTACCCTAGCTGGATCGCCTTGGTGGTCTAGGAAACGCAAGCAGAGTGCTATGTCCAGACTTGTTATATGTCGACTGATTGAAGAATTGCAATCGAGCAGCTGGAAGATCATTACTGGCGCCGCCTTCTCCAAACATAGCATGAACAAAGACATGTTAGTCTTCCAGAAGTGTAAGCCAATGAATGTAAGTTCTATGTGCCTTTGCCCGGTGGGCGCTAACAAGTTACGCCTGGTTAACGCAACCTCGGAGATTTTCGCTACAGTCAGAGAGCTTATTCAGACCCACTGGCCGACGCGCATCAAAAGAGAGAGACGCTACAGAACGCCGGCAGCCTTCTTGGAGTTCAAACTCAATGGGAAACCATGGTCTGGGAAAACTACCGACAGCTTCTCTGCTTCAAATATGATGTGTTACATTATGCAAGAGTTACAACGACAAGGTTGGAAGTTGGCGCTGTCAGCGGACATTGCTGCGAAGTACATGTATCCTGGCGAGGATGATGACGACGATGATGATGACAACTACGCGATTGACGTACAGAGTCTTTGGTTTGTTAACCAATCACGAGTGGCGAGTACATCCGGGAAGGAGGACGACAGCCTGTTTGGAGAAGAGAACCCATCGACAACTTTTCTCACTGAGACTACGGCTGTACGTTGAATATAATAACTGGATCGTAACATTACCTGTTTCAAAGGTATTCAATACGTGAAATTTTTCAATTCAATTTACCGGAGAGGTGCATCAGTCGAAAGTAAGAGAACTATTGAAAGAACCTTACTCGTTTATAGTTTACATGTCATAAATCCTAAATAGCATTCAAAAGTCTATTTGACAACAGTAGCCGGTATGTTTATAATAATTAGATACGCAATTTGTAGCACTAGGGCAGATTAGGGTCTGTCTCGATATAGAGGTACAGCGAACACGGAATTTCACGAGTGAAACCCGAGAGGAGCACGTCTGATTACGAAATGTAACGGGATTGACCCGAGATAAACGCAGCGAACACGGAAGTTCACGAGTGCAACCCGAGAGAGCACGTCTGATTACGGATTGTAACTGGATTGACCCGAGATAAACGCAGCGAACATTGAACATCGTTGTTAGCATATAACGTACGATGGGATCACAGTGCATTGCACAACTCTCCAGTTAGTGTGTTCTAAAGGGAGAATTTCATTAATTTTGTAGTGTGTTCTGGAGGGAGTATTTCATTAATTTTGTAGTGTGTTCTGGAGGGAGTATTTCATTAATTTTGTAGTATGTTCTGGAGGGAGTATTTCATTAATTGTGTAGTGTGTTCTGGAGGGAGTATTTCATTAATTTTGTAGTGTGTTCTGGAGGTAGTATTTCATTAGTTTTGTAGTGTGTTCTGGAAGGAGTATTTCATTGATTTTGTAGTGTGTTCTGGAGGGAGTATTTCATTAATTTTGTAGTATGTTTCGAGCTCGGGTATGATTTGCTGCATACTCACAAGAGTTCTTTGCAGATGTTCCCTGGATACGGAATGAGTAGGTATATGGCTTAATATTGAAGATACATATATACAGATATTTACACCAATTACTGAACACTTGAATATCAATTAGGAAGTAATCAATTAACCCCACCAAGGCAGAGAGGAAAAGAGAGAAACAACGAATCCAACGAGACAAAAGGGTGTGACCCATCTTTTTCTATCTCGATTTCCACAAGGCCAATTGTAAACCTACTTTGTTCTATTCAAAGAACAAAATGGAATGTACCATCTCCTTCATTAAAACCCCTAAAACCAGGGGTTGGGAGAGGCTTCCCCCCTAAAAAAGTCATATATGCTCATCGAGAAAATAGATTTTACCCCTAAGGGATAGCTGAATGGTTAAAGTCACAGAAATTACAACCCTAAAAAAGAAATTTGCAGGGTCTTCTAGACTTAGTTGTACTTTGTTGTACCTATTCCAATGCATGATAATCTGTTAGCATATCAATTTATTTCTTGTCGGCAAACAGCTCAAAATACACTAGAGGATAGCACTTGGGCAAGTTTACACCCTATGGGATACCATGAGCATATGTGACTATTTTACCATTTACGGGGACCCCCCCCCCCCGGCATAAATTAACAATTCAACAATATAACTGTACTCAGTCTGATAGTGCTATAATTTGATATATAACTCTATAAATAACCAGGGGCGTACACAGGGGGTTTACAGGGTGCGCACACACCCCTCTTGGCGGCCAAAAAGTGGGGTATTTCTTGTTGAGGAATATTGAAATACTATGATTTTTCCATATGATACCTATGACTGCACACCCCACCCCCCCCCCCCCCCCTCGGCCAATCCTGGGAAGACGGCTGATTATTATTTTTTTATAACAAAGCCTATGTCACTTGTACTGTTATATATTGATGTACTGTGTGTATGTACTGCTTGTATTTGTATTTCTGTTGTTGTTGATGGTTTTTTATAAATTGCAATCAATACATGCCCTTGACTATCAGTCAAAAAATTTGATTCACTCTCATTAGTGTATGCACCAACATCCTTTCATCAAGCAAATTCTTGTGAATGGGGGGGCGGGTAACAATTGTGGCGGTATGGTGGAATTGCCATGTAGATAAAGGTGGTGGCAATCATTGAAGAAACAGTAAAAATATACTATGAAGATTTTTTTGTTCCTTAAAAGCTTTTTAACACTGGCAAGGAATTTTTACTTTTTTTGACAAAAAAAGAACAAAATTTAGGCCTATTGTAGCAGCGTTAGAAACATAACAAGGAATATAGCTTTCCATTATACTTCGGAACCTGTAAACAAGCGACCCCTTTTTGCGATTTTAGTGAATATCTGGACAAAATGTACTCATTACGGAGCTTAGATTCATTGGCTGATAAATACAAAATGGAGGATAATTACCCTAAATTATTCACGCTGGAAATGACGATGTCTTTTACACCGTTTGATGAATATAACATCAAAAAGTTACCAAATACCAATCGATGAACACCCAATATAAATTTAGAACTCAATTACATTATAAATTAGACAACAAGTTAGGAAACTTTATCGAATCTCGAAGAGCATTTTAAGAAACCGTACCGGGATAAGCGCGAAAAAGTTATTGTTTACGTCTTTAACAAGTCGACCGAACATTGCAAAAACGTGGTAAAATGAATCAGAATTTAACACTCACCGACGGGCCACGTCTGTCCTCGAGAATGGTTCTTGCCTTTATCTCGGTTTCTCTGTTTTCTCTCTGTCCTTAGCGGAGGCAAAGGGCCTTCATTATACCCGTTTGACGACGCTCTAGAGCTTCCAAGGACAGACAAATCTCCTCTATCCGACATTCGCGACCCTGGATGCTCAATAACCGGCAAAGCCGGCAGGCGACCTTGGGGAGCAGTCAGTCTTCCTGTAGCCAAAGCCATTTGTAAATTCCCGAGCTGCAAGGGATAAACTTTAGGTGTTTTTATCGCGCATTTGAGATATTACTTCGCGCCGTAGTTTTAGTTACTCTAGGCTCGGCGTCGCCATGCCAACGGGGTTACAAGTGCAAATGTCACGCTACAGTGCAGTTCATAATCAAGTAACAACAATAGTATGATTCTATGGTCCTCACTTTAATTAAAGAATACGCAAAAACAAAATACGGGATTTAAAAAAAACTTCGTTAAACTTTCTGGCTCGGACATCTACCTTCATGCTATACTTAGTTTGCGCATTGTCATATTCTATCCCTAACATTTAAATGGCAGTCTTATCTTATTCTTATTTAGTATGCGATGTCAGATTATTCTTTCATGCGCAATATCTAATTCTGGTAAATAGTACTAGTACTCTAGCGCCGTGGTGAAACTATTGAATGATTTAGGAAATTTCTTTTTAAAACATATATAGAAATTATAAAATTATATCCCTTTTTATAATGTAAAACTATCAATATTTCACCACTAAAATTGTACCAGTTCATTTACAAGAACTAGTAAAATAATTTGCTAATTTGCCGAAATCGCTGTTCCGCGACCTCCCAGAATCCAAAACCATCATTTGGGATTTAGCGAACATCGGGTCTTCGACAATATGGATTCAAAAATATCCGGGTTCGTTTCGCCGAAAACGCATCACTGATTCGCGTCCACACTATCGTTTTCACAGCGTGTTCAACTGGATCCAGCCGTCCGACGTCATTTTTATGATATGCGCATGCTCAAAGCAGCGCGCGCCTGCGATATGACGCCATCGTTTTCATGTTGATACGGATTCGACCGTCCACACTACGGACCAAAGTATACGGATTCATTTTGATTCGTATTGGGGAAGGCCTTAACGTATCAAAAAGCATACGGATTCAAACGAATCCGCGTTAGTGTGGACCGCCCCTTAGTCAATCAAACCTAGCATCGTTCCTAGGCTTCTCAGCGGCGGGCTTGTCACGCTCTGCATGGCTTTGATGTCACTGGCTCTTGCTGCCCACCCAGAAGTCAGAGAAGTCAGCATGAAGCGTCTGCCATAAGTAGCATGTGTAGCAAGATGAGAGACAAGACGTGCGGATTCCTCATTTTCCAAAGCCCTGTCTGAGCGCAAAGCATCATGGCGCTGACAGCGTAGCCTGGGGACGAGGCTAAATCAAGCAATCAAATTGAGCGTCCCCCATCGACCTCGAAAACCATAATCTTTCGACAAAAAGCTCAAATTGAATGGTGTGAATCTTTATTTAGCTCGCATTGACATTTTCACATTACAGGTCTACCTACTATCCATTCAACTTCTGTATCCATATGAGCGCAAGTTTTGTCCTCAATCGATTAAGAAGCTGGTATTTTACGCCGAAATAAAATGAGCGATCCTCCCCAATGAAATGGACTTTAATCACACCGTCTTACTGCAAAACCCAAGACTACAATGCGATTAAAATCCGCGCAGTAACAATCCACGAAAGAAAATAATTATTTGCCTTTTTATTGGATATAAGAAAATACCAAAACTACAATCTGTTTTCATAAATGGATTTTATTTTTTATTGCCCTCCCAATACAATGTGCCATTACCCACCCCACCCCCTCCCCAGAGACCATGCTATCGCCTAGAATACACAGGAAGCCCATACATTAAGCTCAACGAAATTTCACGCATGTTGCAGCATACGTCTAGTGTTCCTACGAAACGATGGAATTTGCTGTTTTTGTCATTTTTTAACCTTTACGATCGACTACAAATGAGAATTAGATCATTTACCAAATCATTGAAATTCATGCAGATAATATATAAATTTCTATAACCATAATTACCGATCCATACAAAATATCACATTTAGTTACAAAGATTAAAAATACAACCGTTATGTAAACTGCATTTTGCAAAGCTAGCCTAGTAGACAAACTAGAAAGTACTTTTTACATGAATTTGTACAGAAGTACCAAGAAGTGCAGAAATAGTGAATGTAGATGGAATATCTGAATGGGATTATTAATTATTTTGTCCCATCTCTTAGACCAATATGTAAAAACTGAAGATTTTAAACCCAATAAGGCTTTGCAAAACAAATATAATACAGACAGAGCAGTTATCTACTATGATAACTCAGAATTCTTTGCACAGCTTAAAAGATGGGAGAGTGTCTTAGTTATTTCATAATGTTCAGGTCTCGAGTTTAAATTGTTAAGAGTGGTTCAAATGACAAACAGTATGAATGTACAAGAATTGTGTTTTAAAAGATTATACAAAGTTAGATTTCCTAAAAATAGCTATAATACCAATAGAGCAAGCATATGAATAGTTCATTTCTAAATGACACAGACCGAAAATATTTTGTAATATAGCTATATATATATATATATATTTATAAAATAAACCAAACTATGTTTGGTTAAAGGCTATACACATGCACAGCACACTAAAACTGTGCCATACATGGATCCTTGTTTGGTGGTAGGTGTATCACATGACATGCGTGAATAATCGGCCATCATGTATAACGATGCACTAGAACTACGTGCAAACACTGTTCACACAGACGGCCAATTGTAAGATTAGTGAGGGTTTGGTTTACACACACTTATCGCCACTGTGACCACCCACCAACGTGTTACCCTAAGCAGACAGTGAAATGTTGGCAGACATGTTCTTATACGCATATTACTAAAGCTAATCCTATGCATGTCAACCACTGCGGTAAAACATCTAGACAGTTTTTCAGTCCTTAACCAAGCGGTATATATGGTGCTGGGCCCCATGCTCGCTGGTTGACACCTCAAACACGTACGCCAGGCACAAGAGTGTCTCCTGGGTCTCACGGTTGCTAACCACCTGGAACAAAGAGGGTGGGATGTCAGGATAACCACATTCAGTGGGTTACCAGGAAAGGGACTCAAGGGGCAGGGGTTATTAGGGTGTGACCCAACAGGCAAGGGTTACAATGGTGTGACCCAAGGGATGTGACCCTAGGGGCAAGGGTTACCAGGGTGTGACCCGAGGGGTGCGACTCAAGGGAAAAAGGGTTACCAGGGTGTGACCCGAGGGGTGTGACCCGAGGGGTGTGACCCAAGGGTAAAAGGTATACAAGGGTGTGGACCCAAGGGGTGTGGATCCAATGGGTGTGACCCAAGGGTAAAAGGTATACAAGGGTGTGGACCCAAGGGGTGTGACCCGAGGGGTGTGGATCCAATGGGTGTGACCTAAGGGTAAAAGGTATACAAGGGTGTGGACCCAAGGGGTGTGGATCCAATGGGTGTGACCCAAGGGTAAAAGGTATACAAGGGTGTGGACCCAAGGGGTGTGGATCCAATGGGTGTGACCCAAGGGTAAAAGGTATACAAGGGTGTGGACCCAAGGGGTGTGACCCGAGGGGTGTGACCCAAGGGTAAAAGGTATACAAGGGTGTGGACCCAAGGGGTGTGACCCGAGGGGTGTGGATCCAATGGGTGTGACCCAAGGGTAAAAGGTATACAAGGGTGTGACCCAAGGGATGTGACCCAAGGGGCAGGGGTTACCAGGGTGTAACCCAAGGGGTGTGACCCGAGGGGTGTGGGTCTAATGGGTGTGACCCAAGGGTAAAAGGTATACAAGGGTGTGACCCAAGGGGCAGGGGTTACCAGGGTGTGACCCGAGGGGTGTGACCCAAGGGGCAGGGGTTACCAGGGTGTGACTCAAGGGATGTGACCCAAGGGGCAGGGGTTACAAGTGTGAACCCAAGGGGTGTGACCCGAAGGGCAGGGGTTACCAGGGTGTGGCCCAAGGGGTGTGATTCAGGTGGCTGGTGTCTCGTTGAAGTTGATCCTTTATATTGATGTTTTACTTTAATAATACACACTATACACAGGACTATACACATTTTATTATCCCTTAGGGTGGTATCATCTACAAGAGAGAGTTCCCTATGGATAACTGCACTCACCTGCAGGATTGTGAAGTTCTCTAGTACACTGTTCATCATGTATTTCTCTGGGAGTTGCTTCAGCTTGTGGATGAAGTTGATCATATACTCGCACATCGGAGACCGGTGAATACGATACACAAATCGACCATTCTCAAAATGGCCATATTCTGTCTGTAAATTAAGGTTATGTCACTATAAACTGTAACAAATAATGAAAATTAAGGACAGGTCACTTTATAATGTAGGCAGAATCCACAGAAGATGCACCCAAATAATACAATAAGTCTCAATGAAATTCAGCACCTGAACAAATTCAGTGTTTTGAACAAATGCAATAACCACTACCTATTCAGATCACTGCTCTACATAATAATAATAATAATTTAAATGTATTTACCTCTACTTTTTCCACTACTTGTTTTCCAAATGAGCAGACTTTCGTTGAGCAGGTAATAGTCATATTCTCACTCGACTCATACCTGAAAGATAATAAATATTATAAATACTGAGACATGAATACTGAGACATGAATACTGAGCATGAATACTGAGACATGAATACTGAGACATGAACACTGTATAATGCTGCTGAAAGCAGGTGCATACACAAAGGAAATGGCGGAAACATCAACAGCAAAAGACAAAAAGATCTATTAGACAGGTAACAGGAGATTGTTACTTAATCAGGTTGAAGTAACCCGGCAGATCTCTGATAAATAACTCCTGGGACTTACGTGCTGGAGACGCCATAAAATGCTCCTGTTTCATCGTGAATATTGGTATTGAGGTCAGCCTGCAGGAAAACAGACACAAATACATCAGCACTAGTGTAGCAAGTCCCAAGGACAAAGGCAAATGCAAGTAATAGAGAGCTTAAGCAAGTCAACACGAACGGCATCAAAAACGGCGCGCGCTCTGACGAATTGTTGGGAAAACGGTGTTGACGTCCGTGACCGCGCGCGTAGAACGTAAAAATAGGGAAAATGCCGTTCTAGATTTCCTGTCGCGGACGTCAACGCCGTTTTTCAGCAATTCGTGAGCGTGCGCGCCGTTTTTGATGCCGTTCGTGTTGACTTGCTTAAGCTCTCTATTATCTATATACACCATACTCCACATTGGGCCAGCCCCTCCCCTCCACCTGTTATAGTCACTTATATTATTTGCCCCCGACCCATGTTAGCGTGACATTCTGACTAAGATGTGTTATTTTTATTATAATGGCTGATTCCTTACCCAAAACTTGACCAAAAAGAAAACAGCCTGTGGACCTTTGTCATACATGTCCTTCAAACCTCCTTTCTTCTCTGGAAACTTATCATAAATCTGTCGAATATCCACTGCCTAAAGAAAGGGAAATAAAAAGTGAATATGATGTACTACTATTGAAATACTACAAAAGTTAAAAACAACATTAAAGTTACTGTAACTCTTGGATATGGCAGGACACAGTAAATTACCAGACATTGGACTCACCTCCAGCAATGGATCTGAGAAGTTTGTGTTGTGTCCTAAGTGAACAAAGAGATGCTTGTGGTACTGGGGAAGTACCATGCAAACATTAGTCATGGAAAATGCATAAATACAACTCAGGATTTATCACAGATTAGCACTCACTGTATCAGGGTCCAGGCGTTGTTGTTCTAAAAATGCTGAGAATTCAACCAGTCGAAGAGGCTGATAAAAACAATAGAACATGGTGAGTGAACCAGATATCAGCATTTTGATACTATAGATCCGACTTGGGTCAAGTGTTGTTATTTAGGCTACGAAACCCTATACAAATGAAATAGTCATCTCAGTAGTGAGTTAAAACTGCTAGAATTATGGTGAATTTCCAGCTTTATACAATATGTATAGCTCTATTCTATTTCTTTAAAGATCAATAATACAGAGAAAGTTGCTTTTTTTTTTTAAATGATGAGAGTTTTGAATATCCAAAACAAAAAGCAAACTTCAGTCAGATCAAGTCAGGTCTGAAATGGCAAAAGAGTGTTTGCTTTATTTTATGGTGTTAAAACCCTAAGTACATCAATCGTACTCAACACATAAGGTACTAAGGTACAGGGACCTCTATTGTAGAGGAAATTTCCTTTCAAAGTGTTTTTTTGGGGGGAGGGGGGGGGGATCTGTGTATATATTTCACCATCATCTTACCAGTTGACCAACCTGTCTGGATGTTGTCCAGGGCGTGGCCCCAGTTGGAGGGCTGGCGGCAAGGGCGGGGGACCCACTGAATGCAGAAGTCCTCTGTTGGCAACCCAATAATATTTACCTTAGCAAACATGAATTATAGATGGGCCAGAAAATGGCATACAGTTAAGGTGCATTTGTATTAGAATTAAACATGTTTTGCTTGTACTGTACGTTGGGTGAGCACAGTGATTACAAGTGTACAAGCAAGGACACTGATAAATCCAAATTCTATATAATTGTGATTGTATTAGTGATGATAAACATCAATAAATCCAAATTCTATATAATAGCAATATGTGTCAGTGATGACAATGACTTTAACTGCTAAATAGCATAAAATAATTTTTATTTTATTATTATTTTTTATATAATTTTTATATTACCATTTATTTTTACTGTAACTTTCTGTACATTTCCTTACAGGAAAAACTCCTTGAATAAATTGAAATTGATAAATTTAATAAATAAATTTACCATCTCATCTTGAGAGTTGACAACAGCACCAGCTGAACTAGAGGAGGTAGCAGTAGAGACCACATTTCCTGGCATGCCACCTTGAATAGGGCTGCCGTAGGGTGACTGGTTAGCAGAGTTGTACCCGACGGCCTGCTGATTTGACCCTGGCTGCCAGTACTACAGAAATACAAAATGAATGAGAAAAAATGGGTGAATCATTCAAACCGGATGAAGTGTTTTTATGGAAAGGTTCACTAAACATTTATACCAGACTACTAAATGAAGAAAAATTGAAGAAAATGTTGGCCCAGTATCTGTTAACCTTTTGCTATTCAAAAGCTGGTACTAATTAATTCTATGAATTTATTTCATTTTCCATAAACTAATTTTCGATGCACCAATGTGTTTAAAGCAAAACACACAACACATAAGCAGCAACTCCTATAAGAACCATTCTCTGTTTAATAATAATGCACCCACCTGATATGAAGGGCTCTCATTGGCTGCAGCATACCCAGCGGACATTGAGGCAGTGCCCATAGACTTGTTGTGAAGCACAGATGCAGAGACGATTTGTGCCGAGGACATGGAGGCCATAGTCTGGAGTGCTTTGTCCCGAGCGGCCTGATCCTGAGGGAAGATGTGTTGAGTTACAGACAACTTATCTTTTAGCATCTCTATCCTCATCTTGTGCAAGGGAAAATACTATTATATTCATGTACTGAACATTCCAGAATAACTATAAAATGGAACTGAAACTACGCCTTAGGGTGGTTACAACAAATACAATTTGTGAGCTGGAAAGGTATTCCCCCATAGGGGTTACAAATTTGACATTTATTCAGTGTTTGACACACAACACATTTTTGTATGGTGTGTAGTGCTGTTTCAACAAACAAATATGGTTAACATTTATAAAAAGGTGCTTTGTCCAAATAACAATAGGATTCATGAGTAACCTCTTGTTTAAAAGTAGAGAGAGGAAGAGAAAAACACAATAAGTTTTATCTTTTCTCTTTCTGATTAAACCAAACTGGTTTTGAAACACTACTTCTGTTGCATTTGTTTGTATTCTTTTGCACTCTCTCATACCTAGGATATTCTGGACATTTTCCCCAGCTTAAGTGTCCTCACACAAGATCGTGTCAACTCAACAAAGGCCAACATATTGTAACACACAATCAATTACATTAAGAAAACGTATTCAATAACTTGGTGAATTGATGGCTTATTTCACCTAGAAATTGCTCATTAGCATCATTATGAAATCATGATCACACTTATAATTTAGCAGCTATATGTTAACAAAAAATTTTCTTGAGAGACATTAAAAAATGTTAATCAACCACCTTTATTATTGTTTAGATAATTTGAAAATAGAACAGTTTATTTTCAAAGAAAAAAACATCCAAGAATTATGTCTGAAATGGACTTAAGAACTTTCCAGTTTCTTGTAACACCTGGCCAAAATGTTACCTTTTGCTATGTGAAGAGGTTATTTATGACAGGAAACTTGTCAAGAGGGCAGAGACCTCCTTACTCCTCATTTTTACAGAGACACAAGAGACAACACGGAAGAGTTAGCATAGTAAAGAAGGCCTATTTTGGGTCTTAAAAGCCAAAATTCTGTATTGCATAGAAACTTACAAAATATCTTTATAGGTATTATTATCATTAAGACTACAATTTTTTTTTGTTGGTAGTATTAATAAGTTGTAGTTTTAATGTATACTGTGTCCCAATTATATGGTAAATCTCAACAAAATCTCATTCAAACTAAATTCAATCAAATGTATTACTTTATGAAGTTGGTGCATTTCATATTTAGTTTGTTACTTAACAAGTACAAAACTATGACATTCCACACACACTGACGACACCACGAAAACAGGTATTTTTATTTAAATAGGTGCTTCTAGTTTACCACAAGTGCTGGGTGCCAGAGACACGGAACAAACCTTAAATTTTCCCTGGATATCCTTGGCCGTTTTCCTTGCTAACACTTGAATATGGCTTGACACCTGAGTATAACATAATTTAAATTTAATTAAGGGGATGACAAACCTTGATTTTGCCTTGTATTTCCCGCGCCTTTTTCCTGGCTAGAACTTGCAAGTGACTTGAAACCTGAGATGGTGGAACAGGCAACAATTGGTGACACGGGCCTGCCACTTGTTAGCAAGTTCATTAGCAGGTTCATTATATTCCACACTGAGCTAGAGACGCCCAGACAGACTGTTAGGAGAAATTATCAGGCAAGCAACACATTCAGAGTTTGTGCCAAAGGTATTTGTTTGATACAACTGCTTCAAGTAATAAGAAGCATGTTAAGTTCACTAAATAGGTTCCAAGAATGTTTAGAATTACACACAGAAATTTTGCCCGATGGAGCAACAAAAGGGATTTGCCAATTGCCAGACCAGAGATTTTTGAGATAGTTGTATACAGAGATTATGTTAGAAATCTGTAATAAGGACAATTATACTAGCTACCTGATAATTCTAATTTTCTTGTTTGTTTATCTTAAGCACCTTAGACTTTCAAAGCAAAGTATAATTTATTTTTATACTTAATTGACAGTTATTAGAATTTCAAGAGTGAAGGTTGAAAGTTAGTAATGATATTGTAATAGATTGAGACTGACATATCTAGAAAATTGTACAGTATACTGAGAACTGCTTTGTTGATGTATCCCAAAAGGATTCCTACGATTTCAGGCTTTTAAAATTTCAGGACTTGTGGAACAAAATCAACAACCCGTCATTAAAAAAATTCCCTCATTCATACTTTAAAGGCCTAGAAAAGGATATTTCTTAATTTCATGACATTAATTTTAAGGATCTGTAGGAACCCTGCACTTTATATGATATTCATTAAAATAATGAGCAGCACATGGGAGGGTACAAACCTGTTTTCTAGTTCTTGTTTTGCCTGTCCGCAGTTTGATATACCTAGCTATAAGTTCATTGCGACCTAGGAAAAAGACACAACATTTTTAGCTAGGGTCAATCAGATGTGTTATTGAAAACATTTGAAGATATGATGGTCTAAATACCAAAAAAAAATCACAATAGCCCCCCCCCTTAATTGGAGTCTGATAGTTTATTAATGACAGTTCAATGAAAGTACTTCAGTTTCTTGCTTGAATTAGCTAAAGGAAATAGATGCTTTATGTGATTTGGTGGTGTGATGGACCAATGGTTGCTGTGATTGGCCTAAGGCCATACTTAACTTTCCATACACTGATACTCTCTTGCTCAATTGTTCACATTCTACAACACTTGCCCGTAATCTTGCCCATAATATTCTACAACACTTCACTTGACTGTAATATTCTACAACAATTGCCTGTAATCACGCTTTTTGATCGCTTGTTAGATAAGGGATCAATAAGCTTTTGGGCCATGGCTATAGTGAAACATGGCCAACTTTGCAAAATTTGGTTCTCAACATTTTCCATCCCTAAAAGAAATGAAAACTCAGGATAACCAGGATTGTAAGGCAAAGTTTTTAAATTTTCACTTACCAGCGTGTACTACAAAGTGCAAGTCCGCAAGTACTTGCATACAAACTAGAAAATTTGCCATTCAAGATGGCATGGGCTGCTCTGATTATTTTTTTAAAATAGCATTTTTATTGCTTGTGTTGTAGAAATAAATTACCATTTTCTGTGTTATGGTCTCTTATACACCACATTTTTTTAAATTATTTAATTGGAATGGAAGGAAGATTCATTACCATACTTGTTTTCACTTTCACTGTATAAAAAAATAAAGACTGTTTTCAAGTTATGAATTCTTTGGTGGCTTCTTCACCTAATTCTAGGATGAGAATGCAACTGTTTTCAGTACTCAAACAGTTTTTTGCTTTTTGAAATAGCCTGAATGTTGTTTCAACAAACAAGAATCTGTTCTCAACAAAATAAAAAAAAAAATAGGAAAATTTAAACAAAAATGACCTTACATGTGAACAGTTTTTTTTTCTAAATGGATGCCCTGGGATTGATCTCTCACAAAAAAATGCATGAAACACAAAAATAAAATAATGGGACACTAATCTAAAGATAGCATGAAAAAATAGACCAGACTTCTTGAATTGCTGTAGTGTGACAAATATCTTATATGGTTATTTCCAAAAAAGAAAATATTACAAATTTGTATTAATGCCAAAAAAGTAATCACAACAATTTTATGTCCTGGCCTTTGCTAGGAGACTAAGCTGTTTTACACTTTGTTTTCAGGTTTCTTTGTACAGATGCCACCATTGAAAGAAAGTTAGTTACCAAGTGATAACCCAAAAGAAATTTGTCATGGCTAAAACACAATATTGCAATTCTACATAATCTATAAAAAGAGGGAAGCAATCTGTTTATTAGATCCAATGTATTAAATTCAAGAAAAAGTAATAAACAAAATAAAAAGAAAGAAGGAAGTTTTTTCAAGCACTTGAATGGCTTCCACAATGGACACTGAATTGGCTTTTCTCTAATTAGCATTTCAAAAAGAAATATTCAGAAAGTCTTAGTACTTAATTGTCTTTGGTATTTCCATGAGAAAAGGTAAAAAATCAAATTGCCTTTGTCAGTTTAGTGGCTTTCATCTTTTTCTGAATCACTGCTGGCTGTGTTCTATGTGGTGAGTTTTTAACACTCCAGAGCTTTGTGTTTAGTGAATAAATAAACAGGAGAGTTGTTGCTATTTGTCATGAAATGGACAGGATCCACATTAAACATCGTTAAAATAGCCTTTAAATGATAAATCGCGAATTAGAAGTGGGTTTAAAGAAATCCTTAAACAATAAAGACTACCAGGAGACAGAAAACGTGCATTAATTGCTGTCAAGGCCTTGGTTTTACCAATAGCATAATTATTCTCTTTTGTCCCGACAGTGTGATCCAATGACAAAGAAATTGGAAATTTCGCTATTTGCTAATTCTTGTTTGCCTTTGAACTCGTCAAAACGTGAAGTATCCAGGCAACAGGCCTAAAAGAGGAGACTATAACCACGGGATGTGAAAAACCTATATTATGTAAATTATTCTTACAAAAGTCATTGTTGGGAATATATAATATCACTCGAGATAAAGCCCTAGTTCCTTTGAAATCGAGACAAAAGTCAATTTCGAGAAAATATCTCATTTAAAAACGCTAACCCTCATAAATTTACAGTTTCTATGGATCTATTTAATGAGATTTTCTGTTAGTTAATTCCTAAGATTCGCTTATTTATAACTCGCTGTTGTTGAACATGCAAAATAGAGTTTGCCCATGTGGCAAATGGTAAATCTAACTCAGATTGGTGAACGATTATAAAAGGTTATAATTCAATTTAAAAGTACTTCTTCGGGGATACACTTCGGTTTAGCAGTTTAATTAAAGTTTATAAATATTGGGAATGACTATTCAATTGTTTTGTGATAAACATGTGGTGAATTTATAGAATTCAAAGCAAAAATCTGCCAAGACTTGCAAATAATGCAAGTCCGAAGAAAGCCAGTCTAGTGCCGCGGGAAAAAAAACGGGAGAATCGAGTGTTAATTTAATCGAAGGCTTTGTTTGCTACGAAAAAGGTTGAAGATAAGCTATCCGCGTTTTTTTTGTGATTGTGGTGAACGTTTGAATATTTGGGTATAGCAGACATACTTCGGACGATTTGAACAACGCTAGCATTATTACCATTTGGCACGAGGAACATAAACACGCTACACCGGCGAAACATACACACGTCTAATAGAGCGTTTGATCTCTCGTTGGAATCCGCGAATCCGAAGCTTTAATCGGGAAATCGCCTCACAACAAGCGCGTGGGAATTCGAATCTTTATCGAGGACTATCAACAGGTTTCTACTAAAAACGCGGGCAAGTTTAGAGTTACTCTCAACCGTGATCTCAACTGAAACCGTCAACTGTTCTTTTGAACGAAGCCAAGACTCAGAATTTCAGGAAGAGAATTACATTAAATAATGTTATAGTATCAAAGAAATATTTCAACTGAATAGTTTGGAGATCGATACAGCCTACGATGGAGTTTCTTAGCCCGCAGCTACAGTGAAGCCCTGGTGGACCAACGCGGCAAGAATCCCAAAATAGTTTCAACTTACCATACATTTTCCCTTCATCGGAGAGAATAATTTTCCTTCTCCCACAGGGAGGATATATGGCTAAAGCTTCCTGGAAGGATTGTTCTATATCTGGGCTCCAAACGCCCTCAGCATCGTTTGCCATATCAGTCGGGCTCTTCGCCTTACTGTCATCGTCGGGCGAATTCGCCATTTCGAGTTCGTCTTGCTCCGGGGACGAAATTTTGGCGGCTGTTTCTACAATTCCACTGAAATAACCTCGGTATTCTATCGTCGATAGATCAGCCAAAAAGTTTGACTGGATTCGAGCTTGCTCGTAGCTCTGTGCTGTAAAATCCGGAAGGGGTTGTGGTAAAAAATGAGAAAAATTCAAACGATTCATACAGCTTGTATGAAACCTTTTCGCGGGGAAAATCGTGCGAAGATTTTGAAACTCAAATAGCATTCTTACCTTAATTCCAGCCGCCGGGGTATCTAAACTATGAGCTCCTACGTAATGTTGTTATCTTAAGAGGCGAAATGCGTCTGGGTCTTTAGAATGCTTTAGTTGATTTGCGCTTTTGGACGAAGGAGGTGAACAAAGAATGCGAGGAATGAGACAAACTATGCGAGGCGCGTCACTACAGCACTGTGCCATTAACCGCTAGAGGGGGGTCATACATATCGCCACCGTGATCCCTGACCTACTAGGAATTCGAAATTCGTTGTCTCTATGACCATATACGGAAACACTCACAGCCTTCGACCTATTCGATCAAAAATCCTAAAATCTAGCGCCTTCTATTCCCAAGCGTTAATGTTCAACTTTTAAATGCTAATTTGATAGAAATAAAACCTTCAAACACTACGTGAGAAAAAAGGTTGCTTTTTGAAGAGTGATTGTAGTACAGATTCTCTTTACTTAGTGACAGCTTTATTCTCTCAACTTTACATAATTTAAGTTACACGTCATTCCAATCATATTAAGACAATGCCGAATTATGATTGGTTAGCAGGCTGTCACACTTTAGTATAAAAAGTTTCACCGATTGGAATTTGAATAAAAATACTATATTTTTTTGAAAAAAAAAGCATAACCAAATATTTAAAAAACGCAGAAAAGCATCAATCCGAAATATGCATTTTTGGTTTAATCTTCGATTGTTCTTTGAAAAAAAGTTTTAGAATGGTTGATTAACGCTTGACTCCATGTGTTTACAAATTCCTTGTTTTGTTTACAATCGTTCTTTTATATTTCGCAATCCAAAACCTAGCTAAGTAATAATTTCTATTCTAGGCCTAGTAAAATAAGGGGACTCTCCACAAATTCATTCCGGCGAATAATCTACGAGCTATTCGATAAGTTACCAATGCACTCTCGAAAACCATACAAGTAGGTGACATGAGTTCCTTTTTTGATTTGAGCAAGACACGAAATACAAAGGCCCCGGAAATGCCAATAGAAAACACTATTTATGTAATTGTTGACTTGTCAGAAACATTAAGTTACACGCGCACTAAAAGTTTAGTGCTTAATTGAATTCATGAGAGTTTTTTCCTTCAAGTAAGTTTAACAATGCTCTATATTTATATAAAACGACTGGCTAATCGCGTGATCCTAATGTGCAATGGCTGATGTTACTAATTTTAAAACAGATTAAAATCAGACAAAGATGACAGAGGCATTCACTGCCAAAGACAGAGGTCAAGAAAAACATGCGAAGCATGAAGATCAGTTCGTATCGGCTTTGCGTAGGTGGACATGCTTTTAGGGTTTTCTATTACGCATTTAAAACAGGGATATATTCCACGTACGTAGCACTTCAAAATGGAAATTCTAGTGTGATCGCAACATTGCATATGTTGCGAACCTACAAACTTTTCCACTTTTGTTATTCATGATTTCCGTGTCCTGTGATTTACTTTTCTTATTGAGAGTTGAATGATAGGATCACCTCGGCGGCATTGTCTTTTCCAGTCTCCTCAATAACATCAGAAATCCGGGCTTTTTTGCCTTACGGTACCGCTTTTTGTGGGATAGACCAGCCTCTCCCCCCCCCCTAGCAGTACTATCCACTCAGTGCATAAGGGGTGACCAATGGCGACCGCGATTTGTTGTTCATATGACGAAGAGGATTGCAATGTTGACGGAGTACGTTGGTACTGAGTCGGCAACGAAGCAACTTTTTTTAATTTCGAGCAACAATTACCAAAATGACAATTTTTGATGTTCTTCCCATTTCAAATTATGTACAAAGGAGAAAAAATCTTTTTTGGTACGATTAGCATTATGTATTTGGGTGGTCTGTGATGTAGGGATGTTTTGTTGGATGTATTATGGTATATCTTCAATAAATAGATGCTTATTGTGTATCCAGCGTTTCAAATGTAGAGCAGCTTTCTGTCCTTACAGCAGAACAGTGCCTTTAAGCTTCTATAATGCTCAGATTCATTTAGTGCCAGGGGAGGCATGGACATTCTCAATGTTACTGCTTGGACTTTCTTAAAGAGCATCAGTCAGACCCTTAATAGTTCATTGTTTTTGTTTAAAAATTAAAGTGGCATTTTCACTGCTGCCGGTTGCGGGTTGCGTGGGGGAGGGGGAGGGGTGTTTGTGACAGAATGCCTGTTCTTAAAAATCATGGCAGCGTGGGGGAGGGGGAATTGCAAATTTCATAAGATAACTCGCAAACAAATTGATAATAGTCACAAATAAACATCACACCCAAACAAAAATCACATTTAAACAAACAGCACACTTTTTTGTCGCTTTCTACTATCATTAAGATAACTTCCTTTAAACATGTCGTGTCCACTTGTCAAACCTCAAAAAAACCCAACCTAACATAACGGGCCTGGGGGTCTAACAAGAGCATTAATAACGTTTTTTTTACGTTGACGTATTTGTCGTTGTTCGCAGGAGCAGGTGCCCTTATGCACGTAAAAGAGTCGGGAGATAGGCATCCACCATGTTGTGTTCACGTACAGTGAATGAATGTGGCTGCAGACGACGCACTTGTAGAGGTTTACATCAAGTAACCAGTAACGCGTGCGTGACTCATTCCTGCGTGACCGTGCGTGATCTAGCTTGCGTGACCCAGCTTGTGTGACCGTGCGTGACCTAACTTATTATGCATTACGCATAAAAGGTGTTGTCACGAGACAGGGTGCTTCTTTCATCCTGAAAGATCAGCCCTTTGAAGTCTGCCACCAACTCGAAGTATGTAATACCATCAGATATGAATGGATCCGATTTTGACAGTGAGCTTACCTTTGCTTTCTTACCTTGATGTCTATCCTCAGTTGCTGTTTTGCGATACTGAACGTTGACCAGTTGACTCAAATTTATCCGGAGGGTATTTTAATTGTTTTGCTTCCTTTTTTGTGGGTGTTAAAACTATACATTCTCCTCTCATTATCGAGCCTCATAGCTCAAGCAGAAAGAAATGATTAAACTGAATTGCAAATGCGATAATTAGGGAAACCGTATTCAGAAATAACGAGGTGAAAGAATAACCCAAGAATAGAATGCTTGTTATAGCGGTCAACAAATGTTAACGACATAGAAAGGTTATAGCCTTGAGAAATAACAATCCAAGTGTAAAAGTTTTAACATTCTTGAAACTTGCTTTTAATTTACCGTAAATTTCTTATTTTCGCCACGTCGCTGTCTCCTCGTCGTAAGGCTATTTAAAATTACCATTTTATCGTACAGACGGCAGGAGTACTTTCATTCATCAATTTTTAATGATCAAAGTTTGTTTTGCACTGGCTTAATTGTAGTGAACCCAAATATTTTATTTGTATAGTCTTTGAGTACTGTAACTCTCCTTGTCTGAAAACAATCCACGTATTGTATCATGGCCGTGTCGAGATTGTGATTTGGGAAGTTTGCTTTTTTTATGAAATGCTACATTTCGGAACTCGGATTTGTTAAACCTGTCCCAAACATAAAGTTACATATAATTTGCTATCAGTAAATTTCTTAATAAATAAATATCTAAAGCGAATAAAATGGTAGCCACAAAGATCTAAACTTGGCTTTTTCCACGGGGATGCGGGGATTGCAATAGAACTTGGGAAAATATAGATCAATATCTAATGCTACAGAATGCACTTTTTAGAGTACCCTGTGTACCCAATGCACCAAGATTTTCAGTGGGCCACGGTTAACTGGACGTTCTGCCATAGACGAAAGGAAACCAGAAAAAAACTTCTTTTTTTAAAAACATCACCTATCACAGATGTTTTATCCAGGAACCCAAAATCCAAATATATTGGAAGAATAATACGAGATTCAAATGCTAGAAACTTCTATGAGAAACCGATAGTTTTTCTTATCAAATAATATGCTTTTACAAATTGAAATTGAAATGTCAAATATATATATATATATATATAATTTTGATAATGCAAATGTCTTTAGTTCTCTAGCAGGACTTTTCTCGTTGAAATTGTTGCCAAAAATTGTTTGTTTTAGCCTACCAAAACCACCTTCTGACGTCAGATTTGTTCAGAGCATTGGCTTGTATTGTTTTGCCTGAGGCCCGGCGCCAATTGATAATAAGATGACTGTGGTATGAGTGGTTTGTTTTGATGAAGTAGATTTATTGCAAACACTCTAAAAAGTGTGCCACGAAGGATTTCAAAATGATACCGTTTCTTCTGATATTGACTGTAATTTCTCAGGTTAGTGGCACGAGGCTCACTCTTCCTTTTTTTTCATTTTTTCTTCTTTTTTAATGGTTCATCATCTGAGGCAAATAATTATTGATATGTGGTATTTGTTATAATATAATAAACGTAGATTTTTTCACGGTAAGTCCTGTGGACATCGTCACGCGGAGTTCCGCACTAATTATCATTTATCTTCTATTTTGCAGTTACAATTAGCAGTGGCTTTGAATGGTAAGCCTTATATATATTTTGAGATGATTTAAAGTATTTTTTAATATGATGTTGTCTTTTTTTTGGTTTAGAGCAATAACTCCGATTTTTTATTTTACATCAGAAAGTGGGAGTAACTCTCCAATCGACATATTTTTCTATCTAATAATTTACCCAGCATTCCGTTTTAGACGAATACACAATGTGTACGACATACGGGACTTTGAAACAAGATACGCGAGGCGATTTACCGCTGTACAGCCCCAACGCAGCAGAGGGTGTTGCTGACTCCACCTATGACGTCACCCGGTGGTATGCGCTCATGGACTTCAAGGGGCATCCGCTGAAAGTAAGTGTAGCGGGCAAGCATCAAACCGTATACGTCTACGCCCATCAATAATAAGCGACTTGCGCTCCAAAACAAGCACAGAAATGACTGTGGCCGTCACGCCAGAAAACGAGAAGAAAATAGACTCAATAGAAATAAGCCCTTTCTGACAAGATAGCTCTGGCTGATTCGTATGTGCCAGATTGGATGCTTATCGTTTGTTTTGCGGCTAAAAGCCGGAGCGAGTTCTTCCTAAAAGCCGAGTGCTGGCTCTGCAGAGGGACTACTCTTCACCAGGCGAATTTCAACATGTTTAACCTTTTTATCTTGATGTTTCCAGACTATCTCTTGGAACAAATGTAAAAAATGTAAATATTAATAGAAATATATTTTATCATAAAAGATTTACCACTTTTAGTCCATACGGCATTTTAACGTTAAACAGTCCCTTTTGTACTGATAAATCAACGGGTCCTGTTTCCAGATTTTTATTTGGCTGGTGCCTAATAAGGTGCGTATTTTAAGATAAAATATTTTAAATCATGACAAAACTTTATGACAGGGAAACGCGAGTTTTTTTACTCCGCTCATGTATACAAACACTCTTGACAGATTTCTCCACTGGGAGGTCGCTGTCTGGCCCAGCATTCTATTTGGATGGACGGCCAACATCCGGGGATCTCAGACGGAGTGGTCGAGCGGACTCTCTGTCTTAGTAAAAATGGCAACCGCTGTTATACAAAATTGCAGGCTCATATCCGCCGATGTCACGGCCATTACGTGTACAGATTTGACAAGGCTAACGTCACCATGGAAACGAAGACAAACATGTGCAGTGTGCGGGATATCTCAGGTGGGCTATAGTGAATAAAAAGACTTGAGTTCAGATTGTCTTCTATCAATCAGCTTCTTTGTCCTTGCGTTATGGAGCGCAATAGTATACTATATACTGGGCTTATATATTGAGTATGTTTTGATTTGTCTCCTTTCAAACATCCCATCCACCAGAGGCGACCCCCTTACACCTATTTTCAAATCTATGCGGAATCCCGGGTTTTTAATTCTGCCATTCGACATAATCATTCGACAAGGCAAGTACTTGTTCGATGTTATGAACTCGATTGAAAATCGTTTTAAATTTGATATTGGTTATGACACCCACGAAGTACTAGCCTTGTCGAAAAATTATGTCGAATTACAGAACTGGAAACCCGGGATTTCGCATAGATTTGAAAATAGGTCTAAAAAGACACATATAATCACGGGCTATGGGATAATTTGACTACAAAATGAGGTTTAATGTCTTGCTATTGTTGAATAAAGAACGTAACTTCTCCTACAGCGAGAAAAACGCGACGCTGGGGGTCGAGTTACTCATTTACCAGGTGGCTGCTGCGGTTACACAGCGCGTCGTTTGAAAAGTCGCAAGCGCGTAGGGACGAGTTCACTGTAGGAGCGAAACCAAGGCAAATACATCCAGTTGAAGTAGGGATACGTGCTTCATTTGACACTAACAAGGCATTAGCCTTCATTTCGGAGTCAAATTATTTCGGAGTCAAACTATCCTACAGCCCGTGATACAATCATAACTAGCATGTCAAGGTCAGTGTAACAAGACACGGCAACGAGGCTGCGGGGGGGGGGGGGGGGAGAAGAGAAAGCCATCTTCCAGCTCCCTCCCCCCCACCCCCATCCCCTTCTCTGCCGCTCCCTTCCCCTCCGCCAGCCTCGGCGCCCTGGGTCGAGTGAATAGATTATTTGCCATGTCGAGTATATTTTAAAAAAGGACATGTATTTTATATTTTTCTTGATTATCATTTTTCAGACGAGCGGCCCATAGTCTACACCCCACATGCGCCACGCGACACGGCCCTGTTAGGTCACGTGATCAAGAAGTTCAGTGACGTCACGGACAAGACACAATGCTTTGTGTACTGCCTTCTGCGCGCGCATTGCTTTTCATTCAACTACAGTAAGCGTTTCTACGTATGTGAGTTAAACAGCCAGACGGCGCAAAATATTCCAGACTTGCTACAGAAAAGACAAGGATTCCAATATTACGAGAAAAAAGTCATAGACTCCCGCGAAATCATGATTTAGTAAAAACTTGAAGCCACATGACATTCATTTAAAGCCCGTCGATCCGACCTGTGTGACGCGATGACACCCTATGAAAAATGAAATGAATTGAATCACGTTGAATTTCTATCCATTCTACAACTAAAACGGCTCAATTATATTTTTAAAGTATCAAATTGTACAGGGAAAGTTAGATTTCGAAAAAAATGCATTGAATATTAAAAACAAAAACAAAAAACATTGTGACGCATGTCGGATGTACGGACTGTAACTGTTTAAGGAGGCCGCATGGTTTCCCCGTGGTTTTCGACTTACTCGACCACTCGCCTTTACAGGAGAGAAGAATCCTCAAATAGTTTTTATATCCCCTCTTTCGTCGAACTCGTTCATTTAAATAATCAAATATTCCGACCTTAGTTTAGCCCACTGGAAACTCCATAAGCGGTCAGGATAAGCAGACGATGGCGTGAGCCACTAAACAACCAAAATAACAATATAACTATCTTAATAAACTATTTTCCAATTCGGAAAAGAACACTGCAACCGGCAATTTACAGCCAAGTTC